>NC_064429.1:35295527-35656777 GCF_023375975.1 Astyanax mexicanus
ATTGTTCATGCCTTCAAGGCAAATTTTCATGACCATACATTTTTTTTAAATATTAGTGCATACATGGACAATAAAACAAAAAAAAACTAAAACTATAATCAAAAATGATTATAGTAGGTCTAAAAAAAAGAATCTAATAAAAATGTTGACACACAATCTTCAGTAATATTAGCTCAAAATAGATTTTCTGCATCGATAAACGCAAACACGAAGATTTGTAGAACAAATTGTCATGACTTTTCCAAAACTTTCTGTGTATTTTTATTTTTCCAAAACTTATCCAGGCCTGAAAATGGCTTTCATAATTGTAAGAACCCTGATGTAATCAAGAAAAGAATAAAAAAAAAGGTCGGTCAATCGATAAAGAAGAATTTCAAGAACTTTAAAGGTATCCTCAAGTGAAGTCGCTCCAAATACCATCAAAAACGTTATGATGATGAAACTGGCACTCATCAGGGCCACCCCAGGAAAGTTCATCAGAGTTACCAGCCTCAGAAACAAATGCAAGTTAATCTTCACAGAGTATTTTAGTTTGTTTAACACTTAAGTTACTACATGATTCCTTATGAGTTCCTTCATAATCTGATAGATCACTTTACTACTCATTTACTATGTAGGACAAAATAAACTTAAAATACTGAATGAGAAGAAGTGTCCAAACTTTTGACTGGTTCTGTATCTGCAGTTGATTTTCAGGGATTTGAGCTTCAGTCAGATGAACACAACCGAACTCTTCATACATCACTGACCTAATCTCAGTTTCATGAATGATTTCAGCTCACTGACACTACAGAGCTCACGGCTGACCTGAGCCAGGGTCAAACCACTGACCGGCAATAGACGCAGAAACCTTGTATAACCAAAATGATGATTTTAAAGGAGAAAAAAGGGCTTTTTATTGGTCTGTTTATCTTGAAATTCTGATATAATATAAAGACATACAGCCAAATTCACATTATGTCCAAAAGGGAAAAAATGCAATATATATCATATACTATACATCTCAAAAAATTATCATTGAATATCATTGAAAAGTTTATTTATTTCAGTAATTCAGTTTAAAATGTGAAACTCATATATATTATATAGATGTTTTAAACACACAGAGTGATCTATTTTAAACGCTATTTTATTGTTCTTTTATTGTTGATGAAAACCCAAAAATCAGTGTATCAGAAAATTAGAATATTATATAAGACCAATTGGTACTTTTTTTTGGCAGTGTGAAGCCAAGTCCTGCTGGAAAATGAAATCTGCATCTCCATAAAAGTTGTCATCAGCAGAGGGAAGCTGTAAGATATGAAGTGCTGTAAGATTTTGTGGGAAAACAAAACTGCACTGACTTTAGACTTGATAATAAAACACAGTGGATCAACACCAGCAGATGACAGACATGACTCTCCAAACCATCACTGATCATCAGTCAATTTTACTTTATTTCATTTGTAAATCAAGGGATCAGAGTCTGGAGGAAGAGTGGAGAGACACACAGTCCAAACTGCTCGAGGTCTAGTGTGAAGTTTCCACCAATCAGAGATGGTTTGGAGAGACATGTCATCTATATAACATTTTGAACTGAATTACTAAAAAAGGAACTTTTTGACGATATTCTAATATTTTGAGATGCACTACTATACACTTATATCTCAATATGAGAAAGAGTATACTTCAATACTTAATTTATACTTTCAAAGTTCGTGAAACTCTTTCATTTCTTAAAGCCATTTTTTATTCTTTATTTAGTTGAGTAGTTCTTGCTTCTCATAATCTGGATTCGAACATTACTCAAATATTCACTATTCACTGTATACCTGTAACTCTACCTCTTCACTACTTTACAACTGATGCTCTCAAACACTTTACACTTTATTAAGAGACATGAAATTCAAGTCATTAACTCATGATGAGGCTTTTTATAAGGCCTGGGTTGCTCTTACTGTTGGCTGTAGATGAAACTACCTCCACCATGTTTGATAGCTGTAGAGTAGCCTTCACTTGAGTTGGACATGAGTACTTCAAAACGGTGCTCTATTGCGCCACCAAGAGGATTTTCAAACAATATAGCTTCACATCTATAGCTACACCAGACTAAGACATCTTGAAGACAGTGAAATCGTC
The DNA here is from genome assembly GCF_023375975.1 of Astyanax mexicanus. Classification (NCBI taxonomy): domain Eukaryota; kingdom Metazoa; phylum Chordata; class Actinopteri; order Characiformes; family Acestrorhamphidae; genus Astyanax; species Astyanax mexicanus. The sequence continues at coordinate 35,297,646 of NC_064429.1, forward strand.
TACAGGTCTGAATTTAGAGAAATATCTGTCTAATTGGTGAGAAAATTGGTGGACAGCACTGCTATTGGACAATGAGAAGATGACCAAAAGTACATTCAACTGGAACCAACTGAACTATGAAAAATATTGAATCTAATTTACAGTTGACGTGTCTTTGCTTTTACCACATTGGAATCCCATTAAGCACATCTATTAAAATCTACTGAACTCCCCCAAACAGTATACACCATTATAATTGGTGAGATATTATTTTTTATTGCTAATTACAACCACACAACCCAACAGACATACCGAATGCTCCTCAAGTTCGGTCAGTGACCTTAAAATAGCCCGGTCTAAAGAGACCCTCCTCACTGTATAAAACCCTGAAGTGGCTAATAGCTCCCAGACAGCAGCTGCTCTATTGAGCTCTATTGATTCTGCTTAATAAACACATCAATAGCTTTCCATTAGTGACGGAGATGTTAATTAAAGCGATACTCCGCTGTGTATTCATACCAGCGCCAGCTTTCAGCCTCAGTTTCAGTAAATGATAAGCGATTGTACGCTGGACTTGTTGACTCACAGTATGATGACCTATTAACGTGTCAATTAAACAACAGACACTCATTATTTATCACATTTATTATATATTATAACTGACTTAAGTGATAATCATCTCAATACCCATCAGTCTGATGGACTGGCGTGGAGTCCTTATTGATTAATCTGAAGCACCATCAGTTTACTATTGCTAACATGGTTTTAATTGCTAAATTTAAAGAATTTAGCAGACACTTAAAACCACTCTTCCACATTCATGCACCCAAATTCATGGTCAAATTGTACATATTTCAGTTATTACACTAAACTCATTTAATGGTTATGTTGTACCAGTTTTCATTGTTATGTTACATTTATTTCCATTGTTATGTGACCCAAAATCCCTTGGCATTCTTTGGTAATCTTCAGATTTCCTGATTCCTTGCACAAAGTCAAGGAACCCAGTGCTAGAGGCAGCAAAAGAACCCCATAACATCTTTAAACCTCCACCATATTTGACTGTAGGTACTGTGATCTTTTCTTTGAAGGCCTTATTTTATTTTTGGTACGCAGTAAAGTGATGTTCTTTGTTATATTACACCTGTATACTGTAAGCACAGTCGCTGCGCTAATAGCTACTCACAGTATGGACTGATGGAGTGATGCACTCTGGAGAGGGTTATCCAGTTAGTGGAGTTCAATTATTTAATTCTCTTTCCTCCACGAGTCTTACACATTCTACACATTCAAATGTAGTGTGCTCTGTGTGTGTGTTCTGATCTTTCAGAAAGATGTTGAGAATATTTTTGCCAACAGCTGTGAAGAGGTTCCTTGACTTTCAGTCATTTTATAGTAATTAATGGTGCTTCACCACTACATGGTATCTACTCTACTTGACTGCATCTGTTCTTCAGCTATATAGTTCCTTTCAGAGGAACTCCAGCTTCGCTTGACTAATTGAGAAGACTCTACACAAAGCCTCACACAGTGCTGCTGTAATCCTTAGGTCCCAAACACAATCTGATTGGCTCCAAGAATTAAAATAACAGAAAAAATGACCCAATATCGATGTACAGCCAATTCTACCACCTCACCACAGTTATGTTCTTCTGATTTCCAGGTTTCCACTCCCTCTGTTTCCACAGTCAGGGCACATTCAGTTCTGTGGTTAATCCAGCATCATCTGACGCAGCGTGACGGACCTCCTCGCTCTAACACACCTGATCCAGCTCAGCCTGGGTCTGATCATTAGCTGATGAGTGGAATCAGGTGCAGTTTCACAGCTTCAAACACACTCTGCTTTACTGCAGTTCATAATCCAGCCTGAACAGCATCTGCCAACCAACCGGCTCTACACACACTTCTCAAACTACAGCTTTATGATCTCTATATACATATGATTTTATTTAGATTTATTCTGTAAACTGTAACCTAAGGTGCGATATACAGGGGTTGAACAATAAAACTGAAACAGCTGGTTTTAGAGCACAGTAATTGATTGTGGTGACGGACAGTTCTGGTGGAAACAGGAGAGTTGAGGTGCACATTGAATTCTGCCGTGATTTGATCAGCCGTGGTTTTTTGGATACAATCCGGGTTAGCACCCGAACATCCCTTTCAGACAGCTTCCTCTTACAGCGTCCACAGTTAATCCTGTTGGATGTGGTTGGTGCTTCTTGGTGGTATGCTGACATTACCCTGGATACCGTGGCTCTTGATGCATCACAAAGACTTGCTGTCTTGGTCACAGATGCTCCACCAAGACGTGCACCAACAATTTGTCCTCTTTTGAACTCTGGTATGTCCCCCATAATGTTGTGTGCATTGTAATATTTAGAGCAGAACTGTGCTCTTACCCTGCTAATTGAACCTTCACACTCTGCTCTTACTGGTGCAATGTGCAATTAATGAAGATTGAACACCAGCCTGCTCCAATTTAACCATGAAACCTAAAATCCCACACTAAAATGAGACAGATGTTTCAGTTTCACTGTCCAATCCCTGTGTGTCCACAAAATGTGTAGTGAACCCTTTATATGAATGCAATCAGCAACTTGTACATATTTGCATCCATTGTCTTGTCTCTAGAGATGAAGAAGCATTGCCAATAGAATAAGACTCAATAGAGTAAGCAGATGAATAATTTTGTGTCCTAATACCTTTGTCTGTAACACTTTACAATAAGGGTCACAAATAACAGTAAATACGGCAATTAAAAATACTTTTAAACAGTTGAGTAATGTCTCAACTAATTATTAATTGACACTAATTAAGAGATTACTAAACAATACTAAATTTTAATGAACAAGAATATTGTAAATAATAGTGAATTTATACATTAGTTATTACATATGAAGTTATTAATAATTGCTTAACTATTGTCTATTAATATTTAGTTAAGACATAAATACTGTTAATTAATGTACAATTATTGTAAAGTGTTAACCCTTTATCCATATAGTTTATGAGGCAAAAAGACAGATCATGTTTAATTGAAAGCAATAAAGAGAGATTGGTGTTTATGTTCTATACAAAACATGTTCATGAGGTTTTTTGCACAAAATCTCCCACATTAAGATAAAGATCTGACCAGCTCTATTCTAACCAGCTTCAGGCCCTTTCAGAATGAGCCATTTAAGGGCTCTGACACTAACTAGTTGCTAGCCAAGCCATGTTTACGCCGAGTGTTTACCTCATGCTAGCATTAGCTTGTGCTAAATGGCAAAACACAAACAAGCTACTTAATGCTTAATTGCGATAAGAACACAAAATTTCTCCCTTATCTGCTGACTTGAGACAGTAGGTACAGATCCCTCCCTCAGACGAAGTCTGCACGCTAATACTGCAGTGTACTGTCTGAGATTCTCAATTAGCAGACCCAAGTGGCGTTTCTAAAACTAGAAGATCTAGTGGGTGGGGCTCTGATAGGGCTAGGTGGTAAGGGGGTGGAGCCAGGGTGGATCTAAACTCTGAAACAGCTAATAGAAGCATATAATTCTTGAAAATACACTCTTTTAGCGTTTTTCACGGAAAAACAGTTCAAATATGCACACACACACACATTGCTGTGCACTTATTAACCTGTACGCTATATATGTGTGTGTGTGTGTGTGTGTGTGTGTGTGATATATAAAAATGCTGGCTAAAGCACACACACACCCACACACACACTTCACAAATCCTCATAATCATAATCAAACCTTTCACTGCTCCTATATGCTGCTAACAACACCGCTAGCCACGTCAGCACGCTAGCAGCTCAACCTGTAAATGCAGGACTTCAATGAACAACATGGAGCTAAAAGCTACAGCAGTGAACCTGTATTGCTTTTAATTATGAATCCAAGTTCTGTTTGGGATTAGACAACTTTTAGGTAGTGTACCTCTTGGTGAGAGACAATTGACTGCTAGCAGAAGCGTCAAGTAGTGAAGTACAAATACTTCATTACTTCACTTAAGTAGAAATGTAGGTTATCGATATTTTACTGTAGTAATTATTTTTAAATTTGTACACAATTATCTGAACTTTTTACTCCTTATATTTACAAAAAAATAGCCTCGTTACTCCTATTTCATTTCAGCTCGTTTTTATTCCGGCTTCTCATCGTTCAATAATAAAACCCCTATCCAGATAAATCTCTCCATCCAGATAGAGTGAATCTGATTGTGATAGGATGTTGAGAAGTATAAACATATACCATTCTGACTCCCTATTGGTTTATACTGTGATCCATCACACCTGCACACGTCACGTCGTAAATTGTTCAATTAAAAAATCACACCTCTTTTTTTTTTTTTTTTTGCAATACATGATTTTTAAGAGCTTTTTACAATATTCCTTTTCTGCGCAGAATGTTGTCCACTGGATTTTGTGCCATTTCCAAAAAAATACAAAATGTGGGAAAAACTTTTCCAAGATTTGCCAAGAACAGTAGGTACAGATCCCTCCCTCAGACAAAGTCTACTGGCTAATTTTGCAGTGTACTGTCTGAGGTTCTCAACCAACAGACTGTAATGATGTTTCTTTAACTAGAAGATCTAGTGAGTGGGGCTTTGGTGGTGTTTGACGGGGGAGGGGTGGATCCAGAGTGATGCTGGTTTTCTTATTGCACCATCACAATAAAGAAGCATCTAAACTCTCTTTCAGCTGACAGAAAACAAGTTTAAATATGCACGGACAAACACACTGCTTTTTTATATGATTTTTAAGTGTTTTTGAATATTACAATATTTTGTTTGCGCAAATGTTTTTGTACATTTGATTTTATACCATTTCTGAACATTGACTGGACCTGAAGAGCTTAAAATGATAAAAATAAAAAGAAAAACTGATAGACTTGCCATGGACAGTAGGTACAGATCCCTCCTTTAGACGAAGTCTGCTGGCTAATCCTGTTGCACACTGTCTGAGGTTCTCAACCAGCAGACAGAAGTGGCGTTTCTTTAACTAGAAGATCTAGTGGGTGGGACTCTGGTTGGGGTGGTTATATGCAGGTTTTCTTATTGTAACGTCACAATAAGGGAGGAGCATCCAAACTCTCAAACGACTCACACATTGCTTTTTTACATGGTTTTCTAAGTGTGTTTTACAATACTTTTGTAAGCGCAAAAGTTTGTACATTTGATTTTGTACCATTTCTGATCATTGACTGGACCTGAAGAGCTTAAAATGAGAAAAGTAAAGAGAAAAACTGATAGACTCGCCACAGATAGTAGGTAAAGATCCCTCCCTCGGACGAAGTCTGCTGGCTTAATCAGCAGATTGAAATGGTGTTTCTTTAACTAGAATATCTAGTGGGTTGTGGTGATTATATGCAGTTCAAATATGCACAGACATTGCTTTTTTATATGATTTTTAAATGTTTTTTACAATATTCCTTTTACAGGTACAGATCCCTCCCTCAGACGAGGTCTGCTGGCTAATCCTGTTGCATACTGTTGGAAATGGTGTTTACATTCCAACTATCAACGTTTGAACATATGAGGAAAACACTTTCTCACAGCACTATAAATCCATTGGCCCAATATAATGTAGTGCCCATCGATCCCCTGCCCTGCAGATCCTTGGGAAGCTGCATTTTAATTGAATTGGTTGGCGTGTGATGACCCCCTGAGCCGGGGCTTAATACCAATTTCTGGACCATAAATGACCAAAGCAAATAAAACAGATTCTGAAGAAAATTTCATCCCCCCAACTCCATCCCCACACCCCCCAACCAACAACAAGACCCTCACCCCCAGGCCCCGGGCGAGCGAGAGATAAAGCCCGGCGGCGGCGGTGGCGAACGAGTGCGAGTGAGAGGAGGAACACTCGTGGTGTATCGTGTCTGTCTGCACTGATAAAACGGACAATTGCATCTGTCATTTTGGGTCAAGAGGAACCACAGCACAAAACAATCCCGCAGCAAAGAAAGACCTTTATGAGGAGCGTGAAGAGGACGAGCGAGAGAGAGAGAGAGAGAGAGAGAGAGAGTGATGAAAATTCGCTAAAGGACGCTAAAATCTAAGCACAAAAAGTGAGTCAGACGGTAAAGGTCAGAGGTCACCAAAACTGTGTATGAGACAAAAATGTCCTAATGAGTATCTTCAACCCTTATACTTTAGTTCCAGTAGAAATTGTAGCCAATAGAATAAGACTTTCTGGAGTAGATGGAAGCTCCGCCCACTTCTCTACTACAATACAGAGTTACTATATTCACTAATACCACTTTACTACAACTTTACTACTGTACACAACACAAGCCTTGTGTTCACCATGACCAGAAGCTCCGCCCACTTCTCTACTACAATACAGTTACTTTATTCATTAATACCACTTTACTACAACTTTACTACTGTACACAACACAAGCCTTGTGTTCACCATGACCAGAAGCTCCGCCCACTTCTCTACTACAATACAGAGTTACTATATTCACTAATACCACTTTACTACAACTTTACTACTGTACACCACACAAGCCTTGTGTTCACCATGACCAGAAGCTCCGCCCACTTCTCTACTACAATACAGAGTTACTTTATTCATTAATACCACTTTACTACAACTTTACTACTGTACACAACACAAGCCTTACTGTATGTTCACCATGACCAGAAGAAGCTCCACCCACTTCTTTTAGGCTCAAATTGATCTGGCTGCTATGCTTGCGCAGATCTCCACAGCAAGTGGAGGCTTCCCCACTAGCACGATAGCCTCATTCATTTGCAGCGTTAGACAAATACCATTGGATTATTATGGAGACGTTACAAGTAACATTTCCAAAAATAAAAATGAAAACAGAACATTTAAAACATTTAATAAAAAAGTATATCCAAGAATATCCAACAAACCTGACAAATTGAATGTTAATTCTAAGAAACATTAATTCTAAAAATGTTCTACTAACTAAAATTGTTTAACTCCTCCTGACTCCTTGCTCAGATTTGTTTTTGATTAGTAGTTTGAAATAATTAAATATGTGGTAGATTGGTATAAAATACAGATTATAAGCATTTAAAAGCATGGCATAGTCTGTAATTATGAACGAACAATGTCTTTTGAAGAAAAGCAGCTTTTACTGTTATTCATAAATGTATGATTGATATTTTAACACTGATTAACCACCTTTTTAGCAAAAATGTCAATAAGAGACAATTCTGTGTTTGAGTGTAAGAGGGTTAAACGGTCAGTATCAGTGCTGGTGGACTGAAGAGTTCACAGTTTAAAGTGGCTGAATGTTTCCATTAGCCGCTCGGCTCGCGCCGTTACCGGATAGCCCCGCAGACGACCAGAGTAATCACCCTTAATCACCACGACTCCGGCTGGAGACGACCCCGCGGGACCCCGGTGACTACGGCCGTGTCCTCAGAGACAGATGTCTAACATCCAACTCACTAACATAGCGTGACGGAGAGCCGAGCGGCTGTAAAACACACAAAAATTAATTTATATATTAAGATATAATTATATATGCTTCCATTAGCATGCATTTTATTAGCACAGTTAAAATAGTATTTATGGTAAATGGCGATTTTGGTAAATTACTAATTATGCATAACGAGGTGTTAAATTATTCAAGAGGGACTTAATAATCCATTCAGCAATCACAGCATTTCAGCTCCACCCATTCAGCAGTCTACAGCAGTTTAGCTCCACCCATTTGTTAAAAAGCAATGTAGCTCCACCCTATTAAGCAATCTACAGCAGGTTAGCTTCACCCAGTCATTATACAGCAAGTTAGCACCACCCATTCAGCAGTCTACAGCAGTTTAGCTCCACCCATTTGTTAAAAAGCAATGTAGCTCCACCCTATTAAGCAATCTACAGCAGGTTAGCTTCACCCAATCATTATACAGCAAGTTTTTTATAAATGATATGTCTTCCAGTTATACCAAGGTAAGATATGGAATTCCACAAGGCTCTATATTAGGACCGTTATTATTTACATTATATATGCTCCCACTGGGCAAAGTTATTAGAAAACACAATGTGAATTTTCATTGTTATGCGGATGACACGCAGCTCTTCATATCAGCCAAACCTGATGACAGAGTGAGATTAAAGAAAATCGAGGATTGTGTAGAAGATGTAAAATCATGGATGTCGCACAACTTCCTCCTATTAAATAGTGATAAAACAGAAGTTCTCCTATTAGGCCCCAAAGCTGCTAGAAATAAATTATCAGACTTAATGCTAAATCTGGCTGACTTCTCAGCCACCCCTGGTTCAGCAGCTAAAAACCTTGGAGTTATCATAGATTCAGATCTAGCATTCGATAAACACATATCTAATGTTACTAGAACAGCTTTTCTACACCTCCGTAACATCGCCAAGCTAAGAAATGCCCTATCACTGCATGACGCAGAAAAATTAGTACATGCCTTTATTACCTCAAGGCTAGATTATTGTAATGCGCTACTGTCTGGATGTTCCGGCAGTAACTTAAATAAACTTCAGCTAGTTCAAAATGCTGCAGCCAGGGTCCTTACTAAAACGAGAAAATTTGACCATATTAGTCCAGTACTATCAGCACTGCACTGGCTTCCAGTCAAATTCCGCATAGACTATAAAATTCTCCTGTTAACGTATAAAGCCCTACACGGACTCGCTCCTGAGTATTTACAAGACCTCATCTCCTGTTATGAACCACCGCGATTACTCAGATCTCAGGGTGCTGGTTTATTAGTAGTTCCTAAAATTCAGAGGAGCTCTGCAGGAGGAAGAGCTTTCTCTTATAAAGCGCCTCAACTCTGGAATAATCTCCCCGAATATGTTCGGGACTCAGACACAGTCTCAATCTTTAAGTCTAGACTGAAAACTTACTTGTTTAGTTTAGCTTTTGGTAATTAATGTTTTTCCCTTTAGATAAGGCTGCAGATCCAGGGGTTCATGGACAGAGGAAATTGTGGTAAACTGAGATGCTGGTGCTGTTGTTCTCCCACTGCACACGGTCACTCAGGTTTGTGGACGGTGGAGTGGGTGGATGCTGGTGTTTCAGGGTGCCTCCATGTCTATGTTACCTTCTGGCTCTCTGCCTTTAGTTAGGCTGTTTTATTCAGTTCTGCCGGAGTCATTTGCCACACTCTGATAATGTTTTAATATTCTCAGTTTTGCATAAATCCAGTCAAAACTAATTCCATCTCTCTGCCTTCCTCCGAGTTACTGACTGCCCACCTGTCTGACCCGATACCGATGTTGGACCCTCAGGCTCTCACGTCTCCTGTCCGGCCAGACTGATGGAAGTTTCTGAAGTCAGCTCTTCTCCACCACCACCACAGATCAGCTGCTCATCGACCATCTTACTCTCCACTACAGATTACATCCAAGCCATTAGTGGCGCTATTACACTCCTGAGTACATAAAACCTATATGGATGTATAAAAGACTTTTTAAATTTCTATTTAAAAGCCGTTTGACCAGTGGTAGGATGGTCCCCCCTTTAATGTGAGTCTTGGTCCTCCCAAGGTTTCTTCCTCCTCCTGCAGCTCTGAGGGAGTTTTTCCTTGCCTCCGCGCTCACTGGGGGTTCTGTATTCTGTATTTTCTATGTTTAATGTTTTGCCTGATTCTTTGTCCTGTAATCATGTTTCTGTAAAGCTGCTTTGTGCCAACACCTGTTGTAAAAAGCGCTATACAAATAAATTTGATTTGATTTGATTTGAAGTTAGCACCACCCATTTAGCAATTATCAGCAGTTTAGCTCCACCCACTTAGCAAACAACAGCAGTTTAACCCCACCTATTTGTACCGCAGTTTAGCCCCACCCATTAAGCAATGTACACCAGTTTAGCCACACCCATTTATTATACAGCAGTTAAGCTCCAACCACTACAGCAGATTAGCTCCACCCATTTATTATACAGCAAGTTAGCTCCAACAATTGAGAAATGAGCACTTTAGCCACACCCACTCCACCCACCCACTCAGCAATCTGCAGCAGATTAGCTCCACCCATTTAGCAATCTACAGCAGATTAGCTCCACCCATTGAGTTTACAACAGTTTAGCCAATATTTCAGCATTTTATTAGTAAGTGTTAAAAAGCAGCGATTTGTGGTGAATTTTGAATTATTCATGAGGAGCTGATGAATAATTCATGAGTTCTGCTTGATTATGGTGAGGTAAAGTTCCTGCAACGTAAAATAAACAGAAAAATAAATATATAAACTCAGATTTTTGTGTGCATGCAGTGTTTGGAGATGGGAAGAGACAGATCCACATTAAAATTGCAAATGAAACGTGCACACACACACACACACACACACACACACACACACACACACACACAGTCTGGGCTTCCTGCAGAAATGTACGGGTGAGGGCGGCTGAGGAAGCCTCTGGCTGTAGCGCTGCGCCTGCGGTTTCTCCGGCTCTTCCCGGGACCACGTGGACGCTGACGTCTCTGGAGACCATTCCCGCCATATTAATCTAAGTAAGCGTGATCTATAAGTGCGATTAATTTGGACACTATGTGTACAAACATTTGTGAACACAGCCACTCAGATTATGAGTGAATTCAGCTGCCATAAACTTCCTCTGTGCTGACGCAAGACTGTATAATTTCTGCACTAAAAATCACTGAGCGATATAACGGGACACGGCGGAGCAGCCGAGAGCAATCGACCCTAAAGTCATCCAGCCCAGTGCCAAACGTGAGATACAGCAGGGTAACTGTGTTCTCTGCACTGACCAACATTATTACTGACACAAAGAGATTATCAGATTACAGCTACTGACCAATACAGCGACTCAGATTAAAGTTCCTAATCAGTACAGTCAATCAGATTACAGGTGTTGACCAATACAGACCATCAAACAAACACATTCCCTCAGATTAAAAACACTGAACAATACAGAACCTCAGATTAAAGCTACTGACCAATAAAGTGATTTCAAATAATAATTACTGACAATACAGCCCCTCAGAATAAAGCTACTGACCATCACTGAGTCTCAGATTACAGCTACTGACGAATAAGGAGACTCAGATTATAGTTACTTATCAATACACTCAAGCAGATTACAGCTACTGACAAACACAGACAATCAGATTAAAACACTGACGAATTCAGACCATCAGGTTAAAGATACTGACCAATACAGACCATACAGACCTAGGTTCTGTGTTGCTACTGACAGATCCAAGTGCTAAAATGCTGACTGATACAGTCTCTCAGATTACAGCTACTGACCAACACAGAACCTCAGATTAAAAATACTGACTGATACAGTCTCTCAGATTACAGCTACTGACCAACACAGAACCTCAGATTAAAAATACTGACTGATACAGTCTCTCAGATTACAGCTACTGACCAACACAGAACCTCAGATTAAAAATACTGACTGATACAGTCTCTCAGATTACAGCTACTGACCAACACAGAACCTCAGATTAAAAATACTGACTGATACAGTCTCTCAGATTACAGCTACTGACCAACACAGAACCTCAGATTAAAAATACTGACTGATACAGTCTCTCAGATTACAGCTACTGACCAACACAGAACCTCAGATTAAAAATGCTGACTGATACAGTCTCTCAAATTACATCTACTGACCAACACAGAACCTCAGATTAAAAATGCTGACTGATACAGTCTCTCAGATTACAGCTACTGACCAACACAGAACCTCAGATTAAAAATGCTGACTGATACAGTCTCTCAAATTACAGCTACTGACCATCACAGAACCTCAGATCAAAAATACTGACTGATACAGTCTCTCAGATTACAGCTACTGACCAACACAGAACCTCAGATTAAAAATACTGACTGATACAGTCTCTCAGATTACAGCTACTGACCAACACAGAACCTCAGATTAAAAATACTGACTGATACAGTCTCTCAGATTACAGCTACTGACCAACACAGAACCTCAGATTAAAAATACTGACTGATACAGTCTCTCAGATTACAGCTACTGACCAACACAGAACCTCAGATTAAAAATACTGACTGATACAGTCTCTCAAATTACAGCTACTGACCATCACAGAACCTCAGATCAAAAATACTGACTGATACAGTCTCTCAGATTACAGCTACTGACCAACACAGAACCTCAGATTAAAAATACTGACTGATACAGTCTCTCAGATTACAGCTACTGACCAACACAGAACCTCAGATTAAAAATACTGACTGATACAGTCTCTCAGATTACAGCTACTGACCAACACAGAAACTCAGATTAAAAATACTGACTGATACAGTCTCTCAGATTACAGCTACTGACCAACACAGAACCTCAGATTAAAAATACTGACTGATACAGTCTCTCAGATTACAGCTACTGACCAACACAGAACCTCAGATTAAAAATACTGACTGATACAGTCTCTCAGATTACAGCTACTGGCCAACACTGACTCTCAGATGAAAGATACTGACCAACACAGAACCTCAGATTAAAAATACTGACTGATACAATCTCTCAGATTACATCTACTGACTAACACAGATCCTTAGATTAAAGCTACTGACCAACACCGCCCTTCAGATCAAATCTACTGACCAAACACAGCGCCTCAGATTACAGCTACTGATTAACATAGACGTTCAGAAGTGTTGTTCGCGAACGAGTTCAAAAGAACGCGTTCATTGAACACGCTCATTTTTTTGTGAAGGTTGAACTGAACGCAACACGTTTTTAATGAAGGACTTGAACGTGAATTAGTTCACATTATGTGTCATGAACGGCAGACATCCCTGTAAATGAACGTTGGTTCAGAATTAAAATTGTGAACTTTGAACGTGAACTGTTCACTTTGAGCATGTATGAACTGAACTTGAACTAGTTCAGAAAAGCTGTGAACTGACACAACATAGTCCTTCAGTCTGCAGTTGCTGGCTAATACAGTGCCTTAGATTACAATTACTGACTAGCACAGTTCCTCAGATTACAGCTACAGATTACTTTCTCCCTCAGATTAAATTTACTGGCCAGTATTTCTTCTTAGAGCTACTGACAGTAACCCCCTTTAGATTCAAATTAACTACTGACCAACACAGTTCTTCTACTGAGCAATGCAGCTCATTAGACTAAAGCTACTGAGCAGCCTTATTGACCAAGTTATTGACCAACATGTATGTTTGTTAATGCTGTAAATAATAATATATAATAGAATATTATGCCACTATTTATAATTAAAATAATTTTTCTTAGTTGTAACTGGTTTAGGAACATTGCGCTTGGTTCTGAACAGTGGCTCTGATCGGACCGGAACCAGTTTGCTGTTGATTCTGTTTGGAGGTCCGGTTCTCAGAGCTGCAGATTGGAAAATCTGAGCAGTTCTGTTTAGAGGAAGGACGCTTTAGATTCGTCTGACCTGCTGGGTCACACCTTTCAGGCCGTTAGATGAGTTTCCTGCTATCGCTGATTACTCCCCGCCAGTTACTGACCGGGTTCAGCCGGGGGAACACGGGCCGGGTTCTGTATTATCCACCTGCCTTCCTTCAGGTCTGTGCTCTTTTTGCGGGAAAGTTGTTTACGAGGAAGAAACTTCGTTATCCCGACCTGAACCTGCACTTTAACTCTGTACCGAACTGGAAACTCTAACTTTACTAACTTTACCGTCTTTTCACTTTTGCACTTTTCCCGAATATGAGTCCGCACCCAGGATCGATTGTGGGCTTGTTTGGGGGGGGGGGGTTATTATCTCTGGTTTGTTTTCACACACAAGGCTCATTAGCTATGCTTATTACTATCTTACACCCTGCCAACAGTCTATTTTCACGCCTGCTTCGTTTAAATAGCAATGAAGCAGCTGAAAAAAATAAGAGACCACTTAAAAATGATGAGTTTCTTTGATTTTACCAAATTAAAATCCTCTGGAATATAATCAAGAGGAAGATGGATGATCACAAGCCATCAAACCACCAAACTGAACTGCTTGAATTTTTGCACCAGGAGTAAAGCAGCATAAAGTTATCCAAAAGCAGTGTGTAAGACTGGTGGAGGAGAACATGATGACAAGATGCATGAAAAAATTGTGATTAAAAACCACCAGGATTATTCCACCAAATATTGTATATTTCTGAACTCTTAAAACTTTATAAATATTAATTTGTGGGTTTTTTTTGCATTATTTGAGGTCTGAAAGCTCTGCATCTTTTTTTTTTGTTATTTCAGCCATTTCTCATTTTCTGCAAATATGATGTATGATCTATAAAGCTTTGTCCATTTGCTGTTTTTTATCATTTTTATTGGATATAATCATTTGAGTGGTGAGGAACAGAGCTTGATTTTCACTAGTTTAAGCTCTCCAGCCAGTATACAGATTTTTTCTGTATTTCTCTTTCCCCCTCTTCAACATCATGTTGTCTTATAAAGCGAAGCTTTTCGTAGCTCCTCCATCGTGACCCAGAAGTCGTGATATTTCAGGTGTTTTTTATTACAGCGTTTTTGTGCCTGTCGAGGCTTTTTCTCTTTTCTCGTTCTCGTTTTAATGTCATGTCTCTATAAAAACCCCATAATGACTCAGAACACTTTTATTCCACCTCTAAAAGGCTGCGGCTCGGTACCAACATTTAAGGAACATTAAAAGACCTGATTTCAGCTTTTCAAGGCCGACATGTGTTTACCTGCACTGCCATTTACAGAGAAACCGTTCGGTTTAGGCTTTATTTGCTTCATGTTGTGTCTTCTGAATTAGTTTATTTGCAAAACAAACATTTTAAATGATGGGAAGATATAAATATAAAATATGCACAAAAGTGTTGTGACGCCTGTTGATTCATACTTTTTTCTACCAACATATATTTATTTTATGGTAAAAAGATATGAATACACGATATGTAAAAAAAGTATTGGGGTGGCTGTTGATTCAAATGCAATATAGGCAGTTGCTATAGTGATGTTTAACAGCTGGTAGGGTGTTTCTTAGGTGGTTGCTATGCAGTCGCTATGGATGCTATGGTTCCTCAGGTTGTCAGGTTGTCGGTTGTCAAGTGGTTGTTGTGGTACTTTGGGGTTTGTCGACAGTTTAATTGAATTTCCTGTTAATGGATGATTGCAATGGACTGTTTAAAAACATTACATTAAATACATTCTAGGAACATCCAGAAAACGCAACAGATTAAACGTTCCAAGAACGTTATTTGTAGCAGTTAGAAAACGTTCTACTAACCAAAAATTTATAGCGGGGTTCCTTATTTTAAAGTATTTTTTTAATGACATAAAAATATAAATACACAATATGCAGAAAAGTATTGGGTTGCCTGTTGATTTAAATGTATTATGCAGTAGGTGGTTGCTAGGCAGTTGCTATGGAGGTGTTTAATAGCTGTTTGGGTGTTGGTACATGGTTTGGTTTGGTACATGGTACATGAGTTTAGTTTAATTACTTGTTAATTAGACTATTGTGCTTTCTCAGGGCTCCGGCAGCTGATGGCAAGCTGCATGACCAGGATTCGAACCAGCGATCTCCTGATTATAGTGGCAGAATAAAGATTTACAGGAAAAAAAAAATTTGTAGGCAATTAAGTTTCATTATCTCATTGCAATTTGAAAAAGAGAAAACTGCAAAAATATTGATAATTTTTTAGTATATATATCCAAATATTTGATTGCTACAGCAGCACAGATGCTAGTTTGCTACCTAAGCTTTGAGGAATCATATAGAAACCCTTAATTCATCACTTTCCCGTGACTTTTACTGACTCAGTACATTCGTAAGGTCAATTGCTAACCAGCCGTGTCCAGCGAAAGAGCTTTGGCCCAGAGGCCTCAATCAATCAAACGCAGACTTGAGGTTTTTTAATACACATTTATGGATTTAGCTTCACAATAACAAATTTGCTGTGATCTCTGGTTCATTTCCAACATTCTCGCCCGGGGCTGCCAGGTCATTCCCAAAACCACCCAGTCAGCACGAACAGCTGAGCTGCGGACGGTTATTATCCCCTACATACAGAGACTCAGCTGTCTTACGGCTAATGCTAATGCTAATGATAATGGTAATGCTAATCCGTGAGGCCTGCCTCAGGCGTTTGTTGAGAGGCTCAGTGTTTGCTGAACACTTTAAAAGCTGGTTTTTATCTCCGGTTCGCAGACATCCCAAGTTGCAAAAATTAATTCCAGGGAGGTACCACCAGAACTGGACTTGGACAAATCCCGGGAATTTTGGTATTGATTCCGATACCAAGTAAATGCAGGGCCAGTATTACCAATATTGATACAGATACTTTTTAATAATTAATCTTCATAGATCCAAAATATCCAAAAGACCTAGGGATAGAAAGTTTGAGTATCAATCTTTTTACACGAGTATTGTTCAATATCAATATCAGCATTGGTATCAATATTATCCATATTAGAATCAATCCGCCCACCTCTAACACACACACACAAATAGATAACAAAAGATAATAGAACTTTAGCTATTGGCTATTTAGATATAGATCACATTAACTCACCTCAACATGCCTTTTGCAATCATTTAGTTCTACATGGCCAATGCTAATGCTAATGCTATCTGTAGAGCAGGCAAGATTTTCATTGTTTTACCACTCATACCACACAGAGAATTCAGAGGTGAAATGAGTTTTGATGGGAGCCATGATGCTCCTGAATGCATCCCATCCAGGAGGGAAAAAAACAACCCGCCCACACTATAAATTTGATTGGCTAAAGGGAAACTTGGCAAGTCTAGATTCAAAGCCTTAGAGGTAAAAGTGCGAGTTTGAGGTTCTGTATATAAATTTTTCGGATTGTTTACAATGAAATCCGGATGAGCCGTGTTGACTTCACCTCCCAAATAAAATAGCGACAGCAGATCCATCTCCTGAATGAATTTCTCATCAAAACGAACGCTTGGACAGAAGCAGGAATGACTTGTTTGTTAGAGTTTTTTTTTTTTTAACCCTTCTCCACTCCCACTTCTCTGCTGCTCTGTGATTACGGCTGCAGTGCTCTGATCTGTAATCACTGTGGTTTTTAACTAACGCAGATCAGCTGATTTTAAAGCACTCCTCCACGTCTCAGAGAGAGTAAACACAGGCCTCTTCAGACGCGTCCCTCCTGCATTTCAACACATCAGCATTCAGCACTCGCTTCAAATCAGCCTGGATGAGCCGCCGCTTTCATCACACTGATGATCTGTTTGTCAACAAGTTTTATCCCGCTAATAACGCATTTGGTGGGTTTATTTCAAGACGAAAGTTTAACATATTTAAGAGCTCGGAAGTGAAAAAAAGTGAGTAGCATGCAGAAGTTTGGGCACGCTTGGTCAAAATCTTTGTTACTGTGAATATATGAGTGATGATTAAGGTTATAGGACAGATCTCCAAAAATCCCAATGTTAACCCTCCTATTATGTTTGGGGTCAAATTTACCCCATTTAATGTTTAAAGCCCTTAAATAAGCAGTTAAAATCTTTTTTTTTTCTTCATATATTGTGACTTTTCCCAATTTAACCCTTGTGTGGTGTTCATATTTTTGTCAATCGTTTACTTTGTTACTTGTATTTAATTCAGCAAAATTAAGCAATTTTACATTAAAATGCTTTACACATGCTCGCTTCACCTAAATTGCAAGCAATATAAACAGCTTACATGGTTAATATTTGCCCTTTACCTTTCTTATGTTACATTTCTTTTAAAAAGTGCTACTCTTTTTTTATTAGTTTTTTAATAAAATGTAAAAGAAAATGAATTAAACTCAAGATATGAGTAGAAAATTTGTTTAGTTTCAAATTTACAAATGAAGCAATGTTTATTAGCCCTTGGCCAAACAGACTGTATGTAATATAAATGTGTGTAGGGGGGGGGGGGTGTACAGTGTGTGTTTATCGAAAATGTGTTTTGATATGTGTTTTTCACAAAAAAATGAGCCAATGCCAATGAGTTTGAGTTAGAAAAAATATTTTTTTAGTATCATTTGATGAAAAATGAAAACGGGTCCCACAGACCCGAACACCACACAAGGGTTAATGGGGAAAACTGGCTAAACATAAAATGTATGTGATGGTATGTTTGTTGTGTCCTGTACACATATTGTATACATCGACGTTGTTTGGGGTCAATTTGACCCCAGGCTGTTTTAGCTGTATAAAACATAAAAAATAATATAATTTTACACACATTTGTGTTGAATGATGTGAAGATCACTATGATCCCTGAAAATATGACCCTATGAGCCCTGAAATAACATAATTATAACTGTATTAGTGCAAGAACCACTTGCACTAATACAAAAGAAAAATATATATATTTTTTAAATAGCCAACAAACAAATATAGCATGTGACATAAACTTAGGTAAACAGTTATTATTATATAATACATTTCTGTAGTTTAAAATTACTGAGGTCAAATTGACCCCAAACATATAAGATGTTAGTAAATTTGAACATAACAGGAGGGTTAAAGATAAAACATACTTTTTTAAAGATTAGCATATTGTTAAATATTTTGTAAAATTTTAGAGTAAATAAAGGAAAGAGGAACAATGCAAAAGTTTGGATACCATGAGAGATTTGAGCTCTAAGATAAATTTAGTCCAGATATCAGACCTTGTTTCGGTTGTTAGATCTGTGACCTGAAACAAAGACTTCTTAAAGGAGAACTCCGGTGTAAAATTACTTTTGCTGTAGTAAAACATGATAAAAAGTTCTTATCTTTGATGAATAGCACACCTCCGTTCTCCCACAGCGTTCAGAGATCCGAAAATTTTAACAGTTTGTCCAAACCCCCTTCAGACTGGTTGATATGGGGCATAATTTACCCTGATAAATCACTTTTTACACCGTTATCCAGCTCAAAGTAGCTCCACACCTCCTTACTAGAATCCGAAAGGGAGCCCTGACATTTAAAACGAGGCATTAATAACTTATTAAGCTTATTACAATTCACTGTTTACATCCCATAATGCTAGTTTCAGCTCAGAGCGCCGCCATTACTGTACTGATAATAACATATGCAGGGGTTGAACAGTGAAACTAAAACTCCTGGTTTTAGACCACAATAATTGATTGTGGTGACGGACAGTTCTGGTGGAAACAGGAGAGTTGAGGTTAGCACCCGAACATCCCTTTCAGACAGCTTCCTCTTACAGCGTCCACAGTTAATCCTGTTGGATGTGGTTGGTCCTTCTTGGTGGTATGCTGACATTACCCTGGATACCGTGGTTCTTGATGCATCACAAAGACTTGCTGTCTTGGTCACAGATGCTCCAGCAAGTCGTGCACCAACAATTTGTCCTCTTTTGAACTCTGGTATGTCTCCCATAATGTTGTGTGCATTGCAATATTTAGAGCAGAACTGTGCTCTTACCCTGCTAATTGAAGTACTTTTTATCATGTTTTACTGCAACAAAAGACAATTTTACAGCAGATTTCTCCTTTAAACCTTCTTTAATCAACCAGCAGTCTCTCTCGGGTCTCGGCCTGGCTAATTTTATGTGCAATTTTATGTAAATGCGATCATTCACTGTTTTCCACAAACAAACCAGTTCATTTTAACTGGACCAAATAGTGCTGGCATGAAAACAGCCTTACTTACCTTCCTCTTCCATACTATAACACCTTCTACTTGTGCACCAAATCCACTTCTCTACTCCTTACACTCTTCTATTGCTTTTTCTACATTCCTATCGCTCACATTCATTAAGAATGAGAAGAGGTAGACATGTAGAAGTTTAGAAGGTCTAAGCTAGATTAAATACTGAAAGAGTGGAAGGGGTGGATGCGTGTAAAGGGTTAGGAGTGAAGGGGGAGGTGAGCAGAAAGAGTTAATTACAGTTATTATCATGAATACATATAAATGTGCACGTGCTCTCCATTCATGTCCAGTTTAGCTTTGATGTCATTGTTCTGGTGTCGGTTCTGCAGGTACCGTCAGTCAGTGCGTCTGTCTGTCAGCAGCACTGCTGCAGTATGAGTTATTATATTGACTCTGCTGTCACCTCAATTCCCTCTTAGCAAGGTTACCTTTATGCTGCTGGCTTCCTTCCGTAAAGCTAATTCAGCATCGGATTCGAGAGGATTGATCAATACAAGAGCCAGTTTCTGCTCCAGCGAGTTAGACTCCGCCTCGTTTCACACTGCGGGGGCAAGTTTTTACCATCGGAGATTACAAAACAGTGTCCCATGACTTTTGGCACAGTTAAAGAACGCTGCACTGACCTGTGGGATATGTGTGTAGGGTCTTATACATTGAATGTGGACGTGATTTCTGCCAGAGGTGCTTTTCTACTGTATATCGTCACTGTCCAATCTCTGAAACAGCAACTTTACAGGAGAGAGAAAAAAACCTTCTAAACTTTCAATTGAAGTCAATGTAAAAAGAGTTTATTTCAGGTCATTTTAAAGTATTTCTATTGATTTGTTCATCAAGAAATTTTAGCACAGTGTAAGGGACAGTTTTATAGTTCAAATTATGCACTGAACTAAAAATCGACAAAAATGAAAATACTTGCTTTTCATTGGACAGCGACTATATGCATGGACAATTCAAGCCAGAGGCTGATGGTCACAATCTTTTCAATGTGATAAATAATTTCCAGATGGAAAAGTGTCGCACTATGCAAATTTCTGCACTATCAAGGCTCACTCCAACTCCCAAAATTAACATCACCTTGCCATGAGCACATTGGCCAGAGTATAATCAACCTCACTCACAAGATAACACCTCATAACTTATACAGGGGTTGGCATTGCTGACCCATTCCTTAAGGTAACACTATGATCAATTTACATACTGTTGTCCCATGACTTTTTGCACTTTAGCTCCGCCCATTCAGCCTACAGCAATTTAACTCCATTAAGTCCATTAAGCTTACAGCAGTCTAGCTTCACCTATTTACTACAAAGTTATAAGGAGTGTTTTAGCCTAGATTGCTGTTTGAACAAAGGCACTATTCAGAGCAGCCAATCAGAACAGGGTTCATTTGAATATGTATCAGTCTTAAATGAACAGGAAGAGTAACAGTGTGTGTAATTGTAAGGGATAAAGAGAGGTTGGTGTATAAATTAATTATGACGTTATAAATGAGGCTCAGGGTATAATAGAGATATGAGCTCGTTAATATTTCAGCCTCGTTAAGCAAATTAGCAATTAATTAATGCACATTTATAACGAAGGTAAAATTAAATCAGTTACTTTACTAAGTGGTTAATCAGGGCAGTCCTACAGCACACTACACACTCTACACACACACACCCACACTGTGTACACACACACTATATACACACAATCTAAACACAAACACACACTGTATATACACACCCAAAAACACTATACACACACGTTATACACACACTCTACACACACACACTATATACACACACTTTACACACACACTATATATACACACTCTACAAACACACACACACACACACTACACACAAACTATATACACACAATCTAAACACACACACTCTACACACACTGTATATACAAACACAAACACACACTATACACACACGTTATACACACACTCTACACATACACACTATATACACACACTTTACACACACACTATATATACACACTCTACAAACACACACACACACTACACACAAACTATATACACACAATCTAAACACACACACTCTACACACACTGTATATACAAACACAAACACACACTATACACACATGTTATACACACACTCTACACACACACACACACTATATACACACTCACACACACAAACATTTACACACATTGTATACACACACTAAACACACACTATATACACACATTCTAATCACACATACACACACTCTACATACACACTTACACACTCTGCATGAACACTGTACACACACACATAATACACACTCTACACATACACACACACTCTATTTACACACATCTAAACACAGACACACACACTGTACAGACACACAATCTACACACACACAGACACACAAACACACACTCTACACACATACACACTATATACACACAATCTAAACACACACACACTCTACATACATAAACACACACGCTACACACACGTTATACACACACTACACACATTCTGAATACACACTCAACACACACACACACACACACTATACATACACAAATTATACACACACACTCTACACACTTTACACACACACTAAAAGCACAAAGACTCACACTGTACACACATACACAAACTATACATAAACACACAAACACACGCTACACACACACACTATGCACACCAATCATACACACACACACTCCACACACACACAAATACACACCCTACACACACTACACAAACACACTATGCATACACTATATACAGACACTCTACACACACAAACATCTGCTGTAGAGTCCCATCTGAGAGCACACTCTACACACACACACTCTACACACACACACACACACACTCACACACACTCAGAGGGACTGGAAGTGTCAGATCCGATAAGCTCACTGTCACAGTGCATATTGACCCACTGCTGCACGGCTGTGTGTGGCACACACACACACACACTAACACACACTAACACACACACACTCACACACAGCGTAAAGTATTAAATTCTGTCCCAAGCACGAAGCTTTGCGCTAACAGCTCTCCTCCACAGCTTTAATGAAAACACTCCATTATCACACCAGCTGACGCCCCGTTTCTGCAGCAGCTTCAGGCCTCTAAATACCCTAAAAATACAGGGATCTTACCGAGTTATGCAAATATCGGCAGGTAGATATGTGAATGATTACAGGTGTGGTCTGATTAAACACTGGGTTTAACCACTAGAGGGAGTGGTAGAGTCTCAAACGCTTATTTGTCTGGCTAGTGTACCTCCTGGTGAGAGATAGAAGTATTCATTAAAAATTATTATATTATTTTATGTTTGAGTAAAATTAACATGGTTGTTTTATTCTATAAACTACAGACAACATTTCTCCCAAATTCCAAATAAAAATATTTTAGTCATTTAGAGCATTTATTTACAGAAAGTGAGAAATGGCTGAAATAACAAAAAAGATGCAGAGCTTTCAGACCTCAAATAATGCAAAGAAAACAAATTCATATTCATAAAGTTTTAAGAGTTCAGAAATCAATATTTGGTGGAATAACCCTGGTGGTTTTTTCATGCATCTTGGCATCATGTTCTCCTCCACCAGTCTTACACACTGCTTTTGGATAACTTTATGCTGCTTTACTCCTGGTGCAAAACTTCAAGCAGTTCAGTTTGGTTTGATGGTTTGTGATCATCCATCTTCCTCTTGATTATATTCCAGAGGTTTTTAATTTGCTAAAATCAAAGAAACTCATCACTTTTAAGTGCTCTCTTTTTTTTCCAGAGATTTTTTGTCATTGAGTTTATGTATATAGAACCTGTGCAACAAACCCATAGAAGAACACTTGTTAAAGCTGCTTAATAAATAAACAGGTGTCCAGGTGTTGCGCCTGCAGGTACTGAAGCTCACCTGTCCAATCCGATAACCCAAAGAGTTCTGATGGATGAGCCCCCAAACACACACACACACAAACAGGCATCCAATATCTAAAACAGCACAACACCTGTATCCAGGTGTGCAGGGTAGCTCACCTGTCCACCCTGATAATGCAGTAATAAAGTGTCTATATGAATAAATAATGAATTCTCCAAGACTGTCATAAAAACAAAAATGCACACATAAGAAACAAATGCACTCTCACTTGGGTTAACACATGAATACACCTGTAGACAGGTGTGCAACAGCAGCTCTGGTGTCTTCTGCATCCTCACCTGCACCTCACCTCCACCTGTCCACTCTATGGCTTACAGGATCATAAAGGTAAAAGGTCAAATCTGAGTCCATTTCAAAGAAAGCTACACCTATTCTCAGGTGAGCACCTGACTACCAATATAGAGTGAGCCCTCCCAGCTATGATAATCCAGGTAAATAGGTGTTTAGCAGTACCATCTCAGGTGAGCACCCCACCTGTCCATGCTGATAACCCATAAGGTCACAAATAATCTACCGACATGCACCCAATCTATGAATAACCCAACATACATGGTTAAATCAAGGTAACACCTGTGTCAGCTTAGTGAGCACCTCACCTGTCCTCACTTGATGAACCATGGAAACAGTTACCCCCAATCTATCAATATGAAAGCAAGCAACACCTGTGCTCAGGTGCTTAACAGCTCAGGTGAGCACCTCATCTGTCCACACTGATGACCCTGTATCCAGGCGAGCATCTGTTTCAGCTCAGGTGACTTTAAGGGAAACCATAACCAACAATCTATCAATAACCCAAACCCATAAGTAAAAGCAAACTACAAGTTTCCTCAGGTGTATCCAGGTGTTCAGCAGCTCAGGTGACCCGGAGAATTATTATAAGTGTATGAGTGACCCCCACCTCCACCTCAGCAGTGATACACACAAACATGTTATGGTAAAACCAGGTAAAACCTTTTGTCCAGGTGAGCATCAATGTCAGCTTAGGTGAGCATCTCACCTGTCCATATTGATAATCCTGAGAGACACAGTAATTAACCCTCAATCTATCAAAAGCACACACCCACAATATGAAAGCATGTTCTACCTGTGCTCAGGTGTTTAGGTGTAACACATGTATCCAGGGGGTTTTCAATAAAAAATATTGAGAAAAACAAATACATAGAAGGTTAAATCCAGGTAAATCTTTTGTCCAGGGAAGCATCAGTGTCATCTCAGTTGAGCACTTCACCTGTCCACAATGTTTCCATGGAAACATTAACCTCCAACCTTTCAAAAGCACAATGTGAAAACTGTAATAAACACATAGGTACATGTTAGGTTAAAAACAAGTAAAAAGTGTCTGAGTGTTTTTTTAATAATTAAACCAGGATAAACAAAGACATGTACAGTTCAACCAGGTAAAACCTTTGTCCAGGTGAGCATCAGCTTAATTAAGCACCTCACCTGCCCCACTAAGGAACATATTAACCCTCAATATATCAAAAGCACACTCCCACAAAACTCCCAAAAGCGAGTTACACCTGTGCTCACATGTATCCAGCTATTTAGCAGCTCAGGTAAGCACCTCACCTGTCCAAACTTAAACCATGGAAATGTTAACCCCCAATCTATCATAAACACTCAATAAATAAACTGTGATAAACAAATACATTAAAGATTAAATCCAGATAAAATCTTTGTTCAGGTGAGCATCTCACCTGTCCAAATTGATAATCCTGAGAGACACATCAACCCTTAATCTATCAAAAGCACACTCCCACAAAAACTCTTGAAAAAACTGTGCTCAGGTGTATCCAGGTGTTCAGGCACTCAGGTAAGCACTTTACCTGTCCACCCTTAATAAACCTTGGAAACAATAACCCCCAACATTAATTCTTAATCTATCAAAATCCACTCCTACAAAAACTCCCAAAAGTGCTCATGTGTATCCAGGTGTTCAGCAGCTCAGGTAAGCACCTCACCTGTCCACACTTGATGAACCATTGAAACATTAACCCCCCAATTTCTCAAAAACACACTCCCACAAAAAACTCTCAAAAGTGAGTTACACCTGTGCTCAGGTGTATTCAGGTGTTCAGCAGCAGCTCAGGTAAGCACCTCACCTGTCCACGCTGATGACACAGAGGGTCATGATGGAGGCGGTGCAGCACATGACGTCCATGGCGATGAAGATGTTGCAGAAGACCTGTCCGAAGAGCCACTGTCCGCCGGTCAGGTCGGTGACGATGGCGAAGGGCATGACCACGGTGGCCACGCTGAGGTCCGCCGCCGCGAGCGACACCAGCAGGTAGTTGGAGGGCTGCCGGAGCTTCTTCACCACGCACACCGCGATCACCACGAGCGCGTTCCCCATCACCGTCAGCGCCGACACGCAGCCCAGGCACACGCCGATCACCACGCGCTCCAGCGCGCCGAACACCAGCGGCTCCTCCGCGCACGAGGCGTTCCGCATGGCTGCGCGCGCGCTGTCCGCTCGGGCTCCTCTCCGCTCCGCTCAGCACTGCGCTCTAACTGCACGCGCTTCGAGAGCGCCGGGGACACGCGCGCGCGCACTAACGCGCGCACACACACACACACAGAGAGAGAGAGAGAGAGAGAGAGAGAGAGAGAGAGAGAGAGAGAGAAAGAAAGAAGGAAACACAGAGAGAGAGAGAGATGGAGAAAGAAGAAAGAGAGAGAGAGTGAGAGAAGAGAGGAAACAGAGAGAGTGAGAAATAAAGATGGAAACGGAGAGAGAGAGAAAGAGGAAGAAGGAAACAGAGCGATAGAAGTCTAACAGTGATAGACAGATAAATAAAGCATCGCATCAAAGATTGGATTCTATTATAATTATTAGTGATTATTTGATTATTGGTAATTATATTATTGCTGATAAAAATCAATTACATTTAAATAACACCCCGTCTTTCTCTTTTTCTTTTTTTATTTCTGTCAGTTTATCTTCAAAACATCTCTCTTTTCACTTATCCAATTTCTCTCTCGTCTTCCTTTTCATATCCCTTATTTTCTGTTTTTGCCTTCACTCATCTGTTTCTCTCACTTTTTTTGCCTCTCTCACTCTTTTACTTTTCATCCTCTCTTTCTTTCCTCTATATATATCCTGTAGTTTATATTTTTCTTCTACCCTCCCCTTTATTTTTCACTCTTTCTGTTTTTCCTGTCTTTTGTCTTTTTCTATTATTTTCATTGTATCTGTTCCTCTTCTCTTTTTTGTCTGTCTCTCACTTCTTTTCTTTACCTACATTTTCTCTGTTTTTGCTTTTGCACATCTTTCTTTCCCTTCTCGCCTTTGCATTTCTCACTCTTTTACATTTTCTTCCTCTAATTTTCTTTCTCTTTACTTCTATTTTTCTATATCTCATTCCCTCTCATCCCTTTTTCTATTTATTTCTGATAATAATCTAAATAAATGATGAATCAATTAATGCTGTTGTTGAGTTTAGTTCATTTTAGTTTAATTTTAATCTGAACCAGAGTGAACACTGGTCTGAACATTGGGCTACCTCGGTTTAGTTTCACTCTAGTTTTATTGATTTGCTGGTTAGAATAACACGTAATAAACAGAGCTTTTCAGGTGGAGTTTAACAGATTTATCCTGATAGAGTATAAACTCTGGTGAGGGTGTTTAACTGAATTATATTAAGCATTTGTATGGGCAGTAGCTTCAGCCATTGATTACAAAACAATCAGAAATGTGTGAAAAAGGTCTATACTTTGTTCATTTTAAATTCAGACAAATAAAAAAAAATTCTGTTTGGATGTATTTTTTTATTAACTTTAGTAATTGTTAAGAGTAACTGTGTACAGCCCTCCTCTTCGCGCTCCTCATTATGAAGACAGACGTATTTGCATTTTCCGCTTAGGCTCAAATTAATGGAGATATTTAAAGTTTAATTAAATTATGTTGGTGGAACTTAATTTAGTTGTGTTTATCAAACAAAACAATCGTATTATTTCTTTTGTTGGGATTACTTAAAAAAATGCATGCAAATTGTTGCATCACTTTTTAGATAGTAAATCCAGTATATTATTTTTAGAGTGTGGAGCATCATACAGTAGCAACCATCCAAATGGTTCTTTGACAATAGTAAATCAAACAAGTATTAAAGAACCTCTCATGATCTATAAAGGTTTAAGGCTGTACTAAATAGCCTTATAAAATCATTTCTTAAGGTCATCCTTAGTAATAGGTAGATGTGTAGATAGGAGAGACACTTTAATTAGTTTCTGACTTTTAATTTGCACCTTAACTTTATTTATCTCTGTCATCTCTTAACTTTCTGATGATCAGACTCCTGGGGATGAATTAATCACTGTCTGGAGCGAGTAAATGAAACTGTCAGTGATGATCCTCTTTGAGAAAGTCCTTTTTCTCCTTTTTAATCTAGAACCGCATGTCTGGACCATGCCTATATATGTATATGTTTGCATTTAATGCTGAAACACTTCAATAAATCCTATAAATACTAAGGATACATTTATATGTTGGAAAGCTGTTTTAGCAATTGAAGCAAGGCTCTATCTAGCTCCCTGTTGGAGCCTCTATTCTGGATATAAGATGATATTGAAGCGGTTGGGTTTGGAGGTTCTACAGGTTCTGCATTGATCCTGAAGCACATTTACCCACATATGTTGCTACAGCTGGACCTGTAGATCCTGCTCTGCACTAGTAGGTTAAAGCTGAAGCTGCAGCATTCCAGTTTCTCCATAAATGCATTTTTTTATTGGTGATAAATATAGAGACTGGGAAGGACAACGTAAAGTGGTGCAATCTGGTGGAGACATTCCTGAAAACAGACATTCCTTTCTGTATGTGGATGAGCATTATCCTGCTGAAAAATGCTATCAGTTGGAAGCATGTCCTGCAAATTTCACTGAGCTGTTATTGTCCCTCGATTTACTACTAGGGGTGACCGACTCTCATAGGCAATGCTCCACAGATAATTCATCACATCTGCAGTTTACAGTGCGAACTCTTCAGTCCACCTCAAAGGCAGGATTGATCATCAAGTTCTTGACAGATATTCAGCTGATGATAACCTTTATAATCTTTACTGGTAAAAAAAAACATGGGTGCAAAAAAGAGGTCCTTGTCTCCGCCCATGTCTTTAGTGCTCCCAACTGTTTCAATTTGTAGCTCTGGCCCCTTATTAGTGATCCCAGGTGTTTTCCATTCACCTTGTGTATATTTAAGCCTATGTGTTTAGCATGTGCGTTTCACACCGTCAGGTTGCTGTTCCTTTGTTTTCTGTTTTGTAGTTTATTCAATGCCAATTCCATCAGTCCTGTCTCTTAATGTATCTTGTTTTGAGTTTAGTTTTTGTTTGTTTGTTAACTTGTTAACTAAATGAATATTACCTGCATTTACGCCTGCCTCGCATCCTCCCTGCTGCTACAAATCCATATGCAAATGCAGATTCATTAATTCATTTATTTTAAACGCATAATCCTCAGGTTTATGTATTCAGTATTATTAAAGTAGAATTGCTCTAAATCTAAAAAAGTATCTAAAAATAATGAGTGTATTTATTTAAATATACATTAAGTATATAGTTTGAATTCCATAATAATCAGGTCACCTTCACAAAATAAATAGCATATGTTTATTTGAATGGCATGTCATTTGTGCTTATGTAACAAAACAAATTATTTCATAGACTCTTTTAATTCAGTATAATGTTATTGATGCGTAATAACAAATTGTTCAAATCCTTGTTGATTCAACAGCTTTATTAAGAGCAAAACTTCACATTAAAAAACACATGACATGACATGAAATTACACTATATCTTAACGTTTCAGCATTTATTTTTTAATAATTATGTATTTAAATTAAAGTTTGATTTGTGTACATTTACAACAAGATCCTACATTCCAGTTTGGCAAAATTTTCAATATTAGAAAAAAAGACTACTTGAGTGAGAACAGGGTGAATCATTTTTGGCCTATATGTGCATTTATGACCCTGCTATGATTTCAGAAAATACAGAAATGAGAACGTGATGGAAGATAATTACATTCAGTAAATGTGGGGCAGAAAGGACAGTGTGTTCCCAGGCTGTTGTGGGTCAATTCTGTAAAACAACAGCTGGGTCACATCACACAATCTAAACCCTCAGCTCAGGCACATACCACACTGCTGACGCTCCAGGCTGAGGCCAACTGAACTGGATCTCGACTCGGGTCTGTGTGTGGACCACAGTGACTGGTCTGGTTTATGAGGTTTATGCAAATGTAAGGAACATCTGTGATTAATGTGAGCTTGTAATGACTAGTTCTGCATAAAGGTCAGTGATCAGTGCCAGTGTATAACTGTAAAATTCTATATAACATAAGAAATATCCCAAATATATTTTTTGTACAAGTTAATAGTCAGTAGCCAGAATGTAAATCTACCCTTTCAGTCTACAACTGATTAGCCACACCCATTATTTCTGCAACTGTTTGTCTCACTCCTTTAGCACGCACCAGTTTAGTTCCACCCATTCTGCCTACAACAGTTTAACCCTGCCTCCTTAACCTAGAACTGTTTGGTTCCAGTTCTTTAACCTATAGCATGTTAGCTCTGCCCAAACCTCCTACTGGAGTTTAGCCCCACCCATTAATCTATTATAATTTATCCCCACCCTTCAGCTAACAATTTAGTTTTTAATTTATTTTGCCTACAGCAGTTTAGCTCCACCCATTCAGCCTACAAGAATTTAGCTCCGCCCTTTTACTTAACAGTTTGTTTCAAATTATTTTGACTACAGCAGTTTAGCCCTACCCATTTAAACCACAGGAGTTTAGCGCCACCCCTTTACCTAAAAGTTTATTATTTTCATTTTAGAATTGTTGGGTTCCAGTCCTTTAGCCTACAGCAGTTTAGCTCCACCTCTTTAGCCTACAGCAGTTTAGCCCTGCCCATTCATCTACAAGAACTTAACCCCACCCCTTCCAATGACAGTATTGCCCAATTTATTCTGTCCACATCAGTTTAGCTCCACCCACTTAACCTACAGCAGGTAATTAGCTCCGCCCTTTTGGGTTACAACAGTTTAGCTCCACCTATTGTTGCCTTTAAGGAGTCTTTCAACATAGATTACTTTTAGAATATATCACAATATATAGCTAGCCTATAACACAAATTGTAAAATGAAGTATAACTTGGTTCATTAATTCTCACTGAGTATAAAAGTAAAGCTCAAATATATACAATTTTGTAAGATATAAGTTGTTTTGCACCAATATACAGTAAATGCTGTTCTTTCAAGCTCATAACATCTTGTTCAGGATACAAAACTCACTACTATATATATATATATATATATATATATATATATATATATATATATATATATATATATATATATATACATATTACAAATCAAAGTTTGAATCAGTATTTGTACTTGCATTTCAGTGTAGTTAAGCATGAATCAGTGACAGCGATAGCATTCGGTAATAGCTTTAATAATTACGTATCTGGTTAATGAATCAGGTTAAACTGCACCTGAACAGCCATTTATCTTAAACATGAGAATTATTTACTGTATGATAGTAAGATTACTGTGTTTTTTACACTTGCTGAAACAAACTGTACCAAGAATGCAAACAAATCAAACACTGATTTAAACAGAATAACGAGTTCTGCTGTGAAAACTATAAATACATGGAGATGTTTGTGAAGATTGCTGACAGTAAACAAGCCGTCTTATTTGTAGAGAGATCAGGGCTTCAGCATGAGCAGTTATTATATTTTTCTGTGTTTATGGTCACTTCTCGAGAAAACGCTGAGGCGTAAGTTACTGAGCAATCAGTGCGGAAGAGTGAGTCATTAGATTAGCTACTCCTGCAGAAATCAGCCGGACAGACGAGCCCGACAAAACACAACAAGCTGGAGGGAACGAGCTCGGCTCCACAGACGCAGGTTAATGATACATTTAATTCTAAACCGACCATAATGAAAGGGTTTAAACAACACAATCAGATGGCATTGTGGACTCCCTGTGGGCTATCAGAGCGAAACAAGCTAATACCGGCCATTCTGCAGGAGATTTACACTTACTTTATAATCAAAATACAGTGCAGTCAATCTGTAAACTGTTAAAACTGAGAACAGGCTGGAGTTAATAGGTTTTAAATTAGGCCTGAGGGTGGAGTTAGTGTCAAATATAGTTGGTACATTAATAAAACAACACAAACCAAAGCAATTCAACTCTTAAACATCTTTACTTGTGTTTAAAACTGCTGTATACAGCAGTTTAGTCCCACCCACTAAGTATATAATAAAGACTGGCTCCACCTATTTAAGACACTCCCATTTAGATTCAAGAAACCCATTCATTCTACAGTAATTTAGCTCCAACGATTACATTTTTAGAACTTTTTTAAGCCCCACTAATGTATCCTATAGCAATTAAGCCACACCTATTCTGCTAAATTCAGTTAATTAACTCCACCCACTAACCCTACAGCAGTTTAGCTCCACCCATTTAGCCTACAACAGTTCAGCTCCAGCCATTTAATCTACAGCAGTTTAGCCCCACCCATTCAATCTACAGCAATTTAGCCCCACCCATTCAATCTACAGCAATTTAGCCCCACCCATTCAATCTACAGCAATTTAGCCCCACCCATTCAATCTATAGCAGTTTAGCCCCACCTATTCAATCTACAGCAAATTTAGCCACAACCATTCAATAAATAGGAATTTAGCTCCACCCATTCAAACTACAGCAGTTTAGCTCCACTTATTTAACCTACAACAAATTAGCCCCACCCATTCAGTTTACAGCAATTTAGCCACACCCATTCAATCTACAGCAATTTAGCCACACCCATTCAATCTATAGCTGTTTAGCTCCACCCATTCAATTTACAGCAGTTTAGTTCCATCCATTCAATCTACAGCAATTTAGCCACACCCACTTAATCTACAGCCATTTAGCCACACCTTTTCAATTTATAGGAAATTTTAAACACACCCATTTAACGTACAGAAGTTTAGCTCCACCCATTTAATCTAGTCACACCCATTCAACCTATAGGAATTTAGCCACACCCATTTCATCTATAGCTGTTTAGCTCCACCTGTTCAATTTACAGCAATTTAGCACCACCCATTCAGCCTACAGCAAATTAGTCACACCCATTCAGCCTACAGCAAATTAGTCACACCCATTCAGCCTACAGTAGTTTAGCCCTGCCTATTCAATTTAGATGTATTTAACTCCAGGTGTATGCTAGTATACATATTGTATTGTATTGTAATACTGTATAATTTATGTATTTTATTTTAGATTATCATAAGGCTGCTTTACACTTTAAAACACAACAACAAAACAGGGCCCACAGAAAATCAGAGCATCTCCAAGCCTTTCATCATCTCCATCTCCACTAACTGATGGTGCTCCACACGCAGCTGGACCAGCAACAGCTGAGCGGCTAATTGTGTAATTACTTATGGTCCATTTAAATGAGGGGGGTGTATTAGAATAGGCTGTGATCACTTTACGCATACAAACATCCTGCGATTAAAGCGGAACATCCAGCACTTCAGTTCGCAGTCAGCGGGAGCGTTTACATGCACATCATAATCTGATCAAGATCACAGATAATCAGATTGAGGAATTAATCCATTCAGCACATTTAATACCAGCCACTCAATAATCTGATAGTGAGAAAACTCAGAGGCTACATGAGTCACTCAGTAATCAGATTTCTCTCTAAATATACAACCTGCACCTTTACAGTTGCTTAGCAACTCGCCCATAAAGTCGCCAAAGCTCGGCACGTGAGGAAACGGACAAACTTTTCACCACGGTTTTATCATTAAAGCAGCAGTCCCTAAGATTTTTCCTGTTTTTTTTTTTTTTTTTAAGCAAAAGTATTCCTGAAGTATGAGGGCGAAATATTCTAGTAATGTTATCAGTCATCATTGCAATGTTTAATAAAATAATTCTAAAATCAGTCAAAATGGTCTGGTAGGTTTGTTAGATGTACAAACCAGAGCAATCTATTTAACTGTATTTATATTAAACTGCTTTTAAAGTATTAGTCTTCCACATGTTAGGCACAATTACACATTCTCACCACAGAGGGCTCCAAATCGACAAAACAAACGTACTGGCACTTTAACACTGTGGTGCCCTGGCTTACACCCTGTGCAAGGCACGTCATGATGATGCTCATTGCTATCTTACACCCACCCTCCTTTTGGTGTATTGCTATCTTGGTAACTGAAAAGACAGATGTCAACAGTCAGACGGATTGTGATGGTATGTTGACAGTGTACAGTATATGTATAAATGTATAAACTTAACTAATATTTTATGTTGTGATAGTATACAGTACTCTTGAAATTTAATTAAATATATTTTAAGTCTTTTTGCAAATTTACCCTGTAATGTTATGTATATTATTTTGGGGCCGCCTCACCCAGTCCAATCAATCTGTGAGTTTAAGTTTTAATGATGGGTGATTAGTTTAGATTAGCCATTAGCTATTGCAGCTCACCCCATCCCAAAGATAAAAGCAAAAATAAAGCATTTAAAAATGTTAAATATATGAGTTCACATGTTACAGTTTTTTACAGTTGCTATCATGCTTTTGTGCAATCTGTAATCACATTTTCAAAACTCTAACTACGCTTAACACAACATCTGTCTGTTGTGGACTAAACTGCTCATACAATTCATGTTTAAACATGCTTACATCTGGATCTTAGCATTAGACGTAACCAGGTGCTGTCAGTGATAATAATATTTACTCTACAGATAAAGTACAGATAACCAACATTTCTACTTAAGCAACGTGACAAAGTATTTGTTCTTCCTTATTTGACACCTCTGGAAAGGAATAGTCGTTCCAGGATAAGAGAGAGGGAGAGGAATAAGAGTGTGTGGTGATGTTCAAATAAAAATAAGGATTATCTTTGTATTTGTGTATTTTAATTTTGCACATATGGAACTAAGGCATTTAGAATAACATTTTTGCAGAGTTTGACAACAATGTCATCTCCATAGCATTTGTTTTTTTACTGAATGAATGACACAGACTATTTTTTGTCTACACTGTATATGATGAAACATGTTGCACATATTTGAAACTCAAGTAAATATTTTTTATAAAGCTTTATATATATATATATATATATATATATATATATATATATATAACACATAATGCTGTTTCTGTAATGCCACTAGATTTTATTATTTTGACAGTGGTTGCACAGTGATTGACTATACGTAGCTCTGGAACAGAGAACATGCGTTAGTGTTTTGAAAGAATTAGTTGAATCAGTTGCTTTTTTTGCAGGAAATCAACTATTCGGTTTATTGTATGAGGTGTGTGTGTTGCTGTATTTAGATTTTAGAAAAAGTGTCTAAAGTACTGGTAAACGCTTGTTATCAGTTTGTAAAAAAAAAACTGTGAGCACATTTCAATCCATAATTGTTTATGGATGAGAGTGTGTTGTACAGTGATGAAAAACGCTGTAAAAACACATGAGCAGGTCTGTTAGAAATGAAGCAGCTCTGATTTCTATGCGCTCGACCTGCTGCAGATGTAAATGCTCTAAAATTAAATCTGACATTTAACCTGGTGGTCATTATTCCATTTCCAGAACAATGAAAACTGAGTCACCGGTCGGTGTCTGGAGGAGCGCAGTGCGGCGGTGGTGCAGGCGACCTGCAGCGGGGGGCAAAAATAACGTTAATTCACCTTGGCAACCGCACAGAGCCCGGAGTTTAAGCGCGGACCCGGAGCATATGTTAGAACACGGGATGGGTTTAATACAGAACTCCGGGGACCGGGACGTGTCAGCGGAACGAGCCTCGTTCCCGGGAAGTTAAAAAGCCCCTTTAGTGTGTTTAAATTTTTTAAAGGAGGCGTGGTTAAGAGCATTGTGGCCCGGTGTAGGAGTCACAACATGTGTAGGCCGGGGCACAGTGACTCACCTGGCCCGGTGCCAGCGGGTCGTGAGCTGGTTTCTGGACCGACGCTACCTGCAGAGCATGCTTAATTAGAGCGGCGAATTCGGGCCTGTTTAAGACAGTGTGTGTCGGTAACTAAACCCTTTAAACCCTAAAACGTGAAATAAGCGTTACACTAATCATAACACTCAACCATCGACATGGGGTACCACATTAACCACTTAGCAACACCTGAGCAATTTTCTGAAGTGTTTGCATGTATGAATAGTCATGAGCAAGGGCGAAAATCCTATCATCTCTTCCCCTCCACTTCTATACAGGACTAAAGCAGTGTTATACCGGATAACCGGAGAAACAGCTCACATGGCATTCATTCATACTAGAGACACAACTAGACAACTAAAGATGAAATAAGACCTTTAAATGGCATTAAAAGTAAAAGTCTTCCACATGCTAGGTGTAATTACACGTTCTCACCATAGAGGGCTCCAAATAGGCAAAACTAACATTGTTTAAACCATAGCAACCATTTGGGATACCGCTGCTGTTTCCGGCAATTTTAGCATACAAATAGAGTTCACCTACCAACATCACAGAAGACACCTGTGATACTATGGCAACCACGTGGGAAACCATAGTAAACATCTAGAAATCTATAAACACCCAGCAAGCATTACACACTTAGCATAGAAACATAGAAACCACCTAACAACACCATAGCAACTCATTGAGAAACCATAGCAACCCCTTGGGAAAATCATAGCAACTATCTATCAACACTCTAGAAACCACTACACACTTACCATAGCAACGACTTAACAACACCAATAACAACCACCCCGCAATACCAGAGCACCCTCCTGGGATACCAAAGCAGCTATATCAACATGTATCAGTTACTTCTCAGTATTATGGCAAAAACCTAGCAACTGTCTAGCAGTCACTTGGGATATACCCTTTAGCATTTCCTTAGCAACACCATAGCGACCATCTGGCAATACCATAAAAGGCACCCAGAATGTTATTGCAACCATGTAGCAACAGCCTAGCAACTGTCAGGACATGGAACTTACTTTATTAGTGCAACCATCCTGCATTCTGTAAATGCACTAGTTTATCATATATAGTTATTATTATTTATGTCACTTAAAAGTAAAATTAAGATTAATATTTAAGACTATTTTAATATTACACTGATGATACAGGCATTCCCAAAACTCAAGAATGTACCACGTACGGTACACTTGGCTTTATAGCTGGAGGATGGGTGGGAATTTAAAATGCAAATTACAATAAAGCCATCCAACCCCATCATCATCAAGGTCAGGTGACCCAGCACGTGATGCAGAACTGAATCATACTGTAATTAATATACTGAAGCCCGCAGGCCTGCGGCAGCTGCCACAGCTGGCACTGAGTCCGGCATGGTGAGCATTGGCTGGCGTGCGGTATCTGTATCAGTGCATAATTACTTTAATTAATCACATCCGCACCCGGGTTAACCATCTTACGGGCTGAGTGATATTTAGTGCCGAAATGTTAATTGGGCTATTCGCCAGGTATCCGGATGAGCGGTGAGATTCTGGGACCACTGACATCATTAAAAATGACTTTCTTTTATGTGTTGATCACTGAATTTGATTTAAATAGACAATTAAGTTAATTTTCTAACATTTATTTCTAATTTTATAGGCCAATTACCCCATCCACGCACTACAACTCCCCATATCACACTCTCTCTCGGACTCCGGCAGCTGATGGAGTAACAGCATGACCTACTGTACTCTCTCTCTCAGACTCCGTCTGCTGATTGAGAAGCAACATGACTCGGGATTATAACCACTCGGACCCCATATTCAGTTAAAATTTCAATGGGACATGTTATACCTGTTTGTACATGTTAGAATAGGTTGATTGTCTGTACAAAACATGTTCATAAAATTCTTTACACAAAATCATTATTAATAAAAAATATGTTTTCGTTCATTAAATGCAGAGAGTGTTAAAGTGGCAGTGAACTACGAATTAAGCAAATGTATAAGATAAACGTTTTTTATGTAATCGTAAAATATGTAACTAAAAAATAAAGCTTATTATTTTTACATTATTCTTTTTTTTAAGTTGTTTTAAGGTTTTCCATCTTCAACCTTAAAAGTGCAATGCATCCAAAATATGAACAATTATGCATTTTTAGGGTTTTCTTATTTTTCTAATTATAATTATTACCCAGATAGCAAAAGAACATTAAATCAAGATTAATATTTCCTTTGCTAATGTAATTAAACAATGATCTCCTAATAAGTATTATTTAAGTGTCTCTGAATTAAAATATTCTAATATTCAAAAATTGTTAGCTGGCTCAGCCCAATCATTAAAATTCTTATTTTATTTAAATATCAGAAAAAAAATCTTTTTTTTTAAGATTGTTGTTTTTCATCTTCAATTATTATTATTATTATTATTATTATTATTATTATTATTATTATTATTATTATTATTATTATTATTATTATTATTATTATGCTGAGTAGTGTAATTAACTGATCACGTGACGCGCTAATGGCCGTTTCCAGAACCGGACTGAGGCGGTTACAGCAGGTGGGCGGTTGACGGCGACAGAGGAGGGGAGACGTGGAGAAAATCACAATTTAAAGTAAAATAATTCCCTCCATATCGGTTGAAATGAGCCTGAAATAAAAGGTAACAGCACTAACACATTTTATATGCTGGTATTTTGGTCGGCTGTCCGTTTTTAAACTGTTTTTGGGTGAAGTTTTAATGGCAGGTGTCGCTAAATTGGCCAGAGTTCACTGGAGTTCTCGGTAGCTAGCTAGTTAGTTAGCTTAGCTAGTTAGTTAGCTAAGCTAAGCCAAGCTAGGTTTGTCAGGTTGGGTACGGTCAGTTACAGTTCGGTTTTCTGCTGTTTATTAAACATTTAAGGCATTTTAGTTCATATATAATTTTGTTAAGACCCAATAGGACCTAAATATCGATGTTTTCATCGTGTTGTGAGAATAGAAAATGGTTTAGACGCCAAAAAGTGCACGTTTCTTCTCAGAAATTCGTAGCGCGAGGCATGTCCGATATTTTATCACATTTTACCTTATTTTTTGTTCTATTATTCAAGTGATAATCGTTAGAACTAAATTATATGTATTTTGAGTCGTGTTAAACTTCTGCTTGTTTTATTATCTGGATTAGCTGGCTGTTCCTTTTCTTTAAAACATACAACTTTACGTTATTCCAAGAAGTCGAATTTCCGGTCCACCTTAAATAGCGCGCGGTGCTTAACTGGTCAATTAGTGTAATTTGGCGCCGTTTAAGGTGTAATTTAAAGTTTCATAAAACTAATAATGGGTATTAGTCTTAATGTTAACAGCTAGTTAAATTACATTACTGCTAAAACTGCTGGTTGTTTTAATATCTGGATTAGTTAGTTAACGTTAGCTGTTCATTTTCTTTAAAACAAATATTCCAACAAGTCGAATATTTCAGTCCACCTTAAAAAGCGCGCTGTGCTAAACGGGCGCATAGACATACACATACACGTCTGTGAACGGGCGATTTAATGTAAGTTAACCTGGCGCCCTTTAAGGTGGAATTGAAAGTTTCATATAAAAACTTTTCTAGTTTTAAAATAAACAGCTATAATTGTTTACTATTCAATATTAGTATCGTTAGAGATTCTAGGGGTGTATTAAATCACTGTATACTACACAATTTAATGCCTTAAAATTAATATATTATTCTGTTCAGATTTAATAGGAATTGTTTAGACACCAGTAATTACACGTTCTTTCTTCAGAAAAGCTTGAAAGTGTCATAAAACGTTTTCTAATTTTAAAAAGCACATTTAATGACATTCAGTCTAAATAAGACACCACTTAAAACTAATGAGTTTCTTTAATTTTACCAAATAAAAAAAAAAACTCTGGAATACAATCAAGAGGAAGATGGATGATCACAAGCCATCAAACCAAGCTGAACTGCTTGAATTTTTGCACCAGGAGTAAAGCAACATAAAGTTATCCAAAAGCAGTGTGTAAGACTGGTGGAGGAGAACATGATGCCAAGATGCATGAAAACATGTAAATGTGATTGAAAACCATTTATTATTATAACCATAATATTGATTTCTGAACTCTTAAAACTTTATGAATATGAACTTGTTTTATTCTTTGCATTATTTGAGGTCTGAAAGCTCTGCATCTTTTTTTTTTTTGTATTTCAGCCATCTCTCATTTTCTGCAAATAAATGCTCTAAATGACAATATTTTTATTTGGAATTTGGGAGAAATGTTGTCTGTAGTTTATAGAATAATACAGCAATTTTCCAATTTTGTCCATTTTACTCGAACATACACCTATAAATAGCAAAATCAGAGGAACTGATTCAGAAACTGAAGTGATCTCTTATTTTTTCTATTGCATTAATGTAAATGATTTCCAGGTTGCTGTTGAAAGAGAACAGGAGCTCCAATCAGAAGAAATGGATCCAAACAGACCCCCTGTACCTCCCGGGGCAGCCCGAATGCCCTGGCTCCCTCCGGCTGCAGGTCGTGGGTTTATGATTGATCCACCTCCGTTAGGTCGAGCCCGAGGTTTGGCCCTGGCAGCAGCAGAGCCGGAAACAGGGAGAGGAAGAGGAAGAGCTTCTGCTGCAGCTTCTGAACCTCCAGTGTCTCCGTTTGGGAGAGGGATTTCACTCCCAGTTCCTGAGGCTCAGGTAGTGCTGATCTTTAGGATTGCAGCATTTCTACTTAAGCCATGGATAAGGTATAAGGTATAAATTATTAACCATATTTTTCCTTACCCATCGCTCAGGTTGGCATTGCGAGGGGCATGCTGCCTCCAGTAGAGGAGAAGGGTCTCGGGAGAGCCAGAGGGTCTCTCTCTACTTCTCTTGAACCTCAGGTCGGAATGGGTAGAGGGGCGTCTTTGTTTATGGAGCCTTTGGCAGAGCCGGTTCCTCCAGTTAAAAGTCAGATGCTGCAGTTACCTGAAGCCGTATCTGGTCTTCAGGAAGAAAGAGTGGAAGAGAAGAAGACGCCTGAGAAGTTTGAGGTGAGTGAGGGTAAGGTAGACAAACCAGATCTTGACTACAGAAGTCCAGATGTACCCTAGAGGTGTGCCATATCGTATCGTACACAATAAAATCGCCAACATTTTTGAATATCGAGAGCGATATTATACCCTGAAATATCGTGCAAAATCACACCATCCTAATTAACACATCGGGGTACTACTTTTTTGTTGTTTTTAGCAAAAAACAAATTAACACTTCTGATTACCCAACACGTCTGATTATATCTGTCCAGTATCGTTTTTTTTTTACTTTAATTCTGAATATTCTGAGATATTTAGAGTGCATTATTATTAGTATCATTACATTCTGGTTCGTTGACATCTGTTACAAATCTGATAAAATTACTGTATTTTTTAATATCTCAGTTACGGATGTGCTGTAAAATATCGTATACAATAATAAAATGTAATTACATTTTTTTGCAGTAGTTTATTCTTGAAATAATTTTTAAATTCAGTGTTTTGTCATATCTCCAAGAGTATCGTTATCTCGAAAATACCATGAAATATCTTGATATTATTTTAGGGCCATATCGCCCACCTCTACTCTATGGTATTTAGTAGTGATTCTAAGGAAAAAAAAATATATATTCAGTATTATCAGTTTCGCTAATTACTCCAGCAGATCTTAATATAACAGACTAACTTATTTGTCACAACTAAAATCCTTTAATTTTCCCAAAAATCGTCAGTGTGCCTTATAATCTGGTGTGCCTTATATATGGGTCTATCAGGTCAGGCGGTAAAGCCACTTCACTGAAGTACAGAGTTATACAGGAGTTTCAGTAAAGTTTCTCCATCACAGAGACTGGAGCAATATTAGCATTAGCCAGTAACCATGCTAAGCGCTAGCTCTGTCGCCATTCAGAGGTGAGTATATCGGCCTGTAGCAGGTGAGCAAAAGTGGATTTTAGCAAAAGGAAACCTTTAATATGCAGAATAACATTCTGGATTATAATATTAGTAATTTTGTCAGATATGCATTCATATTAAAGCTGTGACCTTTATTTAGATGATTAACGTCTAAAACAATGTCTATCAGTGAATTATTGACCATATTTTTCTTTACCCATCGCTCAGGTTGGCATTGCGAGGGGCATGCTGCCTCCAGTGGAGCAGAAGGGTCTCGGGAGAGCCAGAGGGTCTCTCTTTACTTCTCTTGAACCTCAGGTCGGAATGGGTAGAGGGGCGTCTCTGTTTATGGAGCCTTTGGCAGAGCCGGTTCCTCCAGTTAAAAGTCAGATGCTGCAGTTACCTGAAGCCGTACCTGGTTTTGTGGAAGAGAAGAAGACTCCTGAGAAAACTGAGGTGAGTGAGTGTGAGGTAGAAAACCAGATGTAAACCACAGACTCCAGATGTACCCTACTGTAGCAAGTATTGATTTTAAGGAGAAAGAACAATATGCAGTGTTAATAGTATTATCCTTTAATTTTCCAAAAATTGTCAATTCGCCTTAT
The DNA here is from genome assembly GCF_023375975.1 of Astyanax mexicanus. Classification (NCBI taxonomy): domain Eukaryota; kingdom Metazoa; phylum Chordata; class Actinopteri; order Characiformes; family Acestrorhamphidae; genus Astyanax; species Astyanax mexicanus. Next base: position 35,339,523 of record NC_064429.1, read on the forward strand.
GTATGAATTTTATCAGGTCAGGTATTAAGGAGCAGTAAAGCCACTCCGCTGAAGTACAGAGTTATACAGGAGTTTTAGTTTAGTTCTCCAGCACCAAGACTGGAGCAGTATTAGCATTGGACGCTAACCGTGCTAAACACTAGCTCTTTCGCCATTCAGAGGTGAGTATATCGGACAGTAGCCTGCACGTTTACTGTGTTAAAACAAGCTACGTGGGACAAACTTGCTAGCTAATATCACCCTGGCTTACAGGAACACTCAGGGTTTCTCAGTGTAGTGCTAGCGGTTAGCCGCTAATGCTAAAGCTGCTGCACCCAGCCTTTGTAAAAGTCTGGAAATCTAAGCTTACTCGAAGTAAATGGAAGGGCTTTACTCACCCAAATGAACAGTTTTCAAGAGAGAAATTTGTGTAGATTAACTTTAAGCACTTGAAAAAGGTTTATTTAAGAATTACGGTCGTATTTACTTAGCTTATCTTTACTTAACCCAGCGAAGAGACCTGCTGAACTAGAAGGAAAACATGGTGACACCCCTGTTCTTTACTAGTGTTGCATAATGTGCCTTATAATCTGGTGCACCTTATATTGCAGAAAATGCGGTGACTAAAGGAAGAGAGCCAGAAGGTAAAATAATCCTATCCAGACAGGATTAGTTTTTCAGGGGGACGTCTGTAAAAAAAAATGTATATATATTTCACACTTCTACTTAGTGATAAAACTCGTACATCCGGACTGCAATTGAAAAAACAGGAGGACCAGTGAGGTGTTTTTATTTATTTTTTTATTTTTTGGCTTTCTCGATTATGTGATATCATGTTTAGTAGCTTCTCCATTTCCACTCGCTGTTGTGTTTTAACGTGAATCTCCGTAGAAGCAAGCATTCAAAGTGTACAGTAATTATGGTGCGCGGCAGTGGACAAATAGCTATTTTATTAAACGTGAGGAGACGAAACTTAGAGATGTGCGTCCGGACAGGACTAAAATTACCAGAGGAGTTCAGAGAAAAACAGTAGATAATTCAGCCTATAATTTTCTCAGAGGACGTCTGAGAGAAACACAGACATGATCATTCTGGACGGGAATAAAATCACAGAGGATAAAAAAAACCCATAAAAGGGAAAATTGCCCACAAAGGGTCAAGAAATATTTATTAGATGACTTCAGATTTTTTGTTTTTGTTGAGACATAGAAAATTATATATTATATAGCATTAAATAAACTCTATTAAAACTGTTATAAAGCTTAAGCAGTATGACCATTCATCTAATTTTGCCTGGCATTAGGGGTGGGCGATATGGTTCTAAAATAATATCACGATATTTCAGGGTATTTTTGCGATAACGATATACTTGGCGATATAGGAAAACAGAAATAATTCATTCATTTCAGGAATATAGTATAATAGTATAACAGTATAATCATAATGTGGAAAAATAAATAATATAGCATAAAATAATATAATGCAGCAAAAAATATTGCAGAATATTTAGTGCATGCATATAAACTGCAAACTAAAACAATTATACAATAAATACACCTAAAGCTTCACAGTAAATAATAGACTACTTTTAAGACAGAACATCTCTATCACAATATGGATTTTTAATATCACGATATTTCTGTGTCACGATATATTGTATACGATATAATATTGCCCACCCCTACCTGGCGTCAGTGTGAACTAACAGCTGGTTTGTATTTTTATCCTCAGGTTGATATCCCAGATCCAGGATCATCTCTGGTGTCCATGATCAGAGAGTTGGGCATTGAGCCGAGCAAATCGTGGGGCAGAGGAGCGGCTCCTATGGGTAAGTAGTTTAGAAGATCCAGTGTTTTTAGTTTGAGTTTAGTTTATTTCTCTGCACAATTAAAAAAATATATATATATATGATAAAATGTGAATTATTTTATTTGTAGAGTGTTGTTGGCTCAACATTAAATAAAGAATATGTCTTGTGTGGTCATTTTCATAGTAAATTGAATTTATAAAAAAATAAAATAAATCTGAATTCATAGAAAATGTGCTGTATCATGACCTGTGTCATTTTTGTAGTGCTGGGTTGTACGACCAAAAATGCACATCAATGTATCTTGCAAGATTCTGATGATTTTAAGGTGTATCGGAGGAGTTTTTTTTTTTATTATATATATATAGTTTTTTGCATGACTGGGCTTAAATAGAGGTCTGTGACTTACTGTTTTATTCGTAGTACAAATAATATAAAACACTAAGGCTTTAAATTAAGGCTTTGATTTACTATTGGGTTTGCTTTGTTCCACAAAATTACACACAATATCTGAAGAAATATGACTTTATTAAAAGAAAAACAGCTGAAGAATATAAAACAATAGACCTTAAAAGAGAATGAAACAACAAAAACAAATATTTTAAATACTTTGAACATTATAAATAGACCTAAAATATGTCAAATGTAAGTACTCAAAAAATATATTTCTTAAATGTTATATTGCACACGTAAGACACAAGTTTAATGTAAATGTAAAATGTTATTATTCAAGCAATTAGAGGCTTTAAAGTATTTAAGCAGCTGTTTATCAGTTTTTTACAATTCTCTTGGTTCTCCAGTTAACAAATACATTCAGTTCAGTGTGCATTAATATTATCCTGCTACAGTATTAATATATTTACAAGGGCTATAGTTACTTATATTGCAAGGAGCAGCAGCAGCAGAAACTCCAGGAGTTCTGTTCTCATGTGTCCAAACTTCTGTCGGCTACACAAAGCCTACAAAGCAGGTGTTTCTAATAAACAGGAAACTTTTTTGTGTGTTTTATTGCAGGACGAGGTTCAGTAGGTGGATTGGCAGCAGCCCACCAGTCCCTCGTATCCTCTGTTGGATTTTCATCAGTTGGTGCAGAAGAACCCTTCCCTGAAGGGATGACACTACGTGGCACCAGGTAAAGTCTGATGCTATTTAGGGTAAAGTAGATTAAATGTAGTTTGCTATCTTACTTTTTATTTATTAATACTTTTAAGAGGATTAAATATTTATGTAAGCTATACAAAACATAAGAATCTGCTTTTTCAAAGACAGCTGTACACATGCATTTCTGGACAAGCTGTGAGGTTGTGAAGTAATGTTACAGTATTTTACATTTTCGGTATATGGTCAGTGTACTGTTTCACTTTAACTTCCTGTCTTAAATTAAAATCTGGATAGTTAATGTCTTAAATTGTCTTAAATTTACTGTAAATTTGCTGTAGGTATTACATTTTCAGATGGTGCGTTTAATGCCAGTGGGAAAGCAAATGCTAACATTAGCAGCGAGTTACTGGGGAGTGAACTAAGGTAGCATAGAACAAGCTAACACCAGCAGAGAGCTAGCTAACATTAACGGGGAGAGACCTAAGGTTAGCGGAGTTAACAAGCTAGCTAACATTAGCGGTGAGCTAGCTAAGAGCTAGCTAACATTAGCGGTGAGCTATCTAACATTACTGGGTGGAGAACTAAGGTTAGCATAGAGCAAGCTAACATTAGCGGTGAGCTATCTAACATTACTGGGGAGAGAACTATGTTTGATGGAGTTAACATTAGCAGCAAGCTAGCTTGCATACTAAAATTAGCGGTGAGTTAGCTACATTACTTGGAAGAAAATTAGGGTTAGCTAAGAGCTAGCTAACATTAGCGGTGAGCTATCTAACGTTACTGGGGAGAGAACTAAGGTTAGCTAAGAGCTAGCTATCATTAGCAGTGAGCTATCTAACATTACTGGGGAGAGAACTAAGGTTAGCTAAGAGCTAGCTAACATTAGCGGTGAGCTATCTAACATTACTGGGGAGAGAACTAAGGTTAGCTAAGAACTAGCTAACATTAGCGGTGAGCTATCTAACATTACTGGGGAGAGAACTAAGGTTAGCTAAGAGCTAGCTAACATTAGCGGTGAGCTATCTAACATTACTGGGAGGAGAACTAAGGTTAGCTAAGAGCTAGCTAACATTAGCGGAGCTAACATGTTCTGCATCACAATGAAACAAAATTGAAAAAGAAAATTGATAGGAAATGGGAAACGTTACGTTTAAATTTTTCAATACAATAAATTATTTTCTACTTAAGAAGTTATGACTACATTTTCTGACCTTAAATTATATTTATTGAGGTCTTAAAAAGGTCTTAAAACGCATTAAATTTTACTTTTAAAATGGAGCAAGAACCCTGGGTACAGATCCCTCCCTCAGACAAAGTCTGCTGGATAATCCTGCTGTGTACTGAGGTTCTCGACTAAAATGAATAAAATAATTTTAATATTTCTCTTTACATTTTCTTTACATTTTAGTTTTTATTCCGAATGTAGACATTGCGCTGACTGTGCTCAAACAATGTATTGAGCAGCCCTATTTTAAAGGCAATTAAAGGCAAGTACAGAACTTGAACTCCTTTGATCAGCATCATTTTATGACGTAGCCATGAAAGCCCTTTCAGATTTTATGTGCCACAGACTAGCTCTGTACATTGCTGAGCGACTGCGTTGCATGATAATCTTATTTACAGCATTGTTTGAGTGGTTGTGAACCATAGCTTTGAGTCAATCTGGAGTTAAATATGATAAAACAAATGATTTAACACACTGCAGATGTAGAAACTGGCCACCTAAACTCTTGGGACACCTTGGGTTTGGAAAGAAATGGATATTTCTTTCTGTTTGCAATAACTGACCTTATGAAATCAGATTTATGTAGATGGAAAACAACATCAAATATGTAAATATTTATGAACGAGGCTGAGGGCCATGCATTTTCTCCATTCGTTTTGTCAAAACTAATCAACTCTCAATTTTTTAAGGGTTTAAACCACCCATGAACCAGAAGAGCTTAAGCTTAAAGTGTAAAATACAATATTGTTTTTAATTGGGTTAAATTTTTAAGTGTAAATATAATTTTAATTGCATATAATTGAACTTTATTAAGAGTTTATTTGTAAATTAAGCAAGAAAAAACTCTGAAAACTCAGCTGGCATGATCATGGTCTTTAACTGCAGGGCGTTCTTTGTTTTAAATCTCATATGTTTGCTCTGTTCCTCATTACAGAAGGAGAATTATAGTAAACAGAGAGTCTGTGATGTTCAGTCTCCTGATTTTAATCAGTCAGCAGCATTTATTTTCCTTTTATCTCAAATCTGCTTCATCTGTTTGTAGCTTTTCCACTCTAACTAGTCAATCAGGCCAAGCGTATTTCAGTGTGTTATAGCGTTTAAGTGGAGTAGCCGGGCAAAAAGGACACTTAAGACCACTTAAAATTTTTTATTTATATGATTTTACTAATTTTAAAACCTCTATTATATAATCAATAAGAAGATGGATGATCACAAGCCATCAAACCACCAAACTGAACTGCTTGAATTTTTACACCAGCAGTAAAGCAGCATAAAGTTATCCAAAAGCAGTGTGTAAGACTGGTGGAGGAGAAGAACATGATGCCAAGATGCATGAAAAAAAAAACTGTGATTAAAAACCAGGGTTATTCCACCAAATATTGATTTCTGAACTTTATGAATATGAACTTGTTTTCTTTGCATTATTTGAGGTCTGAAAGCTTTTTTTATTCCAGCCATTTCTCATTTTCTGTAAATAAATGCTCTAAATGACAATATTTTCATTTGGAATTTGGGAGAAATGTTGTCTGTAGTTTATAGAATAAAACAACAATCTTTATTTTACTCAAACATAAACCTATAAATAGCAAAATCAGAGAAACTGATTCAGAAACTGAAGTGCTCTCTTCATTTTTTCCAGAGCTGTATATATTATATTTATGTGCCACATTTTTTTGGATTTTATTTGGATTATAAGGCACTCCATCATTGAACGTGGTCTATTTTTGGGAAAATTAAGGGATTTTAGTATTTTATTGAGTTAACTTTTAATGGTTTGCAGCATATTTGGTGCCTTTATGTAAACTGCACTTTTTTGTGGTTACATCTCTTTATTTCTGATATATATATATATATATATATATATATATATATATATATATATATATATATATATATATATATATATATAATTTTTTTTTTTTTCATTTTGGTAAACTATAATAGTTTTATACAAAATCAGAGCTTTGATAAGCTATAGAACTGTTATAATAAACACTAAATAAAACATTAATATTAATTTTGTTTTAGTAGTATGCTCTTGAACCATATTTAAAATAGTTCTATGTTTTGTCATATCGCCAAGAATACCATTATCGCAAAAGCACCATGAAATATTGTGATATTATTTTTATCAGCCTTAATAAAAAATGTTTTTAAATAAACCATCTGTGCACTTTTAAAGCTCTTTTAGTGCCTCGTTTTAAATGTCAGGACCCTCAAAATTCTACAAATCGTTGCTGTCCAATGAAAAACACTTCCAATCTCCAAAACAGCAACTTTACAATGTAAACTTTCAATGGAAGTCAGTGTAAAAAGAGTTTTTCAGGTCATTTTGAAGAGTTTCTATTGGTCCATTCATCAAGAAACGTTGACCGTTTGTCTGTTCATATTATCTAGTAAACTAAAAATCGACAAAAATGGAGAAGTGTTTTTTATTGGACAGCAACGAAATGAAGGATATGGAGCTACTTCAAGTTCGCAAGTGGTGTAAAAATACTTATTTTTTTTTGCATGGGCAACTTTATGCCCCTATAAGTAGAATTGTAAGAATGTTAGTTGGGAGCATCTGCTAAAAACGCTGTATTTGAGAATGCTTATGGTGAACAGACGTAGGCTATTCTGTAATTCCCCTTTAATACTTTAATTTAAGAAGCAAAATTGGGTGAGCAGGTCTCCCAGTATTTATATAAAAGATATTAATAGACATATTTGTTCTGGATGTATCCAAGCAGGCTTTTTTGTGTGTTTTACCCAGTGAACTAAAATAGAAAGCCCTGCATATCTAAAGTCTAATTAACAATGCTTTACCCAGCTTCCCAAATAAACTCAGCCTCACGCGAGCTTTAATAAGGCTTGTGAATAATTATAGGAGCGCAGTGATCATGTTACGCTTTTATCAGAAAAGGAGAGGAATGTCTGTAATGAGGTGAACATGTTCATGTCTTACTGACCTTTTAGATTTTTGCCTTAATGACTTTATTTATGGGGAGTGATGTCATTCTTTTTATCATTCTTTTTATGTCGTCTTCAGAAGGGTGGGCGATATGGCTCTAAATTACAATTGCAATAATTCAGTGTTACACTTCTGATTAGGTTTCAGTGTTTTGATTCTTGACACAAGAAGAAGATACACAGCGCTGTCTCTGTGTCTGTGTGAGTGACAGGCTGCTGCTGCCTGAGAAGCGTGAGGGGGAGGGGGATTGTGCAAGAGTAAATACAAGGTAACCCTAAGGCCTCCATCCACATGGTTGGGCACATGCTTGTAAAGTAAACGCATGTGTTGAAAGCTGTGCTCCTCAGTCCAGCACAGTTTTGTAGTGCAGATATTTCTAGTTACAGCTGAATTCACGCTTTTAATCCCAGAAAAACAGAAAACAATCTTATTAACCTTTTAAAAAGACATTTAAATGCCTGATTAAAGGGATGATAGGCTGGGACGGGGCTGGTGACATCATGGACCCTGCGTTGTTTACTATTGCGGTATATGACGTTGCAAAAGAACATTTGCAACGTAATATTTTTTTTCCAATATCGTGCAGCCCTACTTCTTTTTTTTTTTTTTTTTCAACTTTTTATTTGTTATGCAAACATTTTCAACAACAGGTGGGGAAAGGGTGGTTAAAGGGGAGCAGACAACCACATACAGTAAATTTAACACAGACACTATAAACTATAAAAATCCAAGATGAAAGTACTACTAAAGAGCCATAAAATAAGAAAATGTGAAGCAAATAACTCAAAGAACTACACAATCCTGTATAGACTCATATAAATTCTCCCAGTTTCTAACTGTAGAAAATTTTGCTTTGTTAATTTTAGCTGTTAAATATTCCATTCTAACTATATTTTGAAAGCTAGAAATCCAGAAATTCATAACTGAAAGCTGAGGGGAAATCCAAAGTTGCAGGACCGTTTTCTTGGTGACTGTAAAACCCGCAAATAGCATCTTTCTTTTTATTAAAGATAACTAAAGGTCTGAATCATCATTTAGGAGACATAACTGTGGTGTGAGTGATATGCTTAAGTCAAGTAATTTAGATAGTACGCATACCGTAGTGCAGCCCTACCTCTATTAATGATATTCTTGGGAAAATGACAAAACACTGATTATTTTATTTAAAAAAGTAATTTCAAGAATGTTATCGCAGTATTATTTAAGTATAAGTCATGGAAAGATGGATCAGATATGTATCGTATGGGCAGGTATTTCTCTAATTAGCAAAATCTTGAGAGTCGATCAGTGTATATTCAGAAATTGAGGTTTTACAGGGTTAAAGGAGCCACTAGATTAAACTAGATAGTCATTGCAATGCTCAGCTTGATTTATCCAGTCTGGGGTGATTGTTTTTTTTTTGTTTGTTTGTTTCTTCTGCAGTTTCTACTAATCATATTTGTGTAGTATGTAGAATTGGTGGAGAAAACACAAAAAGGCTTTTAACTAGTGGTGTCAATTGAGTAAAACATTCTAATAAGTCGCAGTTAATCACAACTTTTCTTCTTTAAGAATATGCTTTTAATAATGGGTATTCAGATGTGCCTAAATAGAATCAGGATCAGTGTACAGTATTTTCCGCACTATAAGGCTCACTTAAAATCCTTTAATTTTCCCAAAAATCGTCAGTGCCGTTAGAGATTAATTTGTTCTCTGCAGATCAAATTACTGGACGAAGTGTGTGTAACCGTGCGGGTCGAGCAGCCTGGTAAATGGCCCATATCATTAAAATCCAATTTCAGAATGTACCAGTCACTCCCCCAGTCCATAGAGCTCCTCATGTACGGGAAGTGAGCTGCATAATCAGCCCGTCTAATATTACAACAACCAACTCTATTTAATATTAAGTGAAGGAATTGATGGAAATTGTAATAAATGAAAGTCTAATGCCTGCTTTTTAGGCATTACTTGCCAAATAACATGTTTTTTTTTTTTGCTTTAAGTGTGAATAAGTGAAGAGATACATTTTCCACAGTAAATCTTAATACAGAAATACCAAATATCCAAATACATTTTATGCATAAATGACTATCTGCAAATTATTTTCATTCACTTTTCAGAAGTGAAAAGGGCTTTTTTTGAGTTAAGCACAGTTCAGGGCAGCCAATCGGATCAGAGCTCTTTTGGATATCAGTTGACAAAAGCATACTGATTTACATAAAGGTATAAAAAGAAGAGTTGTGTAGAAAATAATTATGACTTCTGTGGTCGTAAAACACTGTTAACTGCAAGGTCCATTCGGTCATGAAAAATACTGGAAAATAAATTAAATTTAATAAAAGCAATTTCCAGGTCTGGATAAGTTTTGGGAAAAATAATAATACCAAGAAATTTGTCTTGTAGTCCTTCTGGGCTCAAAGTCTTCTCCATCTGTTGAACTGCCAATTAGTGCTGGGCAATATGGGAAAAATCATATATCACGATCTGGAATTTTTTATATCATGATAACGATATATATAATGATATACCACATTTGAGTATGTTTTAGTTATTCTTCGGAAAATATGACAAAATAATATATGCTTACTTTTTTGACATTAAACGTAAATGAATTTACTTTAGAAACGATAGGGATATTTGTTGTCATATCGCAGAGCACTAGTAAATATTGTCAGTAGTGCTGTCGATATCCCTATCGTTTCTACAGTAATTTAATCAATTATTCATGCAAATATATATATATATATATATATATATATATATATATATATATATATATATATATATATATATATATATATTGGCTTGGTCACTTTGCATAAACTCGGTTTATATAAGTGATAATAAAGTGTGAAAGTTTGTGAAAGTTTGGTTTACAGTCACTTTGAAATAAAGTTGGGGAAAAAAAAGTAAGCAATGATATTATTTTGTCATATTTTTCGAAGAATAACTGAAAACATACTCAAATGTGGTATATCATGATATATATCGTTATCGTGATCGCCCAGCACTAATATTTACTATCATTTTTTTCCGTCTTTTGTCATTGAAATTAACAGCAGGCGGAGTCAGAGGCCACACCCACAAAGATATCAGTCACGTAATGCACAGTTCTAGTTAGAAAATACTGGCTTCAGCTCTGCTTTCAGGAGAAGGCAGTGCTTAAACTTTACACTTAAAATTTCTGATGAGACATTTTAATAATTTGATTATTTACTACTAAAAATATAATCTTGAATTGTCCTTTTATGATGGTATATCGGGTGGCAGTTAATGGAAGTGAAAAAATCCACACTAGGGCTGCTGGTTGGGTTGTTTAGGAGATGTATTCTCCAGATTAGCTCACAAGATCTCAGCTACTTTCTTTAAAATGAGAATTTCATGTTTCTTTTGATTCTTATTGCTGAGAGAAGTGATTTAAAGTAAAACACAGTATTATATGTAATCATATCCTGCTGTTTCAGTTTTGTAGGCCGTGGGATGGTTGGTGCTGGACGAGCGCCGGTCAGCCCTGTTGGATTTAGCAGAGGCCCCATCGCCTCACCTGAGCTTCCCCCTGGACCAATTACTCCACCTCCAGTCTCAGTTGCCCTTGCTGGCCCACCTCCAGTCCCTGTGGAGACAACGGTGGCCCCTGTGAAGGTGGAGGCAGCAAGGTCAGCACATTTGTTGGTTCTTGAAAGGCAGTCATCTAATTATCAGCTGGAGCTCTGCTGGGTTTCTTTAAGTGGTCAGAAGTTTGCTTTTTCTGCAACAACAATATCACACCTGGGCTAAAGTATTGGGGCTTATTTTAAACCAATAACAGTTAAAATCAGGTGTTTCATTTAGCTCATTTAATATATATAATAGCTGTTTAATATGCAATAAGTTATAGGGCCTCCCAACTACTAGTGATGGGACAATACATTTTTTTTTTATAGCTCCGATACGATTCTGATGTAAACCTGCCAATACTGATACTTTTAGTTTATTATCAGTACTATGATTAAAGTAACATAATAAGGCAGAAACAGACTACATAGTCCTTTGAAAAGTAAATATTTCTCAAGTTAAATATTTTTTAATATGTTAAATATTAAATACATTGCTCTAGACAAATTTTTTGCACTGGTTGCACTGGAGACTTTTTATTTTTATTTTTGAAGTGGCAAGCGAAAAGAGCGACAACTTACAAGGAAAAAGGGCAAAAATAATGCAGCATTTTAGGCTGGACAGCGTGTATTCACTCTTGCCTCCCACAACAGCAGGTTTTTTAATGCTGCACCGTCTCAGCTGAGGAAACGTTAGCGGTGGAGCCGAGAGAAGGCTAATATAACTTATAACAAATCAATGAGATTAACATTAATGTACCTTAATAACATAACGACAGCACTGTGGAGAGCTGATTATTAGGAATACTGTCTAATGTGTGATTAGTTTATAAACACAGACAATTCTGGACTTAATACAGGCTTCATATAAGTAAGTGAACACAGCGCTGTGGAGTTTATAAACTTGTTGAGACAAACTGGCAACATCTCTGCTGTTCAGAAGCTAAGATGTACAACATAACGCAAAGGTTTATGCCTTTTTTATTTATTAATAATTTAGTTTTAATACAAGACATCCTTGTTGAAAATAATTTAACTTAATTTATTTAAGTACTAATTATTAAATTATTATTATTCCTTTATTTATTTCTATTTGTGTTTGCAGTTTGGAAATGTATGTTGTGAATTTAAAAATATAACTTATCTAAAAAAAAAAAGGCTCAATTGGTCATTCATTATTGAGGGAAATTTCTTGTTTTTTTTTCTCTTGTGCATTTTTAATTACTCTTCAAGCAAACAAATATGTTTTATCCGATTACTCGATTAATCGAATCGATTTTTCAGTAGAGTACTCCATTACTAAAATAATTGATAGCTGCAGCCCTACTGTACATAAGCTTTATGTCTGTTTGCTTGAGCTCTTCTGTATTTTTTTTGTAGAGAACCGCTGAAGAAGGCAGGAACGAAAGGAAACTCCATCACCATCGGCTCCAACTACATCCCAATTCGCTGCAAAAATGAAGCCGTGTTTCAGTATCACGTCACTTTCACGTAAGCTTAACTTGAATTAGTGTCAGAATCAGTCTTGACAACTGTTTTTGTTTGTTGGAATTCTCTTGTGACTCGTCTTTAGTAAACTAATTCGTCATGGTCAGAATTTCTGCAGTCGATTAAATACATATTCAGATCTCTGAGGTCCAGCGTTAGTCAAGGCAGATGCTGATGCAGATTAGCTAATGCAGATTAGCTAATGCAGATTCTAACAGTATTGATCGATTGCTTGATTGATGTTGATCGTTATCTGCTCGTTATGCGTGCTGCATGGCTGTCTGATGATATTCGTACGGCGTGGATCAGTCCCAATGTGGAGGCGCTCAGCATGCGCTTCGGGATGATGAAGGACCATCGCTCAACTACGGGAGAAGTGGTTGCCTTTGACGGCTCCATCCTTTACCTGCCTAAAAGACTAGACGAGGTAAGGAGTGCTGATTATAATGATAGACTGAGTGTGTGTGTGTGTGTCTGAGAGGATGTTTATATCTGTTTGTGTGCAAATATAAATCAGACTGTATGGACAAACGTTTTGGGACACCTGCTGTAGGGTTAGAACAAAATATTGTTATTGTGATATCTTTTTTATTTTATTTTATTGCGATACATCATCAATACATTGCTGCAAAGACTGCCTTACTAAAGGTACTGTGTCATTTCTCCACATGGTGGCACTATAATTATATGAAGATGGTTAATAAAGCTGTGGTAAAGAATATTGGTTGTTAAATTGTGTGAAATACACCATAATTCCTGGTATTTACTTATTTAGGATAATTGTATCCTATTGTATTGTAAGTGTTGCAGAACCACAATATTGTGATATCATTGTAATAGCGAGCAACGTATTATGATATCGTATCGTGATATTGTATTGATAGTATCATCGTGATATATTGTGATGTTATGATATCGTATCGTGATATTGTATTGATAGTATCATATCGTGATATATTGTGATGTTGTGTTATGATATCGTATCGTGATATTGTATTGATAGTATCATATCGTGATATATTGTGATGTTGTGTTATGATATCGTATCGTGATATTGTATTGATAGTATCATATCGTGATATATTGTGATGTTGTGTTATGATATCGTATCGTGATATTGTATTGATAGTATCATATCGTGATATATTGTGATGTTGTGTTATGATATCGTATCGTGATATTGTATTGATAGTATCATATCGTGATATATTGTGATGTTGTGTTATGATATCGTATCGGGATATTGTATTGATAGTATCATATCGTGATATATTGTGATGTTGTGTTATGATATCGTATCGTGATATTGTATTGATAGTATCATATCGTGATATATTGTGATGTTGTGTTATGATATCGTATCGTGATATTGTATTGATAGTATCATCGTGATATATTGTGATGTTATGATATCGTATCGTGTTATTGTATTGATAGTATCATATCGTGATATATTGTGATGTTGTGTTATGATATCGTATCGTGATATTGTATTGATAGTATCATATCGTGATATATTGTGATGTTGTGTTATGATATCGTATCGTGTTATTGTATTGATAGTATCATATCGTGATATATTGTGATGTTGTGTTATGATATCGTATCATGTTATTGTATTGATAGTATCATATCGTGATATATTGTGATGTTGTGTTATGATATCGTATCGTGATATTGTATTGATAGTATCATATCGTGATATATTGTGATGTGTTATGATATCGTATCGTGTTATTGTATTGATAGTATCATATCGTGATATATTGTGATGTTGTGTTATGATATCGTATCGTGATATTGTATTGATAGTATCATATCGTGATATATTGTGATGTTGTGTTATGATATCGTATCGTGATATTGTATTGATAGTATCATATCGTGATATATTGTGATGTTGTGTTATGATATCGTATCGTGATATTGTATTGATAGTATCATATCGTGATATATTGTGATGTTGTGTTATGATATCGTATCGTGATAGTATCGTATCTTGATCACGCATTGTAGTCATCGTATTTTGATGTTATAGTTGTTGTATATATTGTTAATATTGCATTGTGGGATGTCTCGTGATTATCATATGATATATCGAGTATATATCAGAACCATAGTATTGTTGTGATAGTGTAGTATTGTGAAGGCATATTGTGATCCTATTATAAAAATGTATGACGATAATATATTGTGATATCGTAATTATAGCATAATATTTATTGTATAGTGATATAACAATATGATATTATAATATTAATAATATTGCATCATGAGATGCACTGTGATTGTCATGCGATATATAGAGTATCATCTTTATTGTGGGAAACCTATTGTGATATCATATTCTTATATTATCGTATTGTGATATTGTATTATGATAATATCAGATTGTAATATTAAATTATTGTGATATTGTATTATGATAATATTTTATTTGTATGGTGATAATAGTTTTCAGTTATGGCTGATCAGCCAAGTTGGCAGACAAGATAATAGGTATAATTTTATATAACATTTCTGCGTTCGCTGTGTTTTTGATTTATTTCAGGTTGTTCACCTGAAAGCAGAAAGAAAGACAGATAATCAAGAAATCGACATAAAAATCCAGATGACGAAGGTTCTGCCCCCTCACTGTGACCTGTGTATTCCGTTCTACAATGTGGTTCTGCGCAGGTGTGCATTTACTATCAAAGAGCTTAACACACAGTGCTGTAACTGTAGGTTTAGTCTAGTTTCTTATAGAGGATGTTTTCACTTTATCTGAAAGTGTTTTTATCATTTTAGAACCATGCCAATACACTTTTCCTAGTATTTTGGGTTTTTTTTTTCTACATAGTAAATGAATAGTAAAGTGATCCAGACTATTAAACACTTAAGGAATCATGTAGTAACTTAAAAGTATTAAACAAACCAAAATACTCTGAACCAAAATAATTGTTTTTGAGGCTGGAAACTCTGATGAACTTATCCTGTACAACAGAGGAAACTCTCGCTTTTCCTTTCCTAGTGCGGCCCTGATAAGTGCCAGTTTCATCATTATTATAACACTTTTGATGGTCTTTGCGCTGACTGTACTCGATAATTTCTACGTTTTTGAAATAATTAATTTATTTTCTTTACTTAGTTGAGTAATTGTTGCTCTTTATAATATGTATTAGAACATTACTCAAATATTCACTATTCACTGTATACCTGTAACTCTACCTCTTCACTACTTTACTTTAACTGATGCTCTCAAACCTTTACATTAAGAGACAAGAAATTCAAGTAATTAACTCTTGATGAGTTCAGCACAGCTGTTAACTGTGGACCAGTTTTCACACCATAGCATATTATTGATTTAATATATTGTATTGAACCCTAAAGCAGTTGTAAGGAGCAGTAAAGCCATTCCGATGAATTACAGAGTATAAGGGCGTTAGTGCTACTAAATGGAGCTGGCTATGCTAGCTGCTGCTTTTATTAAACACCTGTGGACACGGAAAAGATTCAGGAACACCTGAGTTTAATGATTTGGATTAGGGGTGGGCAATATTATATCGCATACAATATATCGTGACACAGAAATATCGTGATATAAAAAATCCATATCGTGATAATAGGGCTGTTCTGTCTTAAAAGTAGTCTATTATTTACTGTGAAGCTTTAGGTGTATTTATTGTATTATTGTTTTAGTTTGCAGTTTATATGCACGCACTAAATATTCTGCAGTATTATTTGCTGCATGATATTATTTTATGATATAATATTTATTTTGCCACATTATGATTTTTCTGTTATACTATTATACTATATTCCTGAAATGAATGAATTATTTTAGTTTTCCTATATCGCCAAGTATATCGTTATCGCAAAAATACCCTGAAATATCGTGATATTATTTTAGAGCCATATCGCCCACCCCTAATTTGGATGAGTTAGGCGTACAGTATGTAGTAGTGTGTAGTATTATAGTAACAGTGCTGCAGTATATGGTGTGTGTGTGTGGTTTATCGTGTGGTATGTTTGTGGTATATAAAGACTCTGTGTAGAGGTTGGGGGATTGTGCACGTTTTTCTCTGTCAGTTTGAGAGATGTTCTGCTCACTGTTGTTGTGATCTGCTGATCGCCATGGTAACAGCATGAGGACATCAAATCCCTGAAAAAACCAGGCGATACTCTGCGTGTTTCAGGACCCTCAGCTGTTCCAGACAGCGCTCCGGTTCTGGCCCAGTTTCAGCTCGTGATGCTCTGTGATCATCATCTCTCTCTTTCTCTCTCTCTCTGTCTATCACGCTTTCTCTCTTTCTGCTGTCTATTTGTTGTAGTTCTCTCTCTCTCTCTCTTTCTCACACTCTCTCTCTATCTCTCTCTTTCTCACTGCTTTCTATTTGTTGTAGTTCTCTCTCTCTCTCTGTCTTCTATTTTTTTGTAGTTTTCATTCTATCTCTCTCTGTTTCTGTCTGCTTTTTATTTGTTGTAGTTCTCTCTCTGTCTCTCTCTCTCTCTTAATCACTGGTTTCTATTTGTTTTAGTTAAATAAATTTACACTCACAATTCTCTCTCTTTCTCTCTCTCACTGCTTTATATTTGTTGTAGTTCTCTCTCTCTTTCTCTCTCCCTCTATCTTCTATTTTTTGTAGTTATCTATCTATCTCTGCTATTTGTTTTAGTTAAATTAATTTACACTCACAATTCTCTCTTTCTCTCTCTGAACTCTTTTCTCTTTACCACCTCTTTCTTTCTCTTACTCTTTCTTCATTGTTTCTTTTTTATTTACTCATCTTTCTTTTTCCTTTTCTTTTACAGTTTTTACAGTTTTACAGTTCTTTTTTGTTCCCTTATTTTTATCTTATGTCTCTCTCTCCCCGTCTCTCTCTCTCTCTCTCTCTCTCTCTCTCTCTCTCTCTCCCCTCCTCATTTTTTATTAATGTTACATGTGTATATTTTTGATCCCCCTCTCAGGGAGAGATGTGTGTGTGTGTGTGTGTGTGTGTGTGTGTGTGTGGTGGCTGCAGTGTGTTCTGGTCCTGTTCTTTCTGTTCGTCTCGTGGCGGTTGGTCCTGTCTGCTTTCGGCGTGTTTCAGATCAGTGCGTTGGTCGCTCTGCCCTTTGTTCTCTGCAGGGAGCGTTCCCTCGTTCGCACTCTCTCTCTCTCTCTCTCTCTCTCTCTCTCTCTCTCTCTCTCTCTCTTCAGTCTGGAGAGAAAGCGCAGATCTCTAGAGGCGGCTCAGCTGCTCGGACAGGCGGGCGAGAACTTTAGAGACGCTCTGTTACGTCTGGAGCCGTGCAGAGAACCTTCCATTAAACCTTCGAAGAAAATAAGCGCTAGTTAAACGCAGGAGGTGGTCAATATACCAAACTCATGATCACTGTAGTGAAGTCAGTGGTTTTTATTTTGAATAAAAGCATGTTATCTTTGTTAAAATTTATTTAATTATTATTTATTGAGCACTTAACATCCCAGCAGACAAACCAACAAAGCACAACACATTTGCCTCAGCAGTGCTATTCTAATAATCAGTTTACTTTAGCACTGCCAGTCCAGTCAAAAATGTACCTTTGGTGCTATTTTAATCGGTCAGGCTAAGTTAGCTCAGTTGAAGTTACTGTGCTTTATTGATGAATGCTTTATATTGATTAATTTATGTGGGTGGAAAGTAAAAACGAACTTAAACATGTCGTTTGTCGGCTCTTCTTTCCAGCTCTCTTCTGATTCGCATCCGATCCTTTGTTTTTGCCGCTGTGTTCTTCAAACCATTTTAATAATCCCTTATTATTTTACCTTTCCTTACAGAGTGATGAAGATTGTGGGCCTCAAGCTGGTTGGCCGAGATCATTACGACCCAAGCAACGCCATCGTTCTCGGCAAACACAGGCAAATATCAATTACCTTATGTTTTAAAATTGTGTCTCAGTACAGCTTTGCAACTTCAAACCTTTTATTCAGTTAATAGTAGTGGATAATTGGCACTGAATAGGATCAGTGGGTTATAGTTGGTTAAATATGTATTTGTTTATGTTGCAGGCTGCAGGTGTGGCCAGGTTACTCCACCTGTATAAAGGAAACTGATGGTGGGCTGTACCTGGGAGTGGATGTGTCCCACAAGGTGCTCCGGAATGACTCTGTTTTGAACATTATGTAAGTATTTGTGAATTATCTGCTGGTGTTGACTTACTTAAACAAACCAATAAAGAATTGCATAGAATTCAGGAACAGTGAGTGTGGCAATACCTGTGTAGTATTTTTACACATTTGCTGCAATTAATTCAGTTATACACATTAGTCCAGGTAAGCATGAGCAATAGCATATATATGTGCTGAAATAAGCTATAGGATTTTGGTTTTTATTGCTTGTCATCACATTTTAAACTTTTTTTAAATTATATAGTTAATAATGTGATTTAACTATATCTAAATGAATTTGCATTCATCCTCATAGTATTTTAAACCACACAATTTAGTTACTGTATTTTTCGCAGTTAGTGTATAAAGCACACTGAAGTATGTGACACTAGTAAAGAACATGGGTGTTGCCAAGTTTTTCTTCTGATTTAACAAGTGGGTGGTAAGACCTGTAAAGCTAAGCTAAGTAAACAAAACTGTATTTCTTAAAAAAAAGTCAAAGGAGCTCTGAATGTTAAACTACACAGATTTCTCTCCTGTTTATTTACAGTAAGCGTATATTTCCAGATTTCTACTTAAGGTAAAATAATAAATGATAATAATGTGCATCCTTAATAATAGTCCTAAAATAATTTTAAAGGTGTTCTTCCGATAAAATCCACTTTACACTAGTTAAAAGTAAAAATCCACCCCAGGGTTTTGTTTCAACTGCCTGGGTGGCTCTTCTGTGGCTCAGCTAACAGCTAAACCCGGGGTGGATTTTTACTTTCTGGACCTGGACTACCCACCTCTGTGAGTAACTATAGGTTTAAATAGGATCTCCGGTGGATTTGGTGTTTTACAGAGACTCTAAGACTAGGTCAGTGGCTGAACTGCACTTAGCAGGGCATTATTACACATGTTGTAAAGTAACATATGACATTGCAAAGACTGTTATTAGTGTAAAAATGTCTTAATTTAAAATAATTTTCTAACTTTTGTCCGTCTCGCTGCCACCTGTTGTCGCAGTGCTGTTAGCCAATCAGAAGCAATTTGTTTGCATGTATGAATATTCATGAGCAGGAGCCGAAATTCAATCGTTTCCCATATCCACTCTTCCACCGGACTAAAGCAGCGTTATACCGAGTTTGTTTTGTTTTTGTTTTTTTTTTTGCTTATAACATCACATTATTAATTAGATATTATTTTTTATCACCTGACAGCACTATTAAAAACCTAAAAAAATTAAAAATGTGATTTAATAATCTAAATTAATTTGCTTCATCCTCAGAGTATTTTAAACCGTACAATTCAGTTACTGTATTTTCCACACTATAAGGCGCACCAGATTATAAGGCACATTTTATGCAACACTAGAAAGGAACAGGGGTGTCGACATGTTTTCCTTCTAATTCAGCAGGTGGGTGGCAAAACCTGTAAAGCTAAGCTAAGTAAACAAAACTGTGTTTCTTAAAAAAATTTAATTTATTATTGTGCATCTCTAGTAATAGTTCTAAAATAGCCTTAAAGGTGTTGTTCCACTAAAAATCACTTTATACTAGTTGCAAGTAAAAATTCACCCCGGGGTTTCGTTCGCTGCTGCGACTGCCAAGTTTTTATTGCTTATGTCGTCACATTTTTAACTTTTAGATTTTTAATAGTGCTGTGAGGTGATAATTTTTTTTTTCTAGTTGATAGTGATTTATTAATCCAAATTAATTTGCTTAAAATGCTCCAGATCACTAGACATTTTAAAATTAATGAAAAAAACAACAGAATGCGTTTTTTTTTTTCTCCCCAAAAATGGTTCCGTAGTACAAAATAAATGTGATGTGTTCACTTTTAGTCTGATAAGTTTTATTTCTGGGGTTGTAATAAACAGCTTTTGGGGCTCAAATCCCTCAGAATGAGTAAATCAGTTATGTTTACAGTGTATTTGTGTGTGTTTTTGTAGGGGTGTGATCTACCAGCAGAGTCCGGAGCACTTTCAGGACGAGTGCACCAAGGAGTTCGTTGGTGCGATTGTGATAACCCGTTACAACAACCGCACCTATCGCATCGACGACATCAAGTGGTCCAAATCCCCCAAAGACTCCTTCACCCTGGCTGACGGCTCAGAGACCACCTTCATCGATTACTACAGGTTCATCTGCTGCTCTGAGACCCGCAGTTCTGACGGGGTCATGTGCTAATTTTTAGCTTTCAATAATAGGAGAGAGAATATTAAAATTATTGATTTTTGTCGTTACCAAGTCAATATCAGGAACTCTATAGTTATAGGTGTTGTATAAGAAAGAGTACCCTGCTGCTAATCCCAGATATCACTGCTGGAGCAACGTTAGCATTGGCCGCTAACTTTCGGCAAGCGCTAGCTCTTTCGCCATTCAGATGTGAGAGTATCGGCCTGTAGCCTGCTGCTAATCCCGGCTAGCACTGCTGGAGCAGCAATAACATTAGGCGCTAACCTCTTGGGCTGCAACGATTAGTCGATATAATCGACAAAGTCAATTATTTCAATATGTCGACTACAAATTATATTGTTGACTAATTGTTAATTAGTTTTTGTTTATGTTATATAAAGATTATATATTTACTAACTAAATTTAGTACTTCTGATGTTTAAACAACATCCAGACGTTTAAATGCCTCAAATCTCATTTTCAGCTGTTTTTATTGTTTTTAGAGATGGAGAACATGGCAGAAATAATCATTGACTAATCAACTAATCGAATAAATAATTGTCAGATTAAAAATCACTCTCCTGACACCTCCAACAATCTAACTACTTCTAACCTCATTTTCTCCTACTTTTATCCCATTATATTAGACTTTGACCTTCTTTAGGCCCTGTCAAAAATGTTTTTGCCTTGAACTTCTATGTCCTCTATTGCTAATGTACATAATTATTTAAAGTTGCTTTAGGTAAAAGCATTCGCTAAATGCTATGCTATGTAATTAATTTATCTAATTTCCCAAAGCTCATTGCTTTGCCAGTCTTATGATGTCAGTTCAGGATGCAGCATTGCTAGCTGACATGCAGCAGAGTCATATTTTCAACATTTTAATGACCTTATAATTCAAATCTAAGTGCTGAAACGTTGAGACACATTTGGAGATAATAGGAAATAGTGGAAGGTTTCTAAAATTCTTAATATGATCTCAACATCAACTACAAACTGAACTTTGATGAACTCCGAGGTGTATTATAATGTTATTTAAGAATAAATAATCTTATTGTAATTATTCGACTGTGTTTATTCTGATTGCAGGAAGAACTACGGCATCACAGTAAAGGAAATTGACCAGCCCCTGCTGGTGCATCGGCCGAAGGAGAGGTCAAAACCTGGAGGAAAGGTGAGATTTGAGAATCCAAATTTACTGGAGTCTGTGTAAATCTAAAACAGCAGCTGTAACTGACTCATTCACTGAACTCTCAGAATAACAGTAGTAATTACAGATGTCTTGAGGACGTGTTTGACTCAAGACTACTGTTGTAACCTAAATTAAGGGTTTTATATATATATTTATGGTAACACAAGTGATTTCTTGAAGAGTGCCTTTTCGCCATGACAAATTAAGGAAATGAAACCCTGTTTTCATAATAAACCCAGCATTGAATCTAAAAAAAAAACAGACTATTCACAAGTAGGGTTGGTCTTGTGGATGCACAAGTGGATTTTAAGCCTTTTAGGCAAAAGTGCTGTTTTCTAAGTACTATATACAGGGTTTGCACGGTCATGAAAAACCTGGAAAAGTCAAGGAATTAAAAAAATACCCAGGAAGCTTTGAAAAAGTCATGAAAATTTGGTCTGCAAATCTTTTTGTTTCCGTTTATCGATGAAGAAAATCTGTTTTGAGTTACACATCAACACAATCCATATATGGTTAGAAAAGGTGGAACTATCTCTTTCTAAAATTAGTGATCACATCCCAGTGCAGTAAAGCTAAATCTACAAGAAACCCTTTGAGAAAAACACCTAAAGTGAAAAATCTCCTTCATCAACCAATATTATTTATCTTTAGTGCTTCAAACATATTTATATGATGTTTCAAACCAAATAATATCAGTAAATAAAGACTCAAAAGTGTCCACAGAAAAAAAAGTGTGAAACTACCTGCTTTACTCAAACTAAAGCTAGGTATTATGTGCGCACTACTTTATATAGTTTTTATTTTAAATGCACATTTTTACGGAGTATTTATTTTGCACTAAACATTTTTATTTATTTAGACTAAAAAGTTTACATTTTTGTATATATATATATATATGTTTTCTTTGTGTGTCCTGATTAAAATACTGAAAGGCATAGGCTGCTCTGAGTGTCAGGTTTTTAGTATCTACATGTATCCTAGAGG
This sequence comes from Astyanax mexicanus, assembly GCF_023375975.1. Taxonomy (NCBI): domain Eukaryota; kingdom Metazoa; phylum Chordata; class Actinopteri; order Characiformes; family Acestrorhamphidae; genus Astyanax; species Astyanax mexicanus. The sequence goes on from NC_064429.1 coordinate 35,362,092, forward strand.
TGTGATTATTGATTATCAAGATAAAAAAATCCGCCTGATGCTGTTTCTCCATGTATTTTATCAAAGTAATAATTAATAAGCCATGTATTGAACTCAAATCATCAATATTCTTATGCTTTTACTCATTTACACTCTAGTCTAACCATATTTTTTGAAAAGATATCTTAGGTTTGAATATATTTAAAGTCTATACATTCAAAAATAAGTAAAAAAAATAAAAATAAAAAAACAGGCGCTTGGTAAAATTTTGAGCAAAACATGATCAGTTCCAGGAAAATATAACAATTCTGCTTCCTTTTACATTTTAAATTATGATATTTTTGAGCAGCCGTATGTCTTCTGGAGTAAAAGAGAACAGGGCATGTGTCTGTCTGATATAATTACTGTGTTATAAGACCTGAAAGAGGAACCGAAAACAAAAACGGAGAGAAAAAACAAACCAAAACAGCCTAGAGTTAAAAAAAAAAAGCCTTTTCCAGTGCTAAACTTATAAAACTCATAGACAGATAATGCATGTTGTCATGACATTTTCATGCAGTGCCTTGGTTCTAGCTTGGTGTATTTTGCCCTCTGGTGGACTCATTAGGATTTGCTGTCACACAAATCCTATTTTCACATCCTACATAGATTAAACATAGTGGTTTATAATGAAAAGTATATTTAAGGATTGTGCATAAAGATTATATAAGTAAAATAATTTTTTTAAACCTAACAGATAAAGGCTTACTTCGCATAGCTCTCTTCTGCATATATGTCTAGCTCTGGAAAAAATTAAGAGAGCACTTCAGTTTCTGAATCAGTTCCTCTTATTTTGCTATTTATAGGTTTATGTTTGAGTAAAATGAACATTGTTGTTTTATTCTATAAACTACAGACAACATTTCTCCCAAATTCCACATAAAAATATTCTCATTTAGAGCATTTATTTACAGAAAATGAGAAATGACAAATAACAGAAAAAGATGCAGAGCATTCAGACCTCAAATAATGCAAAGAGAACAAGTTCATATTCATAAAGTTTTAAGAGTTCAGAAATCAATATTTGGTGGAATAACCCTGCTGGTTTAATCACAGTTTTAATTTCATGCATCTTGGCATCATGTTCTCCTCCACCAGTCTTACACACTGCTTTTGGATAACTTTATGCTGCTTTACTCCTGGTGCAAAAATTCAAGCAGTTCAGTTTGGTGGTTTGATGGCTTGTGATCATCCATCTTCCTCCTGATTATATTCCAGAGGTTTTCAATTTGGTAAAATCAAGAAGTGGTATCTTAATTTTTCCAGATATGGATTAAGAAGTGAATATTTTTGGCTGTATTGTCAATATATTGTGTAATATAAGTAACATTGTGATGTTTTTTTTTTACAGCAGATAATTACAGGTGAGATTCTGCTGCTGCCTGAGCTTTCCTTCATGACCGGCATCCCAGAGAAAATGCGGAAAGACTTCAGAGCGATGAAGGTAGCAAACACTTTATTATATATGTACATTTATTTATTTTATGTGTATATTTAATAGTGAACGGTGGGAGCAATTTTAGCCATGCATCAATCTTGCGTTTCCTTCAGTAAATTAACTTTTTTCTAGTTATTAATATAATTGCGACGTTGCATCAGGTCCTGAGAGGGAACACACACAATCACATTTTAATCTGATTTATGCTAAAACTTATTACTTAGCAACCACCTAGCAACACCCTAGCAACCACCTACCAGCCACTAAAGTAACCACTACGGATACCATAGCAGCAAATTAGCAACCACCACAGGCGCCATAGCAACACCTTGGCAACTGCCTAGCAACACCATAGCATACACCATAGTGAATGGTGGGTGCCATTTTTGCTGGGCAACAATCCTGCGTTTCCTTAAAGAAAATGCAATTTTCTAGTTATTACTGTGATCATGTGTGTTCCCTTTTAGGACACATTATAATCTGATTTAAGTGTATGCCATATTTAACAACCACCTAGCAACACCATAGCAACCACCACGGATGCCATAAGAACCGTGTAGCAACCACCATAGTACAACCATCATAGTACAACCACTATTTTCTAGTTTTTAATGTGATGGTGTGCGTTCCCTCTCAGAACCTGACGCAACATGCAAACACATTATAATCTAATTTATGCAAATACATTTAACCGCCACCTAGCAATACCTTATCAACCACCTAGCAACCACTTACAATACCGAAGCAATACCATAGCAACCAACATGGATACCATAGCACAACCTTAGAGACAAACTAACACAGACACCATAGCAACCACCTAGCAATGACTTAGCAACACCATAGCAACTGCCATAGTGAACAGGAGCCATATTAGCTGCACATCCATCCTGTGTTTCCATCAGGGAATTCACTTCCCTGGTTATTAACATGGGCGCAGATGGCACTGGGGACGGGGGGGACATGTCCCCCCCAGATTTATAGTGACCTCATCCGAAATCTAGCATCTACAAGCATAAACGTTGGGGTTTTAATTTAATTAACTGTACGTTTGTGGAATTCTGTGTTCCACAATGCCCTCGTTTTTAAACTAGGAAGCGTTCAGTTCAGAGGTTACATTGTTCGGAGCTCCGTGTTCCAGTTCCAATGTAAATTTAACGCACCTTCTCAAGTCCGGGGTTCTAAGGAGCTGAACTGCCTGTAGACTACAGACACAGGCAGTTACCATCTCCTTACGGTACGTGTCCACTAGCACTTTTTTTCAACGCAATCCGCTGCGCTGGATCTCCTTGCTCGTTTTTGAATTAAAATGAAGCAACAGAAGTAGACAGTCATAAGTTTAATATATATATATATTTTTTTTTTTTTTTACCAACCTCACTGTAACCTATAGCTCTATAAATCCATATTCTGCCGCTTTCAGCTTCTCTTCTGTGGTTGAAAGGCGCCTGTTCTGTGTGTGTGTGTGTGTGTGTAAGAGGCTTGTGTGTGTGTGAAGACACAGCCTGCTCTTCCCTCATTGGCTGGACGCAGCCTGCTTTTCCCTGATTGGCTGGACGCAGCCTGCTTTTCCCTGATTGGCTGGACTGGACACAGTGCGGCGGCCGGATTTATTTGAATAAAGTTGAGCCGGAGGGCGGAGCTGCGTTAAACGCAACGCAACCCGGCATGCACCGAGGCATGCAGCGGCTCTCTCCATTGATTTTATGTATGATGTTATTATGATGTTATTTTAGTAAGCAGTCGCTGTTAACTGAAATTATAAGATGTAAAATGTTAACATTGTCTTCCTGGTCTTGCCTAGGCTGTAGCAATGAAGAAACAAAAAACAATAACATATAACAATAACAATATTCTAAAGTTTATTGCAGCATATGTATATATATATATATATATATATATATATATATATATATATATATATATATATATATATATATATATATATATATATGATTTTACAGCTTGGTCCCCCCCAGTTCAAAATTTCCATCTGCGCCCCTGGTTATTAATGATTGTGTAGGGCAACGTGCAAACAAATTTATAATCTGATATAAGCATATTCAATATTAAACAACCACCTAGCAATACCATAGCGCCCACCTAGCAACACCATAGCAACCACCACGAATATCATTGCAACACCTTTGCAACCACTTAGAAGCAACATGGCATCCAACACAGATACTGTAGCTGCACCTTTGCAACTGCTTAGCAACACCTTAGCAACCATCATGGATACCATAGCGCAACAGCTTAGCAGCCACCACAGACACCATGCACCTTGCAACTGCTTAGGAACACCTTAGCAACCATCATGGATACCAAAGCGCAACATCTTAGCAACCACCACAGACACCATAGCAACCACCACCACCTTCTTCTTCTTTTTTATTTATTTATTTATTTATTTTTTACTTTTTTGGCTTTTTGTGTGTGTTTCCTCTCAGGATCTGACGGTGCACATTAACGTGAGTGCAGAGCAGCACACGCACTCCATAAAGCAGCTCCTACAAAACATCAACAGCAACCCCGAGGCTCTCAACGAACTCCAGCGCTGGGGACTCGAGATCAGCCCTGAGATACTGATGGTGAGGACTCACTTGCTTACTAACTGCTAAGTAAAATAAGCCTAGCTGTAGACTAGCGGTGAAATGTTACAATACTCTGATTATCGTGATACTCGATATATCACAGGACAATTCTCTACAGTACTTCACAGTAGTGCTGGGTGATTTTCATGATTAATTTGAATTACAGTTTTAATGCAATTTCTAAAATGAAGTAATCGCAATTTTACAGCTGGGACCGGCATAAAGCCTCAGCCTCATACAGACATTTTATCTTTTTAATCTAAAATATCCCAAAACGCTACTCATTTCTGAAGTGTTTATCCATCTTACCGGTGCCTCCCACAGACTGACCTGCGCATATTTTCTGAACATTACACCCAGGACTGAGCTCATACTGAAAAAAGTTTTAGTGCTTTCGACACAAACACAAATAAAGCATATATTTAGCAAGAAATAAACCCTACCATTTCTTAAAACTCCAGCATCAAGGCTCTCCAGTGAGGATCTGTGATTAATTGTGGAAAACAATAAAAATCGTTCCTTCAAAGTTTCTTCTTTTACTCGTTTAGTGAGATATTACTCACATTATATTATGGGCTTGTTAAACAATATTTAAATCATTGATTCACCCAAAAAATATATATATTTATTTATTTTTTCCTTCTTCTTTAACCCAGTTTTAAACTATTTCTTTGTCATCTGTAGTTTGATTTTTAGTTTGGGGGGGGGGAAAGCTATAATCGCCTAGCACTACTTCACAGTATCTGTATAACTGAAGAGGATAAAATACTCCTAAATAATCAAAAACTAGGAATTATGGATTTATTAGTCACACAGTCAGTGTCACAGAATATAACAACCAATATTTTTCACTGCAGGTTTATTAATCCTATTTATTTAGGCATTATAAGTAGAAATTACTTTTTTTAATTGTTAATTAGTTTTATCATATCGCCAAGAGTATCATTTTTGCAAAAATACCATGAAATATGATATTTTACGGCCATATTTCTATTTTTTGTGTTTGTGAGCAGACTCAGGGCAGAACCCTGCCTATGGAGACGATTTGTCTTCAGTCGGCGTCCTTCGTCTCGTCCTCATCTGCCGACTGGTCTAGAGAGGTGGTCAGAGACGCGTCCATAAGCTCTGTAAGTGTGTTTACTGTAAATGTCGTCTCAAATATCCATCTTCTATTGCAGTTGAGCACAAACTACAGGGGTTTGACAATGAAACTGAAACACCTGGTTTTAGAGCACAATAATTGATTGTGGTGACGGACAGTTCTCGTGGAAACAGGAGAGTTGAGGTGCACATTGAATTCTGCCGTGATTTGATCAGCCGTGGTTTTATGTTTTTTGGATACAATCCGGGTTAGCACCCGAACATCCCTTTCAGACAGCTTCCTCTTACAGCGTCCACAGTTAATCCTGTTGGATGTGGTTGGTCCTTCTTGGTGGTATGCTGACATTACCCTGGATACCGTGGCTCTTGATACATCACAAAGACTTGCTGTCTTGGTCACAGATGCTCCAGCAAGACGTGCACCAACAATTTGTCCTCTTTTGGACTCTGGTTTGTCACCCATAATGTTAGTGTGCATTGTAATATTTAGAGCAGAACTGTGCTCTTACCCTGCTAATTGAACCTTCACACTCTGCTCTTACTGGTGCAATAATGTGCAATTAATGAAGATTAGCCACCAGGCTGCTCCAATTTAACCATGAAACCTCCAACACTAAAATGAGACAGGTGTTTCAGTTTCATTGTCCAACACCTGTAGTTGTTTGTTTTGCCATAAAAGTGACAAAGCTCTAAAACAGCTCGTTCTTAATTAATCCAGAAATGTTCTGTCCTGTCTGTTTATCCACTCAGATTCCTCTTTACTGCTGGGCAGTGTTTTACCCGCGCAGAGCTGCAGAACAGGCGGAGGAACTGGTGACCATGTTTGGGAAGGTGGCCGGACCGATTGGAATCAAACTAGAACGTCCCATTCGCGTGGAGCTTCGGGACGACCGTACGGAGACATACGTCAAGAGCATCCAATCCCAGCTCACCAGCGAGGTGTGAAACTAGTGCTGGGCGGTGTGGCCAAAAATGTATATTGTGGTATTTTTCAAGATTCTGACGGTTTCACAGTATATTGCAGTATTATTAGTAGTAGTAGTAATAAAAATAAAATAAAAAATAATTAAAAGTAGGCTTTCATATAGATTTGTGACTTACTGTACTGTTAGAAGTACATATAATTTAAAACAATACATCTTTAAATAAAGGCTTTGATTACTTTTGGGTTTAGTTTGTCCTATGAAATATATACACCATATATGAAGAAATCAGACTTCATTATCAGAATATAACAGCTGAAGAATGTAAACAGTAGATCTTTAAAAAAAAAAAATACAACCACAACGTTAACACTCCAATATGGCTTCCTTTACTAAATTAAATATTTTAAGTAGTTCTGTAAACACTGTAAATGTACTTAAATACTCAATAGTTAAGTATTAAAGGTCTCCTTCTGCTAAAATCCACTTTTTCCTGTTCTTTGTAAAATACTATAGGTCTCTCAAAGTTGTATATTTATGCTGCACATGAAACTGTTCCTCAACCTCCATTGTCTGCAGTAGTTAAGAAAAGAAAATCCTCAGAAATACAAGTTGATCAGAGAGCCGTTAGTGTGTCGATGTCAACCAGTGAGTTCATGGCCTCGCCCACTTCGGCTCAGGACCACCCACAGGCGGAGCTTACAGCTTTTGTTTACAGAGCTAGTTAGCATTAGCTATCTTGTGTAAGTAACTGTAGGTTTAAATCGGATCTCCGGTGGATTCTGTGTTTTACCAAGACCTTGAATATACACTAGGGAAGCACGATTTGACAAGGTAGCACGACTCGACAGAACACCGGTCAAAACGATGCCATTCGTGTTGGACTTTATGATATAGAGCGTATAAAGACTCTGGGGCTTCGACATGGTAAAACTGCTCAAGCACCGAATCTCCAAGTCTGAGGTAAGAGTTTAGTAGCGTTAGCTTAGCTAAATGAAACGTTATCAATGCTGCGGTGGGCAGTCTACGCTTGGCCGGAGGCACTGATGCATGTTAATTAAGTTTTAAGGTTAAATTTACCTACCACTCAGTGCTATATCTTTAAAACTAAGGCTGTATCTCTAAAAACATTTTGTCCTTTGAGTTTTAGAGCTGTAAAATTGACTGTGGGGAAAGGCAGCAGGTAGGCATTCTTTGCTGCAGTGCTGTTAGCCAATGTCTTTCTTTAGAGACCTCTTATTCAGTGAACTAAAACAGGGCTAAATAGAAACACATTCATTCATTTCACATACATTCAGACCACAACTAGACATTTTAAAATGTATTTAATCATGATGTTGTATTTAAAATGAGTTTAAAAATGTTGGAATGAGATATTTTAAGTATTTAAGATATATTTCTCAAAAGCTCTATTGCACAAGTAAGAAAAGTTTCATATCAATTTACAAAATGTTGTAAGACTTTTGAGGCATTTGAGCCACAGTTCACTACTTTCTCCAGTTAACAAATAAATTCTGTTAATAATTACACCCTTAACGGCAAGCCATCCTGGTCCAGATTTAGCAGAGCAGGCACAAACCATGATACCACCACCACCATGTTTCACAGATGGAATAAGGTTCTTAAACAGTGTTTTTTTACTTAATTATCAGTGTGATCTTCTCTGTTCTGTTTCAGCCCAATGTGCAGCTGGTGGTGTGCATTATTACCGGGAATAGGGACGACCTCTACAGCGCCATTAAGAAGCTCTGCTGCGTCCAGAGTCCCTGTCCCTCACAGGTACCTCATCACTCCACATCTTTAACCCTTAGAACCCTACGGACGGATTTTATACCGTCCAAAAAGGCACCTTGTGTTCTCAGCTTAATTACTCAGGAATCCCTTCACACATAAACATAATCCATATATGGTTAGAAAGGGCGGAGCTTACTCTTTCTAAAATAGTGATCACATCCCAGTGCGGTACAGCTAAATCTACAAGAAACCCTTCAAACATATTTATATGATGTTTCAAACCAAATAATATCAGTAAATAAAGACTCAAAAGTGTCCACAGAAAAAACAGTGTGAAACTACCTGCTTTACTCAAACTAAAGCTAGCTATGGTGTGCACACTACTTTATATAGTTTTTATTTTACTTGTACATTTTTACTAAGTAGTTATTTTTATTTATTTAGACTAAAAAGTTTACACTTTTGTATACAGGTGCTGGTCAACGAATTAGAATAATTTGAAATAGTGCTATCATGAAATTCTTTGAATGCATTTTTTGTGCAGAAAGCAAATCAGGTGTTCACCGCACCTGTCCTACTCGTTAGACTAATCACAGAACTCGTTACCTGGAAAAAAATTTGCTCAGCTGAGCTTTCCAAAAGGCCCATTTAGGCCATTTAACTGTGACACTGTTGTTTTATTGAATTAGAATAATGGAGAAACCGTTTCATTGAATTAGAATAAATGCTGGAATTTTTGTTTTCTGTGAAGAGTGTTCACTGTGCAGTATAAAGTCAGGGTTGAGTAGAATTTCTAAGTTGTAAAATCAATCATGGGTAAGCAGTGCGACCTCTCAACCGGAATAGTGGCTCAAATTCAAGCCCTTCGCCAACAAGGCTTGACCCAAACTAAAATTGCTGAGCAGCTCGGCATCAGCCAGTCTTCCGTCTGCAAAGCTCTCAAGAAAAACTGCAGCAAGCGCACCAACTGTTCCGGCGTCCGAAAAACTTCTGCTCGCGACAACAAGCAGCTGAGAAAGATCGCAGTCAGCAACCGGTTCAAGTCCACTTCCGAGCTCACCGACTTGTGGAACAAGCAAACCGGCGCTGACGTCTCCAGATCAACCACTTACCGTCGTCTGCACGAACTCGGCTTCAAATCTCGCGTTCCAGCAGTAAAACCGATGCTGAACAAGAAACAAATGGAGAAACGGCGGAAGTGGGCCAAAGAACACGGCGAGTGGACTGCTGAAGACTGGCAGAAAGTGGTCTTCAGTGACGAATCACACTTCTGCATCTCCTTCGGTGACCAAGGTCCTCGTGTCTGGCGTCGTGGTGGCGAAACCTACAACCACGAGTGCGTGAAAAGATCCGTCAAGTTTCCCCAGAGCGTTATGGTCTGGGGATGCATGTCCGCTCGAGGTGTAGGGAAACTCTGCTTCCTCAAGAAGACTGTCAATGCTGCCGTATATCAAGATGTTCTGGAAACGTTCCTGATTCCGACTGTTGAGGAACAGTTCGGCGAAGAAGACTTCATATTTCAACAGGATCTTGCACTGGCTCATGCGGCAAAGTCGACCAAAGATTGGTTCACTAAAAAACAGCTTGAAGTTTTGGCATGGCCGGCCAACTCGCCTGACCTCAATGTCATTGAAAACCTTTGGGCCATCGTCAAGCGGAAAATTTGCGACAGAAAGCCTACTACGCTGGACCAACTGAAGCAGTACATCGCCACTGCCTGGGAAGCTGTGAGTGCGGAAACTTGCGACAAGCTGGTCAAATCGATGCCGCGGAGACTTCAGGCAGTCATACAAGCCAAGGGGGCAGCCACAAAATACTGAGAAAGTGATGATTGTAATTATAATAAAAATTATTCTAATTCAACGAAACGGTTTCTCCATTATTCTAATTCAATAAAACAACAGTGTCACAGTTAAATGGCCTAAATGGGCCTTTTGGAAAGCTCAGCTGAGCAAATTGTTTTCCAGGTAACGAGTTCTGTGATTAGTCTAACGAGTAGGACAGGTGCGGTGAACACCTGATTTGCTTTCTGCACAAAAAATGCATTCAAAGAATTTCATGATTGCACTATTTCAAATTATTCTAATTCGTTGACCAGCACCTGTATATATGTTTTCTTTGTGTGTCCTGATTAAAATACTGAAAGGCATAGGCTGCTCTGAGTGTCAGGTTTTTAGTATCTACATGTATCCTAGAGGTGTGATTATTGATGATCAAGATAAATAAATCCACCTGATGCTGTTTCTCCATGTATTTTATGAAAGTAATAATTAATAATCCATGTAATTAACTATATATCATCAATATTCTTATGCTTTCAACTCGTATATGCTCTAATATAACCCTTTTTGAAAATAAATCTTAGGTGTGAATATATTTAAAGTCTATACATTCAAAAACAAGAAAAAGAAAAAAAAGGCGCTTGGTAAAATTTTGACCAAAACATGATCAGTTCCAGGAAAATATAACAATTCTGCTTCCTTTTACATTTTAAATGATTCTATTTTTGAGCAGCCGTATGTCTTCTGGAGTAAAAGAGATCAGGGCATGTGTCTGTCTGATATAATTACTGTGTTATAAGACCTGAAGGAGGAACTGAAAACAAAAACGGAGAAAAAACTAATCTAAACAGACTAGAGTTCTAAGGGTTAAAGTGTTAAATATCGCTTTTCATTAAGTCTCTGCTATAATTAAATAAAAAAATCATATTCATGTTCGTTTTTCTCTTCTGCCTCTTTGATTTTAGGCCATTAATGTACGGACCATCTCCCAGCCACAGAAGCTCCGCAGCATTGCCCAGAAAATCCTCCTGCAGATGAACTGCAAGCTGGGAGGAGAGCTGTGGACCGTCAGCGTTCCTCTAGTGAGAATATAAAATAGTAGTTTTATGTTTTATTAGAGTTATTGAGGTTTATTCAGAGTTTATCATCTGTACACTAAGTCTATTTATCTTCATCAGATCTGCTTTATTTGTTTTAATCTGATTTAATCTAAACAGAAACACCTCATGGTGATCGGTGTGGACGTCCATCACGACGTCAGCAAGAAGAAAAGATCAGTGATGGGATTCGTGGCCAGTCTGAACAGGTTTTTCTATTTGAATCCAGTATCCTGGCTGTGTTTTAATAATACCTGGAAAAGTCATGGAATTTGAAAATAGTTATTTTTTAGGCCTGGACAAGTTTTGGAAAAATAAAAGTACCCGTAAGGTTTTAAAAAAGGTATGGAAATTTGATCTACAAATCATTATGTTCCCATTTATCGATGAAGAAAATCTGTTCTGAGCTAAAAAAAAAAAAAAAAAAAAAAATGTCAGCTCAGATTTAATTCAGGAATTAGTAGCCCTACACAATTGAGCTCTCAGGATCTGACACATTTTATTATTAAAATTATCAGATTAATTTTAGGCTTACTAGAATCAGTTTTGATTATAGTTTTAGTTGATTTTTGGTTTTATTGATAAAAGTAAACTTAATTTATGGGCCATTATAAGGAATGAGTGCCATTTCTCTCCCCAGGAAATTATATGTATAAATGTGCACACAAATAACTTTAAAATAAATTTTATTTGTAAGCATAGAACACAGGAAAAAATAGCATTGGTTACCTGTCCCCACTCTCTAACTATAAACTTTACACTAAAATATAAAAAATATTTTAAAATCCTTTTTTTTGCATTGTTGTGTGACTCCAAATCTAATCTATGCTTTAAAAAAATATTTTTTCATAAAAATAAATCCATAATATTTAAGTTAAACCATAGACTGTATATAAAGATGGACGCCGTGTCGCCGTTCCCATTCATTCAATGAAAATGAAGCCAAAATCTTCCGCCATTTTGGCGATTCAGAGACCAGAGTCTGCGCAGTAGAGACCAGAGGAGGGAGAAAGACTGTGGAGAGACCGCCTACTCATTTAAATAGCCCCGCCCCTGAGGGCTGCCTCCCGGTCACAGACTGCAGAGCGGGGCGGAGCGGAGCTGACGGTCTGTTATTGGTCCCGCCCATAAGCAGCCCTTTTACCATAACCACACCTTTTTTGAATAGAGCTGAATAACGTTTTAAAAAACGAATTCTGTGGGGATATAAAAAAATTACAATATAAGCAGAGGTTACACTAGCTGTTACATTTAAATAATGGAGGTAGAATTACAGTATATTAGAAAAAAACGTGATTGAAAGTTGTCTGTTTTGCCATTGAAACCTATGGGGATGGGTGGAGTTACACAGCTTTCTGCAGCCGAACAGCAGGGGGCGCCCGACCTGTGGTGGCTTCACTTTTAAGAGACGATGCTCTGTCCAGCTATACACAGTCTATGAGTTAAACACACACATTTTAGTTGTGTACCTGGGTTTTCACTCAGTCCTGTTCCCGTAACACATTACCCTGAACATCTGGAACATTCTACAAGTCACATAATCTACAAAAGGAAGTTTTTCTGAAGACCACAGGAAGACCAGAATTAAGTTCCATGATTAGTTTTTTTGTATATTTGATCTTACAGTAACTAAAACTGACTGAGGAGCTCAATCTTAACACTCACTCCTGTTACCTATTATTGGACTCTTATTGGATCTTATTGGTTTATTTTTTAAATGTAAAAGCATTTTTTGTGGAAAATCACTAGAATGTGCTCAATGTCCTCGTGCTATTATTAGCATAGCTGCCATTTAGCTATTTTTCATGTTTTTGCTAATTCTGTGCTAGAAACTCCTACATTCCTGTTACTTTCATTCCTGTGAATCAAACTTTTGGAAAAGTCATGCAAATTTGTTTTACAAATCTTTGTGTTTCAGTTTATCGATGGAGAAAATATATTTTGAGTTAACAAATACATCAGCTCAGAGTTACAATACAGTAATTTAGCCCTTAAACAATGAAGCTCTCAGATTCTGACACACATTTTACTATTGGAGATTTTGTCAATTTATATCAGATTCATTTTCAACCTACTAAAATTAATTTTAATTATAGTTTTAGTTAATTTTTGGGTTTATTGTCCATGTCGATGTTTTAAAAAACGTATGGTCATGAACATTTGCCTTGAAGGCATGGAAAAATCATGGATATTTGTTGGTTAAAAAGTGTATGAACCCTGATTAATTTCTAAATGGGTTGGTTTGACTAAGTTAAGTAAGTTGTCTTCTGAAGCTTAGTGTGTAAATTTGCTCGTCTGATATCAGATATAGATATTGGATTTGATTTGTCCAATCTGTAATAAAAAATGAAGAGTGAAAACTAGATTGTAATACAAAATATAATGCATATTTTCAACCTAAAGTGTATTTTACAACAATAAACGTACTAGATATTCTTAAATAGTGATATTTAACAAATGTAATCAACATGCTTGTTGAACCAAAGCAGGGTCAATTCTGCAGGTTATTTATTATCAGATAAGAATGACTGCAGGCAGCTTCATTGTCTTTTTGGACAGAAATGCCAATCATTGCGTTTTCCCCAAACTTTTTCCATCAGTCTGTGTTTATTTCTGCATGTCCAGCCTGCTGACGAGGTGGTACTCCAGAGTCACGTTCCAGATGCCCAACGAGGAGATCATTAACGGCTTCAGAGTGTGTCTCCTGGCTGCCCTGCAGAAATATTACGAGGTAAAAGATTCACACGCTGCGGTGAACGTGCGTCCCACCACGTCTAATCTCAATAACACATTTTCTTGGAAGTGAGATGACGAATGAATTGTTATTGTGTGGCACAGACACATATATATATATTGCATGCACTTTTATGCATGGTATTGTACATTAAGGGCCCTTTATTATTATTGTAATCTTAAAACAGTTTATTTTTACGCATTTCACCTGCCTTGTTTAAATAGCAATAGTGCTTCTTGAATATATCTACACTAATGGACGTGATGGTGATCTTGAAATGAAGTGTGTTCAGGTACATTTCTGGTGTATTGCAATCTTGGCATATAGGCGCAGTTCAGCAGTGCACAAACCCAACTTTTACATCAACAATAAACAGAATAGTAAATAAAATAACATTGCTGTTCCCGTAAATGAGCTGCTGGAGCTCCTTCACAGCATCAACCAGCAGCTCAGTTTCCTCTGCTGAGAAGCGTTTGTTGGACACGTCCAGGTAGCTGCACCTTTAAAATAGCAATCCACCAAAGTCAGAGCTCACCTGACTCTACTCTGAAAGAGAATGATGAGCAAGAGACACTCTGATTGGTTTATAACCACACCCATGATTAATTAAGAGAAGTAGTTAATGCCTTTTACTGTACTTTTCCCGTCGTTATGATGGCAAAGACACATTGACACGCCCTAAATCAACTCTTTGGCTATTGTCACCTATTAAACAAGACGAAGAAAAAAAAAAAGTGGTGTTATTCTAATGCTAAAATCTGACTCCCCTTGGTTGTCAGGTGCATCACGTAGTATGGGTAAAGCAGTTTACAGTGCTGGTGATTCTGTATCTACTGTAACTGTAGATTAAATCATATTTATAAACACACATAACAGGAACAGGCAGGGTTCCTCTGTGTAGCGCTGTCGGTCGGCATTTACTAGCACTAACCATGGCTAAATGGTGCACCTTGTGTATGAAAATAGACATTCATTGATAGTGCACCTAGGCCTGTCACGATTAGAATCTTTTGTGGACGATATATTGTCCCAGAAATTATTGCGATACACGATATTTTTTGTAATTTCACAACTTTTAAATACCACTGACATAATGATAACAGAACAGCATAAAAAAGTAATTATACACTTTTTAAAGATTTATAAGAATTATAATTATTTTGGGAATTATATACTTATTTCTTAACCTACTTTAATCCACACTGTGTGTATGTTATGGAGTCATTGAGTTATTGAAGCATGACTGACTAAAATATTTATATATATTATATATGTGAAGAAACATACAAATAAACACAATAGATGAAAAATATCATGATTATCAAAAAAATATTGAGGCCATGTCCATTTATTGTACAATAAATCGATATTGCAATTATTGTGATGACAGGCCTAAGTGCACCTTATTATCCGGTGTGGCTTATAGTGCGAAAAATAAGGTAATCTGAGTAATTGCAGTACACAATACAATATTAGAAAAAAGCTAACTTTTATTTTTCATTTTGGTCTAAACTTGCAGGTGTAAAAACGTTCTAAACTTTAATTTACTAATAACTTATGGGGAAAGCAGTTGGCTCATAAGCTACTCAACCCGTTTAGTTTTAGTTTTAAATAACCACACATCTCAGAAAGCTAGTAGATCAGATTGTCTCTTTTGATTATTAATCTCTGACTGTCCACCAGATGAACCACAGCTTCCCAGAGAAGATCGTGATCTACCGTGACGGAGTGTCGGACGGGCAGCTGAAAACGGTGGAACAGTACGAGATTCCTCAGATCCTGAAATGCTTCGAGACGTTTCCGAACTATGAGCCGAAGCTGACGTTCATTGTGGTGCAGAAGAGAATCAGTACGACGCTGTACTCGTACGGAGGGGAGCGCTTCGGGACTCCTCCCCCGGGAACGGTGCTCGACCACACGGTCACAAACAAAGACTGGTCAGTGCTGAACTAACTATTAATTTGAGAACAGAGAATTTGTTATCGTTCTATGCAAAAGGTAGAGTATAGTGTAGTATATGAAGATATAGGGTATTGAAGTACAGAGAGTGTATAGGGTAATATATTGAGTACTTGCTAATAAAGAGTAGTATAGGGAGTAGAGGGCAGTGTAGAGGAGTATATACCAATATAGGGGGATTATATGTAGTACAGAGTAGTATAGGGTAACTTTGGAAAGTATAGGGAGTATATGATACTAGTATAGGTAGTAAAGAACAGTTTATGGGAGCATAGAGTAGTAAAGCGTAGTAAAGGGCAGCTAATGGGAGTATAGGCTAGTAT
This sequence comes from Astyanax mexicanus, assembly GCF_023375975.1. Lineage (NCBI taxonomy): Eukaryota > Metazoa > Chordata > Actinopteri > Characiformes > Acestrorhamphidae > Astyanax > Astyanax mexicanus. The sequence continues at coordinate 35,377,794 of NC_064429.1, forward strand.
ATGGGAAATATGGTTCTATAGTGGAGTATAGTTGGTAAGTATATGATACTATGGGTAGTATAGGTAGTAAGAAGTAGTACATGGTATTTGTATGGAGTATAGGGAGAATGTGGTACGATAGAAGAGTATAGGGCAGTTTAGGGGAGTGTAGGGCAGTTTTAAGGAGTATACAATAGTAAAGGTAGTACAGAGTAATGTAGGACAGCTTGTGAAGAGTAAAGGTAGTATATGGTACTAGTATAGGTAGTAAAGGGCCCTTTTATGGGAGTATACAATAGTATATAGACTTAGAGGGAGTATGTGCTATAATAGGGTTGCATAAAGTAGTAAAGAGTAGTATAAGGCAGCTAACGGGAGTATAGACTAGTATACGGAGAATGTGGTTCTATAGGGGAGTATAGGGAAGTTTAGAGGAGTATATAATACTATAGAAAAGTATAGGTAGTAAATGGTTGTTAATGGCAGTTTAGAGGAGTATATAGTTCTTTAATAAAATTATAGTTAATAAAGAGTTTTAAAGAGTAGTATAGGGAGTATAGGACAGTGTAGAGGAGTATATAATGCTATAGGGGGAGTATAGGTAGTACAGAGTAGTATAGGACAACTTTGGGGAGTATAGGGAGTATATGATACTGGCATATATGCAGGAGTATATGCTATTATATAGGGGAGCATAAGTAATAAAGAGAAGTATAGGGCAGCTAACTGGAATATAGACTAGTATAGGGAGTATAGGTAGTAAAGAGTAGTACATAGCATTTTTGTGTGGTATAGAGAGAATATGGGACTATATCGGAGTAAAGAGTTATATAGGGCAGTATATGCTACTATAGGGGAGAGTTGGTAATAAAGAATACCATATTTTTCTGAATATAGGTGCAGATTTCAGGGCAGCTTATAGGGGAATATAGAGAGTGTATGCTACTAAAGGGCAGTATAGTTATAGAGTAGTAAAAAGGGAAGTGTCGAGACATAATCAAACTTTTCCCAAATCATCCTTACGTTTCCTTTCTGGAAAGTGAAAGAAAGCTTCTAACCGTGTGTAATTAGTAGATGGAGAAAAAAAATAAGTTAAATTGATCTGCTGCTGATCCTCAGGGTGGATTTCTTCCTCATGGCTCACTCCATTCGACAAGGCTGTGGCCTTCCCACCCACTACATATCAGTCTACAACACCGCTAACCTCACTCCGGACCACCTGCAGAGGTACTGCTCACTCACAGATACAAACATTTACCCATATAAATCACTAAACTCACCCATCTCATGTATACACTGAGCGTTTACCATACATTACCCAAAACGTGAGCGGTGTTTATATGATTTACCCAGTAATTCACAAGTACAATTGAGATAGGTAGGTGTATGTTTAGAACAGTTCTTTTTACACTAGTTAAAAGTAAAAATCAACTGGACCTGGACTACACACCTCTGTGTGCAACTATAGGTTTAAATAGGATCTCCAGTGGATTTTGCTGATTTTTACATAGACTTTAACGGTGCTTTCACACCTGAAAATCCGGACCGTGGTCCAAACCAAGGTTTATATGTTGCTACATTGTATATATTTGGTCCGCTTATTTTTGTTTTCACACTGCAGTTTAGGGAGCGCACAGAAGACCTTGGTTTTAGATGGACATGCGTCTGGCGTTGGCGTGTTGTTAATTAAGGATAAGGATAAAATGAATGAACAGATTCATTTTTTCTCCTTAGTAGAGCTGCTGCTATTGTGGTTTTTATACCAGCAGCAGCAGCAGCATCTTCAGGCACAGTACTCTAGATTAGTTCAAATTCACCAAACGAACGTGCTCATCCTGAAGCAGCTGTATCCACGGCTCATTTTTCCTGCTTTTCTGGTTATTTTGAGAGACTACTGACTGCAGCCTGCAGGAAGGTGGAGTTGGACGTCCAGTGCATCCAGCTCCGCCCACTTTGTTAGCATCATGTTTTAGCTCCGCCTCTGAACGGAAATAAACAATGTACAGTGCAGTTAGAGGACTTTAAATATAATGTCCCGCGTCGTCTGGCTTAAGTTTTCTATACACTACAAGCTTGCGAGACTGACGAGGCGTGGCGTGGACAAAGTGGGTGGGACTGGACGCGCTGGACGTCCGACTCAGTCTTACCGCAGACTACAGTCAGCAGTAGTTGGTTATTTTTCTTCTTCTGCTGCCGTTGTTGAGGAACGCTGCTCAGCTTCCTGTGATTGGTCCGAAAGTTGGAACCATCCAGAAAAGCGCTTTCACACTGCAGGAGAACCGGTTCAGAAGATCCGGACCGAGACCACCTCTCTTGGTCGGACCAAAAACTGGTCCTTTGGTCCGGACTGTGGTTCGCGGCCCCTTTCACACCTGATACTTTGGTTCGGACCAAACTGAAAAGTCTGAAAGTCCAGACCAAACGAGGCAGCTGTGAAAGCACCATAGGACTAGGTCAGTGGCTGAACTGTACTTAGCCGGGTTAAAACACATGTTGTTAAAAAGTTCAAAAATGTCTTTATTTTTAAAATGTTTCTAGCTGTTGTCCGTCTCGCTGGTGTTGCAGAGCCAATCAGAGGCTATTTGCATGTATTAATATATTCATGAGCAAGAGCCAAAATTCTATTGCACAAAAACATTTAATATAATGTTACATGGCATATTTATGTCCAATACACAGTGAAGCATACATGTGGGTAATACATATTAAAAATGTGTATATGTATGTATATATATGTGTGTGTGTGTGTGTGTGTGTGTGTGTGTGTGTGTGTGTGTGTGTGTGTGTGTGTGTGTGTGTGTGTGTGCGCGCAAAAATATGTAAGTAAGTGTATGTGGCTGTTTATATTGTTACTATATTCTTACATTCATGTAAACTTACTAATTAAAACGTAAAAGGTGGTGGTTTTCCTTTTCTATTTGTTGCCTTTGGGCAACAGTATATAGATAACTTATTTTGTAAGGGCCATCATAATGAAGCAGCTGTGATTCAAATATTTTAGCTTATTATCAAAATATATAAATAGTCTGACAAAAAACAGTTCCTAAAAATTGTATAATTTATTTATTTTATTATTATTTTTATTTATTTATTTATTTATTTTATTTTTATTTTTTTCCAAAATATAATTTATATTGAAAATCAGTGATGGGTAACAGTATGTAAATTACTTCTCTTGTTTAGGGCCATCATGTTCAAGCAGTGGTGATTTCAAATAATTAGCTTATTATCAAATTGTAAAAATGGTCTGAAAAAACAGATCACTAAGAAAAAAATCTCCCTAGTATTAGTATTATTATTATTATTATTTTTTTTTTTCATTTTTATTTTATTGATTTATTTTTTCCTCCTTAAAAATATAAATTCTATTGGCAATCACTTTAACACTGATCGGTTAAAATGCCATAACATTTTAATTTTTTTCTTTCTACTTTTCTACTTTTACTTTTTTTTTTACATTCAGGTTGACCTTCAAAATGTGCCACCTGTACTGGAACTGGCCTGGAACTATCCGGGTCCCAGCACCGTGCAAATACGCCCACAAACTGGCCTTCCTCTCGGGCCAGTACCTCCACTCGGAACCCGCCATCCAGTTGGCCGACAAACTCTACTTCTTGTAGACGAGATATTAGGAAAGTTGTTAAAAAAGAAAAGCACTTTAGTTATTTATGTTCTTATGCTCTTGTTACGTTCTTAAATCACTGAAGATCCCTTCAGAGGAACCAGTTACGCTTTTAAAATAATAGTTTGATCTCGGAATAATAGAATGTATAACGTCGGCTGTGATAAAGAGGGCCAGAGCTTTTTTTTTTTTTTTTTTTTTTTTTTTTTTTAGTTCAGTTTTAGTTTTAAAGTGAAAAAAGAATTCCCAATATGCAGGTTTTTGTATGCGTTTGTTCATATCACTTTTTAAAAAAAATCATAATTTGTTTCGTTTTTTTTTTTTTTTTGGGTTACTGTAGCTGAGGAAGAGGAGTCAAACGTTGTTCCTGTGCTGATTTGCTGTATCAGTGTTTATTTGTAATGTTGTTATATAAATAATAAATCCACACTTTTAAAGATTGTGGACATATCTGCTGCTGTTATGCTCTCGAGTCTTTTTTTTACTGCGCCTCCAGCGGTTCCAGGTGTAGCGTGGCCAAGCTGCAGGTGTTGGTTTCAGGTGCAGGTGAAAATGATTATCTCCTGGTCCCTAAACTCTGCACTCTTTTACTGTATGAGCCTCATGAATCCTGGAATTGTCCTGATGGAATATTCCTGACAGAAGTGATTGAATAACCTGGTACTTTAGTTTACCGTATTTTTTGCACTACAAGGCGCACTTAAAATCCTTTCATTTTCCCAAAAATCATTGGTGCATCTTATAATCCGGTGCACCTTATGTATGAATTCTACCAGTCAGGTATTAAGTAGCAGTAATGCCACTCTGCTGAAGTAGGGCTGTGAATTTTTGGGAATCCCACAATTCGATTCAGAATCTGTTATTTGGGTCACGATTAGATTTTTTTTCCGTTTCTTTCAAATCGGTTGGATTTCTTTTTCTTTATCCTATATAGTTTAGCAGTGCAACAACAAACACCGTTGCACGACACTACACACCCCTCTGTAGCCTAATAGGGAGAGGCAGTAAGAGCACTGTTAAAGAGCTCCGCGGTACAGTAGCTGAGCTCTGCAGGACAGTTAAAGAGCTCCGCAGTACAGTAGCTGAGCTCTGCAGGACAGTTAAAGAGCTCCGCGGTACAGTTAAAGAGCTCCGTGGTACAGTAGCTGAGCTCTGCAGGACAGTTAAAGAGCTCCGGGGTACAGTAGCAGAGCTCGGCAGGACAGTTAAAGAGCTCCGGGGTACAGTAGCAGAGCTCGGCAAGACAGTTAAAGAGCTCCGGGGTACAGTAGCAGAGCTCGGCAAGACAGTTAAAGAGCTCCGGGGTACAGTAGCAGAGCTCGGCAAGACAGTTAAAGAGCTCCGGGGTACAGTAGCTGAGCTCGGCAAGACAGTTAAAGAGCTCCGGGGTACAGTAGCTGAGCTCGGCAAGACAGTTAAAGAGCTCCGCGGTACAGTAGCTGAGCTCTGCAGGACAGTTAAAGAGCTCCGCGGTACAGTAGCTGAGCTCGGCAGGACAGTTAAAGAGCTCCGGGGTACAGTAGCTGAGCTCTGCAGGACAGTTAAAGAGCTCCGCGGTACAGTAGCTTTACCCCCCAAAAAAATGTTTTTTGAAAAAGTGAGAATCGATTCTGAATCGTTCAATGTTAGAATCACGATTCGAGCTCAAATCGATTTTTTCCTGCACCACTACACTGAAGTACGATTGCTTTCTCCGTGAATTCAGGGAGGTATGTGAGGTTAGTTTTTCACACAGGCGATGCCATTTAAACTGGTGGATATTCTGCAGGCTGCCTTGGTGCGCCATCACTCTTCCATTCCTCCAGAGTTCAGTCTTTACGCTTCCTAGCAAACTGAAGCTGTTTTTGCTGGTTTATCCTCAGAACTGATAAGATTTAGTCTCTTTAATTTCTTCTTTAAAAGAATTCTCTTCACTGCATTGAACTTGCTTGGGAAAGCTCTTACTTTCACTATTAAACATATGAGCATATTCTCCTACACACAGAAGGACATGTAAATCATCCATCCATCCAGGTAAAAAGCAATTCTAATAAATCTCCTTTATTTAATGAGAGGACCGGCCTGAGAGGGGTACAGTAAGCGTAATATAGCTCAATATATTTATTTAGACAGTGGCCAGTACACTAAGCAACATACTTTGCAGCAAAGTGTAAATACGGTATTGCTAAACAAACAGCTAACTAGGTAGTATCTTCTATAATCACACAGTCCCACAGCTAACTAGCAAGATAGGTAGCTATAATTTAGCTAACTAAATTACTATCTCAGATTCTACAGTAGTAATTATCTTCCACACAGTCTGGCTGTATTTATAAATAATTGATCTAGTGTTCGTGTTTGAAGCTCTTTCTGAAATGAACAGAGGAGCTTTATTTATTTATTTAGTTAGTTTAACAAGGTATATCTGGACATTGGCGTAGGAACCGGGGGGGATATTAGAAAAAGGTGGATTTGTCCCCCCCAAAAATAAAATGGTTTCGCTCAGATCAGCTGTACTATTAATGAGGAGACAGGTGATCGCTGCGTAAATGGGAAATCTCTTAATGCCAATCACGGAGCCGGTTCAGGAATTAAGTTTCGCCTCTCAGTAGAAACAGCCAATCAGCTTGCTGGTTTTGCGGCGTGCGCAGGAGAGTGTTCTAGTGGGGGGGAGCCCCTCCCCCGCTGCCAGATTAAGCAGCGCGATCAGGATGCAGCAGATGATTTTAAACCAGATATGAATATACAACGATTTTTCTAAGAGAAAGGTAACGGTAGGCTAACCATGTAAACTGCTATGTTTCTGATAGCTGGTTAAAAATGCTCAAACCAACTCTGCGCTTAATAAAATACAGCCTGTGACAGTCAGTTAGCTTAACTTTGGAATTAGCTTAGTTTAATAAAAACAAAACTATATAATGTTCAGCTTACCCTGTACCTGACTAGCTAATAACTATTTAATTTTCATTAATTTAGGTAACTAGTCAGCTAGAAGCTGGATGAAGATAATAGCTAGAATTTAGTACAGTACTTTATGTTGGTGGTTTAAAGCAGTTTCTTAACCCTGATCACTGCCCTTAAAATTGTGTTTCCACCAGATCCAACTGATTAGCTAATAAACAGTCCTTTACTGAGTTTACCTGTTAAATAATAAATCAATCATGTTTGTCCAGCAGTGTATTAGACACATCATACCACCACTTACTTTATTATCAGAGAAAGCTCTACAATATGCAGAACAGTGGGAGTATGCAATAGAATATGTAAGAACAGGGTTAAGAAACACTGATCTAATCTGACTTCTGTTCATTTGTAGTTAACAGTAAGAACACATGTCCTGACGTCTAACGTTTATATTAACTTCTGAAAAATCCCTATGAAACGTAAAGTTACATTCTTTTTCATAAAAGGACACCATGATAAGAAGTGCTTTCAGTAGAAACAATTAAAAGTGCGGGACACAATGCTAGTCAGTTTGTAGAAAATGTAAATATACAACATACAATACATAATTAATAATAATAATAATCGGATCTGTTATATTATTTTAAATATTAGGTGATAACTGATCAGTTTTTGTCATATGTATATAATTCAGGCCTTTCACTTATCATTTTTTCAAGCAACAGTAAATGTAATGTGGAGTAACATGTTTAGGTTCTAAAATCACCTTTACTTGGATGTAACTAATAATAAACAGAATACAGAAAAAAAAGATTATTTGAGATTAAAATAATTCCGCAAATGTTTTTCTAGGAAACTAAAGGCTGGGCTTTGGTTCATATTTGCAAATGTGTCCCCCCCAATATCAAACCCGCTCTTACGCCCTTGTATCTGGATATCTATCTTAATTTAATATGTTTACAAACCACAGAGCCCTGGTTAAAGTGATGATTTCTACACCGTTTAAGTGATATTACATGGCCACAGTGGTGAGGTAAATGCCCTGTTTTCAGCTGTTTTACACTCACCTACTCGAGAGCAGCAGCGGAGGGGGCTGTGAGCCGCGTTGAGCGGCTCTGCTGTACTGAGGCGCTACCTGTCACGTGATCTTCGGAGCGTGATGTGATTGGCTGGTTGTTGGCTCGATTGAAGACTGAGGCTGTATTCGGAATGGCATACTACTATACTGCGTACTGCATACTGCACTAGTATGTACTGCATACTACACGCTGCCCAGTATGTAGTATTCGGTACTGAAACACTTTTGATTGTAGTACCCTACACGGTCCTGCTGTGACACACCAGTCAGTGCTCTGTAGTGCTCCGAATTCCTCAGAGTGAGTTGTAAACAGAAAGAACATGAACAATGTCCTACCTTTTCATTATTAAAACTAATGAGATCTGCATACTGTCCAGAACAGCAATTGCTGCTTTTATTTTAGAGTTTAGCAGCTAACCCAATTCTAACAACCAATTAGCAGCAGCCCCCACAACCCAAGTATGTTCCAGTTATATTTAAATATGTTTTTCTATTTATTTTAGTAGATTACTATTTTCATCTATGTAAGTACCAACAAGAAGAAAACATTTAAACAAACTCTCATTCATATTTACACAATCTCAACACAAATCAAACAATTTTATTAATTTGTATTCAAATAATTCCCTTATTTAAAAGAAAAATATGTATTTAAACACAGGGAATTATTTATTAAATCAACAGAACGATTTATTAAACAAAGGTAATTATTTATTAAATAAAGAGAACGATTTATTAAAACTGAGGGAATTTTTTATTAAAGTAACAGAATAATTTATTAAAACTGAGGGAATCATTTATTAAAATAACAGAATAATTTATTAAAACTGAGGGAATCATTTATTAAAACTGAGGGAATCATTTATTAAAATAACAGAATAATTTATTAAAACTGAGGGAATCATTTATTAAAACTGAGGGAATCATTTATTAAAATAACAGAATAATTTATTAAAACTGAGGGAATAATTTACTGCATCAAGGAAAGTAATGGCTCACCGCTGTCGAGACCCTCCGCTGTCCCGGCCGCGGAAAGCGCTCGGTCGCAGCAGCGGTGGGTCCCCGCCGCGGAGAACGCGCGGCCGCGGTAGCGGAGGGTCCCCACCCGCGGAGAACGCGCGGCAGCGGAGAGTCCCGGCGGCGGACAGCGCTCGGCCGCGGCAGTGGAGGGGGCTCGACAGCGGTGAGCCAATACTTTCCAAAATAATTCCCTTAATTTAAAAATATGTTTATTTATAAAATTTAAAAATCTCTCGCACTCGCCTCCATCTTGTTTTTTTCTGAAGCGAGCTGGAGAAGCCAGTCGCAATGCATGTTGGGATGCAGTACACCGCGAAGATAGCTCTCCATGCACACTGCGGAATCGGAGCGGAGTAGTACACCATCCGGGTACCTGTAGTGCACTACAGATTCTCAGTTTGGTCACACACTGCGTACTGCATACTGGCTTTAGGCAGATTTAGTACGCGAGTAGTATGTAGTATGCCATTCCGAATACAGCCTGAATCGATTGCTCATCCTGTGTGTCCCGGATGTTTACAGCGAATTTTGAGCGTTGTATTTTAGCAGTCGAATTTGACAGGTCGAATTTGAGCAACCTGAATTTATTTTAATTGAATTTTTAAAACTTGAATTTTTGCTTTTGAATTTTTTTTTTACATTAAAATAAAATAAGTGAAAATGATATACTGAAAAATTAAAGTGTTTAATTCAGAGGCAAAACAAATCACATGCAATAATTCAATGTAAAATAATTCAGTGCTAAATATTCAAGTGCTTTTAAAATTCAAAATCTGGTGACACTGTTTTACTTCCATAGTATAGAAGCTTTTTCACATCATATATTATACATTTTCTATATTTTAATAACAAAATGAATCGTTAAGCAACAAAATATCTGTTTAAAAGTCTACTCTCAACACTCAAAAAAATGATAATCCTACAAAACACATTTTGTATTTTAAACCTTAAAAATTATCTGAAAGACACATTCCCCAGCTAAGGTAAAGCTTTCGTTGTACATAAGGCAAGCGGGAATGTGTACTTGTAATGAAATCTAGGTAACATTAGAATAAAGGCAAACAGTCAGTTGTTAAAGTCATGTGTCAGAGATTCTTTCTGGTTATTATCTATATTAAACTTGTTTGCAGATGAAGGGAAGGTCACTCACAGATGCAGCTGCTCCACTAATCCAGCTCAGTGCAGTAAATGCAGGTTTCCAGTCACTGGATGGCGCTGTTTCCTGAAAAAAAAGAAACATTACCAATGATTCAGCTCTAAGTTACAGTAACATTTACTGTATTTAAGGTTATATATTGTTTTTTGTTTTTTTATCAGCAACTACATACTAAAACGTTTTTGCTATAACCGATTATTATTAGTCTAAAAACAGCATTTATAATACTTTTATAGCTTATTTGCTGAGTGACTGTTTATGTTTAATGTGTGTGTCTTTTCTGTTTGAAATATCAGTGTAACGGAAAGCAGTGTGCAGATAAAAAATAAATAAATAGGGATAAGTGTGTCTGTCAAACTCAAATGCTTATTTCTTGCTAAAGGAATTAAGCTGTTCTGCCTTAAGTGACCCTGCAGTAGCAACATCACAATTTCATTATTTACTATCATAACACGCCAGTCTTATAGATTTGTACTGTACTTTTCAGACCATTAGGTGCACTTAAAATCCTTTCATTTTCCCAAAAATTATAATTCAGTGCGCTTTATAATCCAGTGCTCTTTATGTATGAATTCTACCAGTCAGGTATTAGCCACTACACTGAAGTACAGAGTTATACAGGAGATTCAGTAAAGTTTCTCCAGCACAGAGTCTGGAGCAGTATTAGCATTAGCCGCTAACCGCAAGTGCTAAATTCTAGCTCTTGTGTAGTTCAGAGGTGAGTATTATCTAACTACAGCTAGCACTGCTGGAGCAGCATTAGCATTACCTGCTAACCACGCTAAGCGTTAGCTCTTTTGCAGTTCAGAGATGAGTATATTGATCTGTATCCTGCGTGTTTACTGTGTTAAAACAACTTATTCTCTTATAAGGTGTACTGTATGTAAGCAGATGAGCACTAAACTCTGGTCCAAACACAAACTTGTAAATTTATCCAGGAGAATGCATGGCGGCCCGACCGTGGCCTCATCTGACTTACTTACTGTAGCTTTCCACGCTCTGCAGCTGGTGTATGTGTGTTTGTAATTAGTTAGCATTTAGCACAACAGCAGCAAAAAAAATAATAGCTAAAAATTAACTGATGAAAAACTGCATCTAAAATAAACCTGGCGGTTAAAGATTATTCACTGAAACAGCAGTGGGGAAAGTCTGTATATTTAAAACTGCAATAAAAAGCAGAATAAACAGTAAAACAGTTCAGTTTAACAAAGTATAAACACTGCTCAGGGGAAGTACTTTAATTTATTTCTAATTTTTTTATACCATTTTTTCCCCGGTTTGCACAGCCAATTACCCAACCCACTCACTAGGACTCCCCCTACCACTAGTGATGCCCCAACACACCAGGAGGGTGAAGACTAGCACATGCTTCCTCTGATACATGTGAAGTCAGACTCCGCCTCTTTTTAAACTGCTGCTGATGTAGCATTGCTGAGTAGTATCACAGCCCTAACGCTCGGAGGAAAGTGCAGCGACTCGGTTCTGATACATCAGCTCACAGACGCAGCCTGGTGCTGATCCACATCACCCTGAGGGCTGAGGGGAAAGAGCACCATCTACTGTACCCACCCAGAGAGAACGAGACCAACTGTGCTTTCTCAGGGCTCCGGCAGCTGATGGCAAGCTGCATGACTAGGATTTGAATCAGCAATCCCTCGATCATAGAGGCAAAAATGTGTCCATATTGTGTTTTCTTTCTTTTTATGATTTCGAAAAGAGGTGGAGTCTGACTTCACATGTGTCTACTTGTGTTGTGGCATCACTAGTGATGGTTAAGAATTTTTTAAATAAATGTCATTAAAAAAAATGTTTTAATTAAATAAATTTCATGTTAGACATTTAGATGTTCGTAATCAGTTTACATAAAAAATATGATTAAAAATGAAATAATTAATATTTAATATAAAATAAGATTAAAACCAATTTAATTTGATTGAAACATTTCCAAAATATAATGAGTCCCTATTTTTTTGTTGATTAACATAGCACATGTAAATTATTTGCTTGTTAATCAAGCAAGTAAAAAGTGACGCTAGTCTTCATTATTTAAAATAAATGTGAATTTTAAAATAAATGTAATTTTAAAAAATATTTTAATCTAATGTATTTCATGTTAGATTTTCTAGACGTTCATAATTAGTTTACATAAAAATATGATTAAAAGTAACATATAAATATTTCATATAAAAATAAGATTAAAAACAATCTAATCTGATCTAAACTTTTCCTAAAACTCAAAATAAGAGTCCTTATTTTTTATTAATTAACATAGCAAATGTAAATTATTAGCTTGTCAATCAAGAAATATATAAATAAGCATCAACTAAAAAAAAAAAAAGAAAGTAAAAAGTGAGGCTAGTCTTCACCCTACTTGTGTTGTGGCATCACTAATGATAGGGAAGAAATTTTAAAATAAATGTCATTAAAAAATATATTTTAATTAAATAAATTTCATGTTAGAATTCTTATACGTTCATAATCAGTTTACATAAAAAATATGATTAAAAATAAGATATAAATATTTAATATAAAAATAAAATTTAAAACAATCTAATCTGATCTAAACTTTGACTAAAATTAAAAATAAGAGTCCTTATTTTTTGATTGATTAGCATAGCGAATGTAACTTATTTGCTTGTCAATCAAGAAATATATAAATAAACATCAACCAAAAAAAGACAGTAAAAACTGATGCTAGTCTTCACCCTACTTGTGTTGTGGCATCACTAGTAATGGGGAACAAATTTGGAAATAAATGTATTAAAAATATATTTTAATTTAATATACTTCATGTTAGATTTTCTAGACGTTCATAATCAGTTTACATAAAAATCTGATATAAAATACGATATAAATATTTAATATAAAATAAGATCTAATCTGATCTAAACTTTGACAAAAAATCAAAATAAGAGTCCTTATTTTTTATTGATTAACACAAAAAAAATGTAAATTATTTGCTTGTTAATCAAGCAAGTAAAAAGTGGTGCTAGTCTTCATTGTTTAAAATAAATGTGAATTTAAAAAAAATGTAATTAAAAATATATTTTTTAATTTAATATATTTCATGTTAGGTTTCTAGACGTTCATACTCAGTTTGCATAAAAATATGATTTAAAATAAGATATACATATTTAATATAAAAAAAGATTTAAAAAAATCTAATCTGATTTAAACTTTTTCAAAATAAGAGTCCTTATTTCTTATTGATTAAAATAACGATTGCAAATTATTTGGTTGTCAATCAAGAAATACAAAAAAAAAGAAAAGAAAGTAAAAAGTGACGCCACACCGAGGTGGGCGTGTCTCTGGGACTTGACACGTCATCGTTGGGGGCGGTACCAACGTCATCATAAAGGACGCTGTGGCCGTGCGTGCGTGGACCGCCGCGCGAGGTGTCCATAGCGACGACAGGGGTCCGCGAGCCGGAGCATCAGCAGCACGTGGACGATTATCAATATACAATAATTAATAAACGAACAAGCAAAGATACTGAGGCGATTATTACATCCGGGGATTTTTGGGGGCTTCTAGAATCCGGAGATACAGCAGGCTGCTGAGAGTAAGTACAGCTTTTCAAAATAAAAGCCCTAATTCAGACTTTTATCGGTTTATTGCGTTATAGCTGCTTTATTACCGTTGTTATATTGTTATATAGTGTACATTAAGCGTTGTAATTAGCTTATACACGTTTTATTTCATTTGTGATAAAGAATTATATGAGTTTTAGATGAGTAGCTGTGAAGTCTCGATAGAATTGTCCGTTCCACCTTAAAATAGGCAGTATTAAAGTCTTGGCGCCTCTGCCTCTTTTAAGGTGGAACGAACAAATCGAGACCACTTTAGTTTCTGAATCAGTTTCTCTGATTTTGCTATTTATAGGTTTATGTTTGAGTAAAATGAACATTGTTGTTTTATTCTATAAACTACAGACAACATTTCTCCCAAATTCCTAATAAAAATATTGTCATTTAGAGCATTTATTTACAGAAAATGAGAAATGGCTAAAATAAAAAAAAAGACGCAGAGCTTTCAAATAATGCAAAGAAAACAAGTTCATATTCATAAAGAGTTCAGAAACAATCAATATTTGGTGGAATAACCCTGGTGCTTTTTAATCAAAGTTTTTTTTTTCATGCACCTTGTCATCATGTTCTCCTCCACCAGTCTTACACACTGCTTTTGGATAACTTTATGCTGCTTTACTCCTGGTGCAAAAATTCAAGCAGTTCAGTTTGGTGGTTTGATGGTTTGTGATCATCCATCTTCCTCTTGATTATATTCCAGAGGTTTTCAATTTGGTAAAATCAAAGAAACTCATCATTTTTAGGTGGTCAGAGCTGCATTTGCCTAAATCCCAATATTATAAGAGATTTTCTTCTAAAATGCTCACTTAAGGTGCCAATATGTTATTGTAAGGGAACAGTATCTATAAAATTAGAAATAGAAAGTCCCTAAAATAGAAAAAGAAGTCCCTAAAAGCAAAGTAAGCTTCTAATGCTAATGCTTAGTTATTGTTAATCCTTAGTGAAAATCTGGAAATCTAAGATTACTGTAAATAAAGCGAAGCGCTTTACTCACACAAATAAAAAGTTTTCAGGACAGAAATCTGTGTAGATTAACATCCAGTGATTGTTTACAATGTTTACAGTTTTGTTTACTTAATTTAACTTAGCTTTACAGGTCAAACCACTCAGCGACGAGACCTGATTATTTGAAGCAATAAAGAATTAGAAGAAAAACATGGTGACACCCCTGTTCCTTACTAGTGTCAGATAACACATAATGTATAATCTGACGCACCTTATGTATAAAAATACACCTTAAAGTGCGAAAAATAAGGTACTAGGTAGTGTTTGCTTAATCAGGGTTGGTTCTCGTTGCTTTAGAAAGTTTGCTGTCTTGACTGTGGTTTTATCGTAGACGCTGTTTAGTACGTAGGGTAAAATACTGAACAGCGATTGTAAGCATTCGTTCAGATTTGGTCCGAGTTCCTGTCCGTCAGCAGCTGGACGAGGTTTTGGCTCTCGGGTTGCCGGTGACCTTCAGAGGAAGAGTCTGTTCGTGTTCGAGTCTCGTCGGCTCAGACTGTTCTAATGAGGCTGTTCTCAAATTCCTGCCCACCTTCAGGAGAACCGTACCCAACAGTGGCGTCGCAAACGCTAACAATACACACTGTACTTCCAAAAGTATTGAGAAACCTTTATTTTCATTGTTACTTTTCCAATCGAGGATATATAAAAAAGAGTTAAAATCCTGATTTCTGGTAGAGTGGCTTATCTGCTTGTCTGCTCACATGGACACTTCTAGCCAGAAGCCACCAGTCACCATCTTTACTTCCCCCACTGTACTGCACTGTCCACTGTGGGTGGTACTATTAGATATCAGCCTTCTATTGTGTATTCCCAGTACAAACATGTACGACAATATGGATGGTCCCACTCCAACTTCTATTGTTCAGCCTCACTCATAAGATAGTACCTCACAACTGATACAGGTTTGGGTGTTCTCAATCAATTTCCAAAAGTAATACAAGATGATCAGTTTACCTACTGCTGTCCCGTGACTTTTTGGTATTCCAGTGTCTCATAGAATCTCATAGAAAAGCGGTAACATAGTTTCCAGTACTGTGTGTGTGTGTGAGAGACATTGTGTTCTTCCTCTGATTGTTTTCCTCACTCTTTCCTCTCTGTGTGTGTGAGTGTGTGTGAGTGTGTGTGAGTGTGTGTGAGTGTGTGTTAGTGTGTGTATTGTCTCTGTGGTAACTGTAACGGTGAATCTGCAGGATATCTCAGGCTGGAGTTTATTTAGTAAAGAGGAAACCTTAGTCGAACTAAATCAATGTTTAGTTTTGAGGTCTTCTGAGTGTGAGTGTGAGTGTGAGTGTGAGTGTGAGTGTGAGTGTGAGTGTGAGTGTTTTTGTGTGTGTGTGTGTGTGTGTGTGTGTGTGTGTGTGTGTGTGTGTGTGTGTGTGTGTGTGTGTGTGTGTGTGTGTGTGTGTGTGTGAGGTTTTTAAGTCAAAATAATGTTAAGGCAAAAATATAGTCCCTAAAGTAAATGTACTTTACTAGACAGACATACTAGCAAAAATAGATGGATGGACAGTCAGATAAAGAGACAAAGACTGATAGATGAACAGAGAGAGACAGATTGATGAACAGATTGACGTATGGACAACAGATGGATAGATATAAGAGATAAGATAAGATACCTTTATGGTCATTGCACAGTGTACAACGAAATTTAGCAGCCATCCTGGTACCACTTTAAAATAAGACTGCCTTTATAAATGGTTTATAAATGGTTTATAAACTATATTATTAATTATTATTAATTAGGCTGTGAATGCCTTAAAACCATTGATAAGCAGTTACAACTCATCAATTAAAAAGGCAACAGTGATCCGTTGTTTGCTCAGTCATTTAATTCAATAGAGTCATTTAATTTATAGTAAAGAGTTAAACATACTTATAAATATATTAATATGACAAGATTAATGCTGATTGATGTAAAACACAAATTAAGATCAGTATATAGAAATATCTGAGGTTTGACAGTAGAAATGAGCATGGAATCACTACTTTGCCATTTTTTTTAAGTCACATGTTGTTATTATATATTTATCAACTGCTTATTAATGAGTTTTAAAGTATTTGCAGCCTAATTAATAACCATAAATAACCATAATCTCCCCTTTATGAAGGTAGTCTTATTTTAAAGTGGTAGCGTGGTAAAATAAAACAGCTCTATACACAAATACACAACATTTACAGTGGATGTATGAAAATATATACAATATAAGTAACTAATTTTACCAAATAATAAATACAGAAAGTGCGCATTTGCGTTTCGAAAGTTTGAAAGGTTATTAAGGTTTTGTCCGTTTTATTTTTTCAGTTCCTTGGTAGTGGTCTGAGAGTGTGTGTGTGCATTTTGAAGATGAAGTGATGGATAGACAACGTAGATAGACAGATAGACAAACAGACAGGCAAGCAGATACAAGGATTAAAATTGAACAGTCTGATAGATGGATAGACAGATCTATAGTTTAATAAACAAGTGTTTTATATTCATCATGATTAGCCAATATTATGGACAGACAAACAGATGGATGGATGGACAGACAGTGAGACAGACAGACAGTCAGTCAGACCGGAAGCCAGAGAGTGAGTGATGGACAGGCAGACAGGTACATGGACAGTCAGATGAAGACACAAAGACAGATAGAGTGACAGACAAGACACATCAAAGTACATAACGGATGGACTAGTAGAGACATGGACCAACAGTCTGATGGGTGGATAGACAGATCAGTAGTTTGATAGACAGACAAGTTTTTTATTTTTACCGTGATTAGCCAATCAGACAGACAGGCAGGCAGACAGGCGTATGGTGTGTAGAAGTAATGATGAAACTAAAAGCCGACAGTTAAGCATTCAGGACAGGGCCTCTGTCTTCCTGTAACACACACACACACACACACACAGAGAGAGAAATGAAAGAGTAAGAAGTGAGTGATGCCAGGAGGAAAAATAAAGTGAAAGTGAAAATAAATAAAGCAGGAACTGGGAACAGTGTTGTGCCAAATTCAGCACCCCTGCCAGGAAAAGCACCCTCTCAGATTGTATTTCTAAGTAATGTTAAATGTTTTAAGAGAGACGCTACAGGTACAGGTGAGAGGAAGACTGAACATTACGAGTTAAGCGACTTACTGTAGTTATGTTAGTGTAGTTTTGAGTTAATTCACTCCCTGTGTCTTTGTCTCTGTATCCAAATTTAAAATATCCAAAAACGCTTCTCCTTTCTGAAGTGTTTATCCGCCGTACCATGGTTAACAGTGCCTCCCAGAGACTGACCCACGCATATATTCTAAACATTCCTCTCAGTCTGACAGGACTGACACAAGCACTGGGTGGGATAAAGCATATATTTATCTAGAAATAAAATCTACTGTTTCTAAAAACTGCAGCGGCATCGCCTTCTGGTGAGGATCTGTGATTAATTGTGGAAAACAATAATAATAATAATAATAATAACCTCTCCTTCAATGTTTCTTCTGTGACTTGCATTATTTATCAATTTTCAGTCGCAAACCAGCATTCTGAAGAAAAATACAAAATTTTGTTTGTTTTTTAACAGGTAAACATAGATTTGAACCATTTCTTTGTCATCTCTAGTTTGATTTTTAGGAGGGGGGTGAATAATCGATTATAATCGAAAATTGGATTTTTTTTTGTGAAAAAATCGAAGATTGTTTTTTAGGCCATGATCGCCCAGTACTAATTTTTCTTTAGCAATGATACAAAAAAAAAATAACAGTTTTTTTCCCCAAAGTGGCCGAAACCACTGCTCCCGCCACCAAATTCCCATAAGCTCATAACCAGAAAGTCCTGGTCCTGCAGGTCCTGCTGGTTTCTGAGTCAGCACAGATCATCCAGAACTCATTACTCCCCAGAGTCAGACTGTTCCACTGTTTACCCGGTCCTATATTACACACACTCAGCCTTTTCAACCACACACACACCCCTCACACACTCTATAGGGTAAGGTGTGATTACACCAAGAGTGTGTGTGTGTGTGTGTTCAGGTATCAGTTACCACAGAGGAAACTTTCTTTCTATGAATACAAACAATACAGAAACAATACAGTATCCTGTATTCTGTAGGGTACACTGGCGGGAGACGCACCCACTGTATCCTGGAATCTGTCCTCACTGTTTACCGTACGCTTTATAATGTATTTATATACTGTACTTCATTTATAATAATAAATATACTGTATGAATCACTGTAGTATTGTAGTGATTGAATGTACAGTAGCCGTACTTTTACTGTAGGACAGTAAATAGGGTTAAGAAAATATTTAAAGCAGAAGTTTCTATGATTTTTTACAGTTATATCCAGTGGATAATCAAATTTTCAGATCGAGGAGGGTATAAAGTATCGAAATTAAAGAGCCAATAAACCCTAAACCTTATTTTATCCCTTAATATCTGAAATGTTTTCCTTTTAAAGTAATGAAACACACACAGTCCTGCTTAAGATTAAAACCTTAAAACGTTTTTAAAAAACGCTTTTTATTGTGGAAATTTCTTACTACAATAAAAGCATCGTATCATAGCATTAGCCTTATGTAGCATCAGCATCAATATCGTAGCATTAGCCTTATCTAGCACTTGTATCGCTATTGTAGCATTAGCCTTATCTAGCATGAGCATCTCTTTTGTAGCTTATCTAGCACCAAGACATATAGTGTTAGCCTTATGTAACACCAGGATTTATATTGTAGCATTAGCCTTTATCTAGCACCAGCATCGCTATTGTAGCATTAGGCTTATGTAGCAACACCATTGCAATCGTAGCATTAGCCTTGTCTAGCACTAGTATCGCTATTGTAGCATTAGTCTTGTCTAGCACTAGTATCGCTATTGTAGCATTAGGCTTATGTAGCAACAACATTGCAATCGTAGCATTAGCCTTGTCTAGCACTAGTATCGCTATTGTAGCATTAGTCTTGTCTAGCACTAGTATCAATATCGTAGCATTAGCCCTGTCCAGCACTAGTATCGCTATCGTAGCATTGGCTTTAGCTAGCACCAGCATCATTTTCATAGTGAAGCCTTATGGAGCACCACCATCAATATCATAGCATTAGCTATGTCTAGTACTAGTATCGCTATCAAAGCATTAGGCTTATCTAGCAACAAATATGCTATCATAGCATTAGCCCTGTCTAGCACTAGTATTGCTGTCATAGCATTAGCCTTGTCTAGCACTAGTATCGTTATCGTAGCATTAGCCTTTTCTAGCAGCAGCATTGTTATCATAGCGCTAGCCTTATGGAGCACCACCATCAATATCGTAGCATTAGCCTTGTCTAGCACTAGTATCTCTATTGTAGCATTAGGCTTATGTAGCAACAACATTGCTATCATAGCATTAGCCTTGTCTAGCACTTGTATTGCTGTCATAGCATTAGCCCTGTCTGGCACTAGTATCGCTATCTTAGCATTAGCCTTATCTAGCACCAGAATCGTTATCATAGGGCTAGCCTTATGGAGCACCAACATCAATATCGTAGCATTAGCCTTATCTAGCATCAGCATTGCTATTGTAGCATTAGACTTATGTAGCAACAACATTGCTATCATAGTATTAGCCTTGTCTAGCACTAGTATCGCTATCGTAGCATTAGACTTATGTTGCATCAGCATCACTATCGTAGCATTAGCATTGCAATTGTGCTGACTACCGTCCTCAGCTAGCATCAGAAAGTAGGACTTCAGTCCTGTAGCAGGCAGGGTCACATGACATTTTACATAAAATATAATAAATTAACTTATTTACTGGTAGATGGTGGACTGCGGTTTATCTGTTTAAACAGTATTTCACTTTTTCTGACTGAGCCGTTACGAAAATATGAGTTCCATCTTTTGTTCAACCAATAAAGTGGAAGCCCTGCAGTTCCTCTAACGTACAATAACAATCAAAGTCTGGACACACTTTAATTTAAAGATTTTTCTTTTGTTTTGTTTTAAAATGTTCTGCATTTTAGATGAATACTGAAGTCATCCAAACTATGAAGAAAAACTACTAGAAATTATTTAGCAAACAGAAAAAGTGTTAAACAGAATATGTTTTATATTTTATATTCTTCAAAGTAGCTAGATGATCATTTTTACACCTAGGGTGTCACCTGGAATTCAGGCTTTCAGTTAACAGCTGTGCTGAACTCATCAAGAGTTAATTACTTGAATTTCTTGTCTCTTAATAAAGTGTTTGAGAGACGTTAGGAAATGAAGCTCAGTCAGTCAGAAAACAAGAATCTCAAGAACTTTGAAAGTATCCTCAAGTGCAGTCACTGCAAAAAAGACCGTTAAAATAGTTACGATGATGAAACTGGCACTCAACAGGGAAAGGAAGAGCAAGAGTAAATGCTTCTTCACAGAGTATTTTGGTTTGCTTAACACTTTTTTAAGTTGCTACATGATTCATTATTTGTTGCTTGTATAAATTAGCCTGGTATTTAAAGCAGGACAGGTGAGGCGAGGCAGGTGAGGCGAGGCAGGTGAGGAGCTCGTCATGCTCTGAGGGTTAGAGCTGAAGTGAGTAGAGTCACCTGAGCAGTTCTGAGTTCTGACTCATCAATATTTCAGTCCTCCTAAGGGGAAAAAGGCTCCTGACTCCTCCCATTAACCATTACGCTCCAACAGGCTCCACCATTAAACACTAAACCCTGAAACCAGTTTAACCCTCAGTGCAGCAAGAGAGAGAGTGAGGGGTTAATGCTGCGTCTGATAATAACAGCAGGTCATAATGAGAGCGGCGGCGGTGGCGGCTCTCCCTCAGGCCTGCAGCTATTTCAGGAGCTCCAGCCCCAAAACAACAACTCCAACACTGATATCTCCACCCTCATCACCCTGCTGCACCGCACACCACCGCCTGACACAACAGTACTACTATAGCTTATATTTAAACTGCAGCAAAATCAAGATTTGTTTCTAATTTTTAATCTGTTGAAATGACTGTCCAGACTATCCACAATTAATCTAGATACTAGTGCAGTGCGATATGATAGTATCTCTCGCTATCTTTAATAAACTCCTGAAGACAGAGCTCTTCAAAGAGCACTTACTCTCCTAACACCTCTAACTAACTACCTTCTACTACCAGATCAGGAGAATCTCTCACTATCTTTAATAAACTCCTGAAGACAGAGCTCTTCAAAGAACTCTTACTCTCCTAACACCTCTAACTAACTACCTTCTACTATCAGATCAGGAGAATCTCTCACTATCTTTAATAAACTCCTGAAGACAGAGCTCTTCAAATAGCACTAACTCTCCTAACACCTCTAACTAACTACCTTCTACTACCAGATCAGGAGAATCTCTCACTATCTTTAATAAACTCCTGAAGACAGAGCTCTTCAAAGAGAACTTACTCTCCCAACACCTCTAACTAACTACCTTCTACTACCAGATCAGGAGAATCTCTCACTATCTTTAATAAACTCCTGAAGACAGAGCTCTTCAAAGAGCACTTACTCTCCTAACACCTCTAACTAACTACCTTCTACTACCAGATCAGGAGTATCTCTCACTATCTTTAATAAACTCCTGAAGACAGAGCTCTTCAAAGAGCACTTACTCTCCTAACACCTCTAACTAACTACCTTCTACTACCAGATCAGGAGTATCTCTCACTATCTTTAATACACTCCTGAAGACAGAGCTCTTCAAAGAGCACTTACTCTCCTAACACCTCTAACTAACTACCTTCTACTACCAGATCAGGAGTATCTCTCACTATCTTTAATACACTCCTGAAGACAGAGCTCTTCAAAGAGCACTTACTCTCCCAACACCTCTAACTAACTACCTTCTACTACCAGATCAGGAGAATCTCTCACTATCTTTAATAAACTCCTGAAGACAGAGCTCTTCAAAGAGCACTTACTCTCCTAACACCTCTAACTAACTACCTTCTACTACCAGATCAGGAGAATCTCTCACTATCTTTAAGAAACTCCTGAAGACAGAGCTCTTCAAAGAGCACTTACTCTCCTAACACCTCTAACTAACTACCTTCTACTACCAGATCAGGAGAATCTCTCACTATCTTTAATAAACTCCTGAAGACAGAGCTCTTCAAAAAGCACTTACTCTCCTAACACCTCTAACTAACTACTTCTAACCTCATTTCCTTCTTCCCCTCCTTCACTTCTCTATCCAATTATTCCCTTTGTCCTCCTTTAGACCCTGTCTAAAGATGTTTTACCTTTAACTTCTATTACTTTTGTACTTCACTATTGTAAGTCGCTTTGGACAAAAGCGTCTACCAAATGTAATGTAATGTAATGTAATGTAATGTAAGGACGATAAATATCGTGGGGATGATAGAAAAGTGTCTATCGTGCTACTTACGTTCTATCGTCCCTATCGTTTCTACAGTAATTTCATCAATTATTCATGCAAATATATAAAGTAGGCTATGATGAAATGTATTGGTATGGTCACTTTACATAAACTCGGTTTATATAAGTGATAATAAAGTAATCTACATTTCAGAAAATCTGGTTCTGTATGGTTTCTGTCAGTTTAGACTGTATTAGATATGATAAAAATCTGGTTTCATATGGTTTCTGTCTGTTCAGACTGTCCAAAATCAGTCTGGATACATTCTGGATATGCCAGAAATAGGATTTGGGCTGAAAGTCTGAAGATAGAACATACTTATAGAGCCAGATAAAAAAAATTAAAACTTAGGGCCAGATTCACTTTATCATTGATATTCTTTAAAAATCATTTTCTCTCACTGGTCTCAGACATTTTTTCAAACTTCAAAACATGTCAATAATGTGCGAGTGGATTTAAAAAAACAGTTGTGAATAATTTATTGAGTAATGAAAATAACTAAAATATTTTATTATAAGTTTAATTCTGTTTTCCTCCATTTTTCACGAGTGTAACCAAATAAAATAAAATAACAAATGGCTACTGAAGAAAACGACAGAGAAAATACTTACTTAAGAACATTATAGAGAAGATTTGCCCAATTAATGCAATAATAGAGCTGATTGTGGGGAAACAACAGGAGAGAAAGTTAATAACTGTGGTGTAAATTCAGAAACCTACGTAGAAATTTCTGAATGAATTATATTTGCTGTATTGCAATATTTCTACATAAGCAACTTTTCACTTTGTAGCTTTTTTTATTGGTCCCTTTCTGCCATAGTATAAAAAACAACTGCCAGATTCCAGAGGTGGAAAGTAACAAATTACATTTACTCACATTACTGTAATTAAGTAGATTTTATGAGTAAGTTTTGTCATTTTTTAAATGACAATCAGTTTTTAAATGAAAGGTAAGTTTAACTTTTACTCAACTTCATTTTGAAACAAATAATTTACTTCACTACTTTGGAAAACTCCCCGTTACTGAGTAAAAAAAAATGATAAAATAAAAAAAAAAAAAGGTGAGTTTTGTTCTCCATGGCAGCGCAGCTGAACTTTTTTAAAGTAAAAAAAAAAACATGTAAATAGCAGTTAAATCATAGCAATGGCAAGTTAAAAAATAATAATGTAAAACTGTAAAACTATAAACTATAAACACTTTATAGTCACATATATGACCATACCTTTTTAACAGTAAAGAAGAAAAATGGATCATAGAAGCCTATACCACTTGTTCTTAAAAAATGTTTTATGGGGTGGTCTGAACAAATGCTGCCTGAAAGGTCCAAATTATTTAATTTAATAATTATTTAGTTTATGCTTTTTGTACATTTTTACATCAAATAAATAAAAGTAACAATATTTTAATTTTAAATTAAGTACATTTTTACTTTTACTCAAGTAGATTTTTAGATGGGTACTTTTACTTTTATTTGAGTAATTTTACTTAATTACAATTTTTCAGTACTTTTTCCGCCTCTGTCAGATTCACATTATATCATAAAGTGAAAAACAGTAAAAATGGACGAACAGTTGTCCATTGTGAGGTGGTGTTCTCAGTAGTAATGGTGCTAATGATACAGTGAGCGCAGTGTTGGGTCGGTGAGGTGAGGTGAGCTGTGGGCTGAGGTGAGCGGTGAGCTGGAAAACAGCTGTTTAGTGGTGCTGAGTGGGTGCAGGGTGGAATCCTGGGATTTCTTCTTCCCGCACTGATGAATGGACCCATTCAGAGCGCTGGTGATTGATGGACTCGGGAGGGAGGGTCCTCAAACTCAGCCTGTAGAGTCTGAGAACATCAGTCAGCGCTCTCGAGAACCTGCTGAACATCTAAACCACTTTTATAATGGGTTTAATTTACTTTAATCCAGTCTGTTGTTGAGTACTGATGTTAAAATACTAATATTTTACAGTAAAGTGAATGTACTGTAGTTTTCTAGTCAGTATCACAATGAATTGTAGATTTCTTGGTCCAGCTCCAAACAAACTCTGAAGCGATTTGGTTGTGGTGAGAACGTAATCCAGTCTCGATTCGACCCTGATATCAAACATACTGTTTTATAAACCAACACTGTCTCTGCTGCTCCATGCTGTTTACAAGCTAATCGCTAATCGCATGTGCAGCGTTCACTGATCGCAATTCTCTAAATATGTTGTGTTTGAAAGCACAGAGGCAAATATATTATAGTCAGAGGTGGAAAAAGTACTGAAAAATTGTAATTAAGTAAAAGTACCATCACTTTGCTAAAATTCTACTCAAGTAAAAGTAAAAGTACCCATCTAAAAATCTAGTAAAAGTAAAAAAGTACTCAATTTAAAATGTAATTTGAGTAAAAGTTACATAGTTACTTTTAATTATTTGATGTAAAAAAGTAAAAACAAATCATAGATTAATTGTTTTTAATTAAATATTATTATTCCACATAATAATTTGGATCTTTCAGGCAGTATTTGTTCAGACCACACTGTAAAACATTTTCAAGAACAAGTGGTATAGGATTTCTATCATCCATTTTTTTTCTTTACTGTTAAAAAGTTATGGTCATATATGTGACTATAAACTGTATTTTTTATAGTTTTACAGGTCATTATTATTTTTTAACTTGCCATTGCTCTGCTTTCACTGCTATTTGCATGTTTTTTTAATATATAAATAAAAATATTTACCGCCACATGCTTTCTCAGGTTTGATGTGGAAGTTTTGAAAGCTGACAGCTCTGTCCGGCGGGGCACATTTTGCATTGCGTGAGGACGTTATTGCCTCGTTATTCCATGCCCGAGCATCCGTGCGCCATATTTTTGTATTTTTAATGTATTTTTTTTTAATTCAGACAGTTTTTTACCCAGCATTTTATTTTTTACTCAGTAACGGGGAGTTTTCAAATGTAGCGAAGTAAATTACTTGTGTCAAAATGTACTTGAGTAAAAGTAAAATTACCTATTTTAAAAACTACTTTAGAAATTACTCCTAAAATCTACTCAATTACAGTAATGTGAGTAAATGTAATTCATTACTTTCCACCTCTGATTATAGTATACTAGTATTTTAATTGGCACCTCTATTCTATTCAAATTCTATTGTGTCTTAAGAAGAACAAGTGATATTAATTGCAGTTATTGCAGGTCAATTAATGATCAGAATTAGACTACTTAGATACATAATGATTAGATAGCACTGCAGAGGTAAATCTAGGACTAAAATAGCACTCCTGAGGTCAATGCAGGAAACCCCGCCCACATATTCCACAGGTCAATGCAGTGTTGTTTAGATTCCATGGGTGTGGGTGTGTCCTTAGTACAAGACCCACCCCCTCCCTGCCCACATTACCTATACAGGTTGAACCCAGATGTGGTCGGATCAGTTTGTAAAACTCTCTTTTCTCTCTCTCTCTCGTGCGCTCTCTCTCTTTCGCTCTCTCTCTTTTGCGCTCTCTCTCTCTCTCTCTCTCTCTCTCTCTCTCTCTCTTTCTTTCGCTCTCTCTCTTTCGCGCTCTCTCTCTCTCTCTCTCTCTTTTTCTTTCGCTCTCTCTCTTTCTCTCTCTCGCTCTCGCGCTCTCTCTCTCTCTCTCTCTCCAGGTGACTCCTGTTGAGAGTCATGATCCAGAGGTCCACTAATGGCTGGACTCAGCTGACCCTGACCCTTGTCCTGACCCTGGAGCTGGTTCTGCTGCAGAGCCCGTCGGGGGTCAGAGGTCAAACCCAGGTCTCCCCGGCCCTGATCCTGCAGGACCTGCTGAGCCGATATGGAGAGAACGGCACCATCTCCGTCCCTCAGCTGCGGACGCTCCTCATGCACCTCAACACCCAGAACGAGACTGAGACACCGGCTCCGCCCTCCCGCACCAACACCTCCACGGTGAGCCTCAGCCAATCAGATTAGTCTCCTCACGGTTTACCTGTTACTGACTGTTTATGGTAGGGATGCTGCAGTTTATACTGGACAGTGAACTGCTTAAGTACATTAATGATTAGAATAGCACTAGAATAGGGATAAATCTACGTCTGTCGTTGGACTGCTAAGGTCAATTAATGATTCAAACAGCCCAGCTGAGGTAAATCAAGGGCTAAAATTGCACTGCTAAGGTCAATTAATGATCAGAATTGGACTGTTGAGGTCAATCTAGGACTGACATTGCACTGCTGAGGTCAATTGATGAATAGAATAGCACTGCTGAGGTAAATCTACGACTGTCATTGCATTGCAGAGGTCAATTAATAATAAAAAGGGCCCTGCTGAGGTACATCTAGGGCTAAAATTGTACTGCTAGAGTCAATTAAGGATCAGAATTGGACTGCTTAAGTATATTAATGATTAAAGGAGTACTGCTGAGGTAAGTATAGGACTGACCTTGCACAGCTGAGGTCAATTAATGATTAGAATTGCACTGATAAAGTACATTAATGATTTGAATAGCACTGCTGAGGTAAATCTAGGACTGACGATGCACTTCTGAGGTAAATCTAGGACTGCCGTTGCACTGTTGAGGTCAATTAATGATCAGAATTGCACTGCTTAGGTAGATTAATGATTTGAATAGCAGTACTGAGGTAAATCTAGAACTGACGATGCACTGCTGAGGTAAATCTAGGACTGCCGTTGCACTGCTGAGGTCAATTAATGATTCAGATAGCACTCCTGATGTAAATCTAGGACTGACATTGCACTGCTGCGGTCATTAATAATTAAATTAGTACTGCTGAGGTAAATCTAGGCCTGACGTTACACTGCCGAAGTAAATTAATGATTCGAATAGCACTACTGAGGTAAATCTAGGACTAAAATTGCACTGCTAAGGTCAATTTATGATTCGAATAACACTGCTGAGGTAAATCTAGGACTGACGTTGCACTGCTGAGATCAATTAATGATTAGAATAACCCTGCTCAGGTAAATCTAGGACTGAAGTTGCTTCTGAGGTAAAGCTATGACAAAAGTTGAACTGCTGAAGTAAATTTTTGATTAGAATTGCACTGTTGAGGTGAATGTATTGTGCTTTGTTGGTTTGTCTGTCGAGATATTAAAATAAATGAAAAGTGTTAAATAAATGTACTTAAAAATGTAGTTGTGTACTTGTACAAAATTACATTTTTAGTTTCTGTTTGATTTATACTGTGTTGACAAGTAACGAAATGAATGAAAACCTGTGAAAGGCTGCGTTTTGCCCAAAAAAGTTAAATTTGGTGCATCTCTAGTGTCTGGCTGGTTGTCTAGAGAGATAGATAGAGAGAGATATACTCCCCAAAGTCTATTATTTTAGTTTTTCTCACACGTATTAGAGATATTAGAGATATTTGGCATATTTCCTGAGCTTAATGCCACATTGGATTGTGCCTCAGGCTGGAGTTACACTGCGCTAATAATCCTCCACCTGGCAACCCACAAGAACGAGCGAGGTTTTAAACAGTGTTAAACCCGTCCTGTGTGATCTGCAGTATTTTTAATAAAGATATCACGATCTGATCCTGTTCTGCTGATATTTAAGAGACTTGGATCTGATCTGGGGAAAAATATTAAAATATTAAAAATATCCCTCATTTTTAAACCTGGGACTCTGGGAATTCCTGAGAAGGAAAGGCGGTAAAGCTTTTAGCAGCCTTCAGCAGCAAAGGTGTGAAAAGTATCTCCATTTATTACTCTGTAGGTAGAATAGAGGATTAATACTAGAGTTTTATAAAATACTTCTGTAGAAGTTAAAGAAGAAGAATTAACTCAAGCTTTTTACTCTTTAAGTAAAAGTGTGTAAAGTAAAAGTACTGGTTTTAAAACTACTTAAAGTATAAAAGTAAAAGTAATGTATGGAGAAAAAATAAAGCTATTAAGAACAAAAGCTTAGGCCACGCCCACAGAGTCCTATAGTGCACTATAACAAAAAAATATAATATATTAATTATATTAATATATAAAAAATATATTAAATTGCTCCAGTAAAGTATAGATAACCAGTATAACCCGTTACATAATGAAGTGCTCTGCTCAGAACTAAGGGTTAACTTTTCTTCTTTAAGTGCTGATGTTTTTAGTCCTTGAACGTGGTGATCAGTGTGTAAGGCAGAGTGTGTGTGTTATCTCGGGTTTAGACGTCGTGGCCTCTGAGTGTTCCCGTCTCCAGTCTTAAACAACCTGTAATCTCAGCCTGGATCAGGAGCTCAAGGTGAAGTCTCTTCTCATAACGTGTAGACTAGCCAGTAAGTCTCAGCACTGAGAGAGAGAAAAAACAGAGCTAATGTATCCCAGATCCAGTTAGCAGTAATTCAAATAGCACTGCTGAGGTAAATCTAGGACTAGAATTACACTGCTTAAGTACATTAATGATAGGAATAGCACTGCCGAGGTAAATCTAGGACTAGAATTACACTGCTTAAGTACATTAATGATAGGAATAGCACTGCCGAGGTACATCTAGGACTAGAATTACACTGCTTAAGTACATTAATGATAGGAATAGCACTGCAGAGGTAAATCTAGGACTAGAATTACACTGCTTAAGTACATTAATGATAGGAATAGCACTGCCGAGGTACATCTAGGACTAGAATTACACTGCTTAAGTACATTAATGATAGGAATAGCACTGCAGAGGTAAATCTAGGACTAGAATTACACTGCTTATGTGAGGGCCTGGACTGTAAGAACCAACCAAGGTGATTGGGATGCAAATGCAGGCAGGCTTTATTAATCCAAAACGCAAGCCAAAAATCGTAGTCAAAAAATACAGGCAATAGTTCAAAACCAGGAATAAATCACAAGGCAAAAATCGTAGTCGAAAATGGGCAAGGATAAAAAAAAAAAACAGAAATAACAAAACACTGAAATAAACACTTGATAAGACACTAGAGTGCCAATATCTCGCAACTAGACTCAGTAAATGTTCCAGTATATATAGTCTCAGTAATAAGCTGATGTCCCACAGGTGTGTGGGAGGGGCGGAGTCAGCTTATTAGTACTCCGGCGAGGCTGATCTTAAAGGTGCAGGTGTGACATGGACAATAATTTGATATCAGTATTTATCGTGATAAGAAATGTTTCAATAACGGTCACGGACAGGCGTTTTTACTGCTGTCAGTTTTGCTGGAGAGTGAGCTGAACACAATCAGCCTCCGTAGCCGGGCTACGTCAGTGCGTGATGACGTAATCACACAGATACGTAGCCAGGTAGGCTAGGCTATAGATATCTTAAATTAGATGCCGCATACCCTGCGTCCTGCCTCCTGGTGTGTCAGCGTGTCCGTCACATTGTAGGAGGCAACCCTGCGTCCCGAGTGCATTAATTTACACTGTGAAAGGTGTTTAATACACCTATAATAATCACAACTCCACCAATTTTTACCAATTTTCACACACGGTTTGGTTTGTTACAAACAGCAGAGATGTAGTTACGATACAGGACGCTGCAGGCACGTGCAGGGGATTGATTTATTTAAACCATTTATATTTCTAAAGTATTATATAGTTTTTGTGAGAGGAGGTTTCAAAGACTTAAATTAAATTTTGAGACACATTTTCATAGCAGTTTTTCTGAGGCCTTCAAAGTATTTATATCGATAGCAAAATTATATCATATCGACCGAAATTAAGGAATATATATTGCGATATAAATTTTGGCCATATCGTCCAGCACTAGCTTAAGTACATTAATGATAAAAATAGCACTGCTTAAATACATTAATGATTAGAATAGCACTGCTGAGGTAAATCTAGGACTAGAATTGTACTGCTTAATCACATTAATGAAAAGAATTGCACTGCTTAAGTACCTTAATGATGAGAATTGTCCTGCTGAAGTATAGTAATGATACGAATTGCACTGCTAAAGTACATTAATAATTAGATTAGCAATGTTGAGGTAAATGTATTTTACTTTATTTTAGTTTGTCTTCCAGGATTAAAAAAAAAAAATTTAACGTGTTCAGTGATTGTATTTTTTCACATATGAATTCATATAATAGTAATATATAGTTAATATAATATATAATAGTATATATGTATATATACAGTGCCCTCCATAATTATTGGCACCCCTGGTTAAGATGTGTTCTTTAGCTTCTCATAAATTGAGTTTTGTTCAAAATAATATAGGACCACGATGGAAAAAAAGAGTAAAATACAACCTTTAGCTCAAGTGAATTTATTCAGTAGGAAAAAAATCCCACATTAAGAAATAATTATTTAACATCAAATCATGTGTGCCACAATTATTAGCACCCCTGATGTTAATACTTTGTACAACCCCCTTTTGCCAACAAAACAGCACCTAATCTTCTCCTGTAATGTTTCACAAGATGGGAGGATACAGAAAGAGGGATCTTTGACCATTCCTCTTTGCACATTCTCTCTAAATCATCCAACGACCTGGGTCCTCTCCTCTGCACTCTCCTCTTCAGCTCACCCCACAGGTTTTCAATGGGGTTGAGGTCTGGGGACTGAGATGGCCATGGGAGGAGCTTGATTCTGTGTGCGGTGAAGCATTTCTGTGTAGATTTGGCCACATGTTTAGGGTCATTATCTTGCTGAAAGACCCAGTGACGACCCATCTTCAGCTTTCGGGCAGAAGCCACCAGATTTTGTTTTAAAATGTCCTGGTATTTTAGAGCATTCATGATGCCATGCACCCTAACAAGGTTCCCAGGGCCTTTAGAAGAGAAACAGGCCCACAGCATCACTGATCCCCCGCCGTATTTCACAGTGGGCATGAGGTGCTTTTCTGCAGACTCAGCTCTTGTGTTACGCCAGACCCACTTAGAGCATTTGTTGCCAAAAAGCTCTATCTTTGTTTCATCTGACCAAAGCACACGGTCCCAGTTGAAGTCCCAGTACCGCTTAGCAAACTCCAAACGTTTGCGTTTATGATTGTGAGTGAGAAATGGTTTCTTCCGTGCATGCCTCCCAAACAGCTTGTTGGCATGTAGATAGCGCCTGATGGTTGTTTTGGAGACTTTGTGACCCCAAGAAGCTACCATTTGTTGCAATTCTGTAACAGTGAGCTTTGGAGAACTTTTTATTTCTCTTATCATCCTCCTCACTGTGCGTGGTGGCAAAATAAACTTGCGTCCTCGTCCAGGCTTGTTTACCACTGTTCCAGTTGTTTTAAACTTCTTAATAATTCCTCTGACAGTAGATATGGACAGGTGTAGGCGAGTAGCGATTTTCTTGTAGCCATTGCCTGACTTGTGAAGGTCAACACACATCTGCCTCACTTGAATGGTATGTTCCTTTGTCTTTCCCATGTTGAAGATAAATGGCCTCTGTGTCACGTCATATTTATACCCCAGGGAAACAGGAAGTTGTGAATTACTAATTAAATGTTCCTACATACTCTGATCAACTTCGTAAACTACTGTAGAAGTGACAGAAATACTTTTATTAAATTTATTTCCTAAGAATTGTTAGGGGTGCCAATAATTATGAAGAATAATTATTTCTTAGTCAGGGATTTTATTTCCCCCTTAAAATTTACTTGAGTTAAAGGTTGGACTTTACTCTTTTTTCCCATCGTGGTCCTATATTATTTTGAACAAAACTCAATTTATGAGAAGCTAAAGAACACATCTTAACCAGGGGTGCCAATAATTATGGAGGGCACTGTATGTATATATATATATATATATATATATATATATATATATATATATATATATATATATATATATATATATATATATATATAATTTTATAATACTAATATAATAGTTTGTGTGTTCAGTGCTTGGCTGCAGGTACGCTGGCGGTTCATGGGTTAAGTGAACAGTCCCGTTTGGATGGGCGTGGCCTGCAGGAGTTCTGTCCCACAATGCTGCAGCAGCTGGATACCCGAGCCTGCCGAGCCCAGCAGGACCAGGAACCGGACTCCAGCCCCCGACCCACCTACGCTGAGGGTAAGACTGAATACACACTGGATACAGCCGAGGCCTCGGAGCTGGAGAACAGCGCTAAAGAAGAGCTTTCAAAAATATTATTGATAACTATAACCATCTTTTCCTTATTGTATTTTTTTTATTGGTTTGCAGCAAATCCAATTTTACAGGTTTGGGATTTTAAACGGTGATAACAGGAGGAAGTCTGTAAATCTACATTAGCATCGTAACAAATTCATACTGGACCAAAAAACACTCCTCTGTGTTTAATGTCAGACTGTGAACACTACCAAAAGTTCATAATTCATAGTGGATTCATTGCAAGACTGACTCTCCAACACAACTCCATTTCAACACAATTCATACTGAATACCCATTGCTACACAATGTTTAAAAAAAGTACACACTCTTCAGATTCATGCTGGATAACTCACTCTGCAGTTATTTCTGTCAAACTACACAATGCACAAGATGCAGATTCATACTGGATCAAACTCATAATGACGACTGCACTCCGATTTCTCACTGCCGATTTTTTATATATTATAATCAGTGCACAATAATTAATGTCCCTGTAAAGCCAGCAAATACATGCTGGATATATTGTGAAATGACACAATGTAGTTCATAAACGATTAAACTCAGACAGTTACATACTGTATTACACAGACTCCAGATTCATACTGGATTAAAAACTCTCCACTATGTTTACTGCCATGCTATGAAAACTACATATTACAGTAAGATATAAAAAAATTATGTCTCTCCGGCACAACTCCAAATTCATGCTGGAGACCAGTCGCTCCACAGTGTCTAAAAAAAATAGTACACACACTGCAGATTCATACTGGATTTATAATGACATAAGTATGGGATTAAACACGCTCTAGAATTACCACAGTCAGACTACATAACACAAACACTGCAGATTCATACTGGATAACAATCACTCTACAGTTATTACTGTCAAACTACACAAGGCACATGATACAGATTCATACTGGATCAAACTTAGAATTACTACTGCTAGAGTAAACTTCTCACTGCAGATTCATACTGGATTAAAATCACTCTACGGTCAGATTTAATGGTTAAATATGTGATACAAACATTGCAGATTCATACTGGATACAGATTACTCTACAGTTATTACTGTCAAACTACACAATGCACATGATGCAGATTCATACTGGATCAAACTCAGAATTACTGCTGCAAGAATAATCTTCTCATACATTCATACTGAATACCGATCACTCTACAGTTATTCCTGTTAAACTACACAAGGCACATGAAACAGATTCATACTGCATCAAACATAGAATTACTATTGCAAGACTAAACGTCTCACTGCAGATTCATACTGGATTTATTGTGAAATAAATATGGGATTAAACTCGCTCCAGAATTAAAACTGTCAAGACCACACAATACAAACACTGCAGATTCATACTGGATCAAACTCCAAATTACTGCTGCAAGACTAAACTTCTCATAAATTCATACTGGATAACAATCACTCTACAGTTATTACTGCCAAACTACACATTTTGCACATGATGCAGATTCATACTGGATTAGAATCACTCTACAGTCAGTAATTTAATGGTTAAATATGAGCAGATTTCAGTGGCGATGGCAGCACTGAAGATTATCTGGGTGGGTCTCGGGTTTAAAGAGAGGAAGGAAAGGTCTGGAGTTCGCTGTTCTGTATCGTCAGGGCTGAACATGTTCTGCAGGTCAGCTTATTTTCAGCTCCGTCATCTTCTGTTCCACCTGCTTCACCTTCTTACTGAATTAATTCATCTCAGCGATGCAGGAAAGTTAAACAGTTACTGCAGGAAGAGAACAGCTCTGATAAACATCTGCTCCGATACGTGCTGGATACTCTACCGGACTGTACTCTGGGATGGGTCAAAGTACTGATAACTCTTAAAACTCAGTTACTGATAACTCTTCTATCTGAGGGGAGGAAAGTGCATCCTCACGTCCAGGATCAACCTTTTAACACTAACTTTATAACTCAAACAACAGGCCCAAAGTCTTTTAGATGTGATTTTTGTCCTGTTTTTTTTCTGTATGCATGGACATTTTTAGCCATGAACATCCTGTCCATCACTCTGTCACTCGATTTAACCCTCCTATTATGTTCATTTGTCAGGAACAGTAATGGTGTTCCTGGGTCATTTTGAACCGGTGCATATTTAATTATTCAAAAGTTGTCTGAAACCCAAAAAATCCTAACAAGCAACGTAAATAATTATATATAACTAGTAACTCCATTTCTAGTTATTCTATCAATATTTAGTGCATTGGTGTTCCTTACCTTTTAACAGGTAATGCTTCAATAAGGATAATTCACTTGTTTTACACTAAAGATATACATCTTCAAACTTTTTTAATGTTTTATTACTTTTAAAAGACCAACATATAAAACATTAGTTCTAAATAACATTGAAACATAACATTGCAATGTTGTTTTAGCGTTTTTGTTTTGCAGAGGATATGAGGGTATGCTAATATGTGAGATGAACCATATTTTATATTATATCTTAATTACACTAATTAAGGCAAGCAGAAGAAGTTTCGTACTAAAAAATCTAACTTTAAAATAGACCAAATTGACCCAGAACATAACAGGAGGCTTAATGCCCATATTTTAGTTGCCTTGCCATGAGCATGTTGACCAGTTTTCAGAACAAGATAGCACCTCATGACATATACAGGTGTGGGCATTTGCAAGATGTGTCCTGATGCTCCACACTTTACAATCAGTTTACATATTACCATATTTTTCGCACTTTAAGGTGAACCAGATTATAGGGCGCATTTTAAGAGACACTATAAGGAAATTATAAGGGGGGGTGTCTAACTAACAAAGTTAAGTAAAGCTAAGCTAAGTAATCAAAACTGTAATTCTTTAAAAACAGACTATCTTTTAAAGTCAAACGAGCGCTGGATGTTAATTTTCAGTTTATTTACAGTAAGCTTAGATTCACGAATGTCTTCAGCACTAAGGCTGGAGCATTAGCATTAGCAGCTAACCCCTAACAATTAGCAACTTATGCTGCCTGACGCACTACACTGAGGAAACCTGTGTGTTTGGGTAAGCCAGGGCGATATTAGATATTGTTTTAACACGATAAACACACAGACTATAGTCTGATATACTCACCTCTGAACAGTGAAAGAGCTAGCGCTTAGCATGGTTAGCGGCTAATGCTACTCCAGTCTCTGTTCTTTAGCAGAATTAAAGGATTTTAGAAGTGCGTTATAGTAAATTTATAAAAATACAGTAGTTAGTTTTTTGTTTCCAGGTCTTGGACTGCTGTAACCAATATGCCGAAACATTATGACCATCAAAACAACCACAAAAAGGTCTGTAGGCTCAGGTCTGATGCTTGCATGACACTACTTTTTTGTGTTGGGTGGTCATAATGTTTTGGCTCGTGTGCACATATGGATTTTATGGCTTTAAGAGACACTGAGGCTGTTTATATGTGTGTGTGTGTGTGTGTGTGTGTGTTCTTGGCGACTGCTGGAGGAAGCAATTATACAGGAATTCTCTGTGATTTGCTTTAAATATATCTCCAAAAGCTGTTCCTACAGAAGCCAATAAAAACTCAAATATAGTTTTTGATTATGTTGGAGTGAAACAGTCCACCGCTAAGCTCTCCAAGCTCCGCCCACTAGCACATTCTTCTCTAGATATTTCAGGATCATATCTTATACATGTTTTTGTTGTTGCACATTCTATAACTGTATAGTTTCCATGCATTTCCAGTTATATGCATCATCGATTTTGGAAAGGATGCACTAAAATGGAAAGTCTGTACCGAAACCAAACAAAATGAATACTTTTGCGACAGTCACTTTGCCAAAAAGCATAAAAATATATCTTGCATTTGAATTTCAAAATAATTTGTAAATTGTAATAGTTTGCAATATATTATTAATTTTTAGTTTTGGTTGCTGATAATTTGGTGCATCCTCAGTTATTAGAAACTAAATGATGCTGGTTGGGCTCCAAAAAACTGTTCCTACAGAAGCCAATAAAAACTCAAATATACTTTGATTTTGATTATGTTGGAGTGAAACAGTCCACTGCTAAGCTCGCCAAGCTCCGCCCACTATGACATTCTCCCCTATATATTTAATATGATATGTATTTTGTTTTTTGTTCTTGCACATCCTAGAACTGTATAGTTTCCATGCATTTCCAGATATCTGCATCATCAATATTAGAAAGGATGCACCAAAATGTGCCAAAATCTAAACCAAATTAAATGAATCATCTTGCTAAAGGCTGAATATGGAATAGTGATTAAGTTTGTTACTTTTCCAAAACGCATACATTTATTAATTGCATTTGTCTTGTATGTTTTTTGTTGTTGCACATTCTAGTTTCCATGCATTTCCAGTTATATGCATCATCAATTTTAGAAAGGATGCACCAAAATGCAAAATGTGTGCCAAGAACGAAATCAGTCACTTTGACAAAAAGTCTAAATGTATTTTTTTTATTTGTATTACAAAGGAAATCGTACATTTGTAAATTTAAACTGTTGCAATGAATTATTAATTTGTTTTGGTTGCTGAACATTTGGTGCATCTTTAGTTGTTAGAAACTAAATTATGCTGGTTGGGCTCCAGAGTGGCGTGACTGTCTAAGCGTAAATACTGATGCAAAGTGAAGCCACAGCCATACATAAGTACCATCCTCTCTCTCTCTCTCTGGATGGGTAGGACAGTCCTCCTCCTTCTTTCCTTCCCCATCACTCATCATGAGTAATTCTATACACTGTGGGTGTTTCTTAGATGACAGAACAGAACTAGCGGTTAGTGTTCTCCTCCAAGCGTGTTGATGCAGCAGTTTGACGAAGTTTGGCCAGTTTAACTGTTGTATGTGTGACTGTGGAACATCAGCGAGATGTTCTGAGATGTTTTTCAGGCTGATTCAGTGATTATAGCTGGTGTGTTTTGAGGTTGAGGATGATGCTCACTCTCGGTTATGACAGCACTTGCTTTTTGAACAGGTCAGGGATGACGAGCACCGGCACCCCACCTCCATCTCCATCCACTGTAATCCCAGTAATCACTACTGATAGTGCAGATCATCATTATAATAACAGGAGCGCACTGTGTGAGTGATAAAGTTACACTTTGTTACGGATATATGTAATACATAGGGGATAGATGGATATATGTTGTTATTACACATAGATTATGTACTAACACATATGATACTTATAAGGTACATTATTACATGTGTAATACTGGCATGTATAATATAAATGGAATATGATATTAATACATACACTTACATGCATACATATATACATATGGGATACATTATTATTACACTGTATGTAGATACCGTATGATTATAATTATGATGTATCCCATATGTATTTTATAGGTACAAAATAACTATAATTAATCTTGTAACAAGATTAATTATAGTTTTTTTATACCTGTAAAATACATATGGGATACATCATTTTTACATTTATACAAAAATATACTGACACATCTAGCAAACACACACACATATATATATATATATATATATATATATATATATATATATATATATATATATATATATATATATATATACGGCTCTGAAAAAAAATGAAGAGATCACTTCAGTTTCTGAATGAGTTTCTCTGATTTTGCTATTTATAGGTTTATGTTTGAGTAAAATGAACATTGTTGTTTCATTCTATAAACTACAGACAACATTTCTCCCAAATTCCAAATAAAAATATTCTCATTTAGAGCATTTATTTACAGAAAATGAGAAATGGCTGAAATAACAGACCTCAAATAATGTTCAGAAATCAATATTTGGTGGAATAACTGGTGGTTTTTAATCACAGTTTTTTTTTCATGCATCTTGGCATCATGTTCTCCTCCACCAGTCTTACACACTGCTTTTGGATAACTTTATGCTGCTTTACTCCTGGTGCAAAAATTCAAGCAGTTCAGTTTGGTGGTTTGATGGTTTGTGATCATCCATCTTCCTCTTGATTATATTCCAGAGGTTTTTAGCTCTTCAGCTCCAACTCAGGTCCGTGTACTGTTTAAAAGAGGGGGTGATTTTTAGCAAACAGTTCATTGGTTTGCAAAATGTAGCAATGGAAATAAACTGAGCTTTCATCATCATAATAACTAGAAAAAGACACAGAAACACAGAGAACTCTGTAACTATTAAAAGTAGAAGTTCTTTCTTTTCTTTAGAGAAATTACAGATACAGAAGTCAGAGAGCGGTGAGTACTGTTTCCTACACCTTCAAATAAAGAGTCTTAGAAACTGGAGATAAAAAAACTGCTACAGGAAGACGTCTGGCTGACCCACATGGAAACAGCAGCTTTAGACTTTAGCTCAGATTAACATGATTAAGGACAGAGTCTCAGATTCAGAAGAGAAGAGAAGAATTAGAGAGTAGTGTGGTAGTTACTTGCACATACTGTGTGTATATACTAATTATACAGTGTATATACACACAGTCACTCATTCGTGTGTGTGTGTGTGTGTGTGTGTGCAGTGTGGGGTTTCGCGTTTTTGAGCGTGACGGTGGTCAGTCTGTTTGCTCTGACCGGTGTGTTCGTGGTGCCGCTGATGAGGACCAGGTTCATGCGCAGAGTCCTCGTCTTTTTCATCGCTCTGTCCATCGGAACGCTGTTCTCCACCGCTGTCTTCCAGCTGCTGCCAGAGGTGCAGTATCACACACACTCATACACTCATACACACACACACACTCCACCATGATTACTACACATACACACACACAAAACTAATGGTGGATCTATGGAACTAATCCTCGTCTCAGTGGTGAGCAGGGCGTGGTCTGGGCCGTGGTGATGGGTGTGGTGTAGTTATAGATACAGTTGTAGTAGAATCCTGGGTTGGTGGTACCCTGGGAGTGGGTCTCGTGCAACCATGTGAAAAAATGGTGTGAAACACCCTATTTTTCACACTATAAGGCACACTATCAATGAACTTGGTTCTAGTCTATTTTCATACATAAAATGCATCAGATTATAAGAAACAATTATGTGACACTAGTAAGGAATACTGGTGTCACCATGTTTTTTTATTCTAATTCACTACTGCTCACCACTGGGTGGTGGTGGAGGGTGGGCGTAACTAAGTCAAATAAGGCTAAACAAAGTAAATTGTTTGAAGCGCTTCCGTTTATATACAGTAATTAGATTTAGCTTAGATTTCCAGATATACACTAAGGCTGGGTTCAGCAGCATTAGCATTAGCGATTAACATGCAGTTTTTAGCTAGTAAATGCAGCCTGACCATGCTACATTGAGGAACCCTGAGTGTTCCCGTAAGCTAGGGCGATATTAGCTAGGGGTTCGTCACATGTAGCTTGTTCTTAAAAAGTGCAGACTACAGTCCGATATATATCTACTCTTCTCTAAATGGTGAAAGAGCTAATACTTAGCATGGTTAGTGAGCTATGCTAATGTTGCTCCAGCAGTGCGAGCCAGGGTTAGCAGCACGGTAGAGGCTGATAAAACTCACCTCTGAACGGCAAAAGAGCTAGTGCTTAGCACTTAGGTTAGTGGCTAATGCTAATGCTGCTCCAGGCTTTACAGCTTCTTAATACCTGATTCGTAAAATTCATACATAAGGAGCACTGGATTATAAAGAGCACTGATGATTTTTTGGGGAAAAATAATAATTTTTGGGGAATCGTGATATTTTTCGTCTGTTGTGTTTATTTGTATGCTTGTTCACATATATAACAGTGAACAGTATTTTAGCCAGTCATGCTTCAATAACTGACTCCATACACTCAGTGTGGACTAAAGTAGGTGAAGGAATAGTCAAAGTATATCATTCCCAAACTAATTATAATAAATTATTATTTAAAATTTTGCCTAAATTACTTTTTATGCTATTCTGTTAACATTATGTCAGTGGCATTTATTAGTCTTAAAATAAAAAAAATATATATTATGTATCACAATTATTTCTGGGACAACATATTGTCCACAAAACATTCTTATTGTGACAGGCCTATATATGATATACATATTATGCACATTTTTGGAAGTGATGCCAGTGTATAAATTGAGTAGCTACTCCCATTGCAGTTATTATACATGATTCTTCACGGTTCCTGTTTTGGTTCCCTGTTCTAACATTGTTCTCAGGACCAGAACAGTGTGATCACCACTTATTAATCGATGATGATGATGATCACCTTTCAGTCTCCTCTCCTGGCCTTGTATAAATGATAACTTCAGCGTTCATCCTCAGTCTGATTTGTGAGGTTATTTCTCGGTATGTAGGTCAGATGTCTCTCGGTCTCGCTGCCTCAGGGTTCCTCGGTTCCTCAGAAAGGAAAACCACAGCGCTCTATAGCTGTAGAGTTCATATATAACTCAGTCAGGCTATAGACCACACGCCCTTCCTCCTACGGCAGCACTCTTTTTATTCAACGTTTTTATATTTGTCCTACATAGTAAATGAATAGTGAACCATGTAGAAACTGGTAGGCTGGTAACTCTGATGAACTTATCCTGTGTTGTCCTTATCCTGGCGAGGTCCTGATAAGTGCCAGTTTCATCATAAACAAGTTTTTAATAGTCTCAAAAAGTTCTTAAAATCCCTTTTTTTATTGACTGACCATAATTTTTTCTTAGTTTCATAATTTTATTCTATACTTAATTAAGTAGTTCTTGTTTCCCATAATAAAAATTAGAACATTACTCACTATTATTATTATTATTATTATTATTATTATTATTATTATTATTATTATATTATATTATATTATTCACTGTATACCAACTCTACCTCTTCTAAAGCTACATTAAGTTTAAATGGTCTGTAGTGATGTACATATTGTGCACATTTTTGGGAGTGATTGCAGTGTATAAATCGAGTAGCTACTCCCATCACATTCATTTCTATGCGATTCTTCACGGTTCCTGTTTCGGTTCCCTGCTCTAACAGTGTTCTCAGGACCAGCATCGTATGATCACCACTTTATGTGTGTTGATGGTGTTCATGATGATTATGATGATCTCTTATCTGGCAAGCTGTTATCTTGCGTTTGTTTTTGGGGCTGGTAACTCTGATGAACTTATCCTGTGTTTTCCTTACCCTGGGGAGGTCCTGATGAGTGCCAGTTTCATCATAAAAAGGTTTTTAATGGTCTTTTTTATGCGACAGTTCTTAAAATTCCTTTTTTTATTGACAGACCATCATTTTTTTTTAGTTTCTTAATTTTATTCTTTACTTAGTTGAGTAGTTTTTTGCATATGTTCATAATCTGGATTAGACTTTACAGCTGATGCTCCCAAACTAAATATTAAGAGACAAGAAATTGAAGTAATTAACTCTTGAGGAGTTCAGCACAGCTGTTAACTGAAAGCCTGAATTCCAGGAGACTCTACCTCATAAAACTGACTGAGAAAATCCAGCAGAGATGTTCAAAACTGTCTAATCTAAGTAAGAGGAGCTACTTTAAAGAATCTAAAACAGGATATGAGCTGTTAGTCAGTTTTGAAGGGTTAGTTTAGTGCTGTGCGTACAAGGTGGGTGTGGCTAATTAACTGCACACAGTGTGTGTTTAGTTACACACCCTCTACCTGTACCAGATATTCTGACCTGAGGATCTCTTCCAGTTTGAACCCAGGCAGCCAATCAGGAAGCAGGAAACAGGATGCTCGGGGTGACTGGGGAGGTGGGCGTGGTGGGGTGAGAACACTGTCACAGAGCTGTTAGTGTGAGTGTGTGTATTGGGTGTGTGTGTGTGTGTATGGATGAGGGGGTTGTGGGGGTGTCCGTATAGCTGGAGGGGTTTCCTGTAGGTCTTATTTATACTCAGGAAGTGAAGGAGGAGTTAAAAAGAGGTAAAAAGATGATAAAAAGAAGTGACCCCACCTTTGATATTAGAGCTGGGAGTTTAATCAGATTAATTAGATTAATCTAGATTAATTACATATTAATGCAGTTTACATTTTAAAATAAAATAATAGCGATTGTGCATCTACTTTTACATATAGAAGCTGCAGAGTGAATCTCAGACATACAGCTCTGGAAAAAATTGAGAGTTCGGTTTCTCTGATTTTGATATTTATAGGTTTATATTTGAGTAAAATGAACATTGTTGTTTTATTATAGTTAATAAACTATGGACAACATTTCTTTCAAATTCTAAATTAAAATATTGTCATTTAGAGAATTTATTTGCAGATAATGAGAGAAATGGCTGAAATAACAAAAAAGATGCAGAGCGTTCAGACCTCAAATAATGCAAGAAAAAAGTTCAGAAAAATTTGAACGATATTGTTTTAATATTTGGTGGAATAACCCTGGTTGGTTTTTTTATCACAGTTTTTTTTATGCATTTAGGCATCATGTTCTCCTCCTCCACCAGTCTTACACACTGCTTTTGGATAACTTTATGCTGCTTTACTCCTGGTGTAAAAATTCAAGCAGTTCAGTTTGGTGGTTTGATGGTTTGTGATCATCCATCTTCCTCTTGATTATATTCTAGAGATTTTCAATTTTGTAAAATCAAAGAAAATTATAAATTTCAAGTGATCTTTTTATTTTTTTATAGAGCTATATATAGGTGATATACTAATAGGTGATGGATAAATGTACTGTATGGGTAGATAGGGGTAGACAATTGAGTGTAAAGATGGATGTATAGATGAATTGATACATACTGTATAGATCAAAGGATGAATGCATAGAACTCTGAACACTGTTTTAACTGAACTGAAGTAAATGACTGTCTCTGTCGGGTCCGGGTGGGGGTGGTTGGGGGTCGTCAGTTTGTGGGGGGCTCCCTCGGGGTGTTTTGTTGA
The DNA here is from genome assembly GCF_023375975.1 of Astyanax mexicanus. Taxonomy (NCBI): domain Eukaryota; kingdom Metazoa; phylum Chordata; class Actinopteri; order Characiformes; family Acestrorhamphidae; genus Astyanax; species Astyanax mexicanus. Next base: position 35,421,185 of record NC_064429.1, read on the forward strand.
GATGGTTCTGAATGTTTATGGTTCTGAATTAAGTTCTGTGGTGCTTTTCTTCTCTTTTATTTGGTGAGCACCAGATATGCCTCAGGCCGGTCCTGACTTCCTCCCTGATCACTGTATGTCTGGGTTTTTAATGACAGCTCTTCCCTTCCTGGTTAAATTGAGCACGACGTCGTCAATAAGGAGATCCAGCCTGATGAACACAATCAATGCATCGCCTCAGAGTTTGATCGATCGATCAATTGATTGATTGGTTAATTAATTGATTAATTGGTTAATTACATGCTCTGATGGTGCTGTGTGTGTGGGATTATGAATCTAACCTTGTTCTTTTTTTCCTCCTCTATCTTCCCTCAGGGTGTGAACTCCACTGTTCAGTTCCTAAATGATAAAAATAATGATATCCCGCCCTTTATAATCATAATCATCTGTAAAAAAAAACACACACTATAATTAATCCACATCTCTCTCTCTCTCTCTGTTTCTCTGTGTTCCTCTGTGTCTCTCGCCCCTCCCCTGCCGCGCTGCAGTGTGGGGGTACGGTTTCCTGTGTGTAACAGTGATCTCGCTGTGCTCTCTGGTGGGCGCCAGCGTGGTGCCCTTCATGAGGAAAACCTTTTACAAGCGGCTGCTGCTCTACTTCATAGCTCTGGCCATCGGCACGCTCTATTCCAACGCCCTGTTCCAGCTCATCCCCGAGGTAGAGTCGCCGACGCCGCGGTTCTGCCGCTCTCAGCAGCCTGTAGCGGCTCCGGCTGAGGCTGCAGAACCCGAGCCGAGTTGAAGACGAGCTTTGTGGCGACTGGTTCAGACTCTGAGCGCTTAAAAACATCTTAAAACTTTGTCAAAGCTCTTTTTGGTTCTTTTTTTAATGCATTTTATTTAGATCAGAATTTAGAACCATATTGCAGGTAGTTCTGGCCGACTTTCACGATTAATTTGGATAAAATTCTAATTATTTACAGTAATTTTACATCTTTACATACAGACATTGTCATTTATTAAAAAATATCGCATTATTTCTTCTAAAGTATAATCCAGTGTTGTTTTGTTCTATAAACTATGGAAAACATTCCTCCCAAATTCCAAGTAATTTTTTTTGTTATTTAGAGCATTTATTTGCAGAAAATGAGAAATGGCTGAAATAACAAAAAAAAGATGCTGAACTTTCAGACCTCAAATAATGCAAAGAAGAAAAGTTCATATTCATAAAGTTTTAAGAGTTCAGAAATCAACATTTGATGGAATAACCCTGGTGGTTTTTAAACACAGTTTTTTTTTTCATGCATCTTGGCATCATGTTCTCCTCCACCAGTCTTACACACTGCTTTTGGATAACTTTATGCTGCTTTACTCCTGGTGCAAAAAAATCAAGCAGTTCAGTTTGGTGGTTTGATGGCTTGTGATCATCCATCTTCCTCTTGATTATATTCCAGAGGTTTTCAAATTGATAAAATCAAAGAAGCTCTTATTTTTATCCAGAGCTGAATATATAAATATATATCTTTGTCATCTGTAGTTTGATTTTTAGTTGGAGTAGGGAGAAAAAAAATCGATTAAAATCGTTAAAAAAAAGACATTTGTAGGCCATATCGCCCAGCACTAATTGCAGGATAGCAACTAGTTTAGCTTTGTGACATCCCGTCATCATCACCTACGCCCACACTGATTGGTTTGTGGAAGATGTTTCAACAAATTATGCCCTCCTAACAGAATCCGATGCAGCAGACTGAGTGTAACCAATCTACAGTTACAGTAGATACAGTAGATACAGATATAGATATATAATAGGTATATATATGTATGTGTGTATACCCATACTGCTGCCTGACTCCGTCCTTTTTCTTCTTCTATAGTTTAACGGGAGATGACCTTTTTTTTTTGGTAGGACCAAATAATGGATAAGGCACAACTTTCACACCTGCTATTTTGGTTTGAACCAGAGTGAAAATTTTGAAAGTCCAGATCCAACAAGATCAAACGACCTGAATTATGTAGAGATTTTGTAAGAATTGGTGGATTTGCCCTCGATGCAGTAAAGTAGAGATTTGGTTGAATTGATCACATGAATTAAAAAGTTTTTAAAGGTTTTTAAACGCTCAGACTCTAAACCAGGACTAACGATGTGTACCTTTTTTAAGTCTGGTGTTGTTTTTTAAGCTGGTGCTGCTGCAAACTCCGGGCTTTTCCCAAACAACAGCTCTCGACCCCCGTGCCCCGCCCCAAACTTCCCAAACTCCCAAAACTTCCTGAACTTCCTGAACTCTGAGGACTTCGGAAAACTTCCAAACGGTGATGCCTCAAATCCGAGTCCAATTATCCTGAATTCCAATCCTGGAAAATGTTGATTTGTCTCCAAATCCATAATTGGACTGGAATGCCTTCTTGATTGATGATTTTTTTTTCAATTAATTCAGATTATTTTTGATCTAATCTGTTCACACTAAATCTCTAAATCTGGAGTATTTCAAATTTTCAATTTCCAATCACTCCCATTCAGTCGGAGAAAGCAGTTCGGTGGTCGGTCCTGCCGGGAAAGCCCTGAGGTGTCTTGGAGTTCTGATGGTCCAATCCAGAATTCTCTCTGAACCCGTCCCTGCGGCCGCTTGTGGAGGTCTGGAGCTCTTTGGTAGCTTTTAAAGCGATACTTTGACCAAAACTCAGAATGTAAATCCAGTTTATTCCAAATGTAATGGATGATCCAGGTGAAGTTTGGAGCTTCTTTAGTTGTAGTACTGTAGCTGTGAGGCTAATGTGGCTAACTACTATTATTAAATGTTTAAATAAATTAATAATCAGTGGGAAAGTGCACCATTTTATGGTTTCTATTTATTAATAATCCGATTTAACTAAAATAGTGGATGTGCATGTGATGCTATAGCATTAGCATTAGCTACTTTAGAAACCAGACACACAACATTAGCCTGGAATGAGCCTAAACAAGCAGCACTAGCTGTTTATAAATAGGAAATATTGATATTTAAATATTCCAAAAATTAGAATATCATTAAAAAGTGACTTTTTATTTCAGTAATTCAGTTTAAATTGTGAAACTCATATATTATAAATATGTATTAAAGACACAAAGTGTCACAAAAACCCGAAAATCAGTGTCTCAGAAAATGTGAATTTTATATTATAAGACCAATTGGTACATTTGGTATGCAGAGTGGGCAGTGTGCCAAGTCCTGCTGGAAAATGAAATCCGCATCTCCATAAAAGTTGTTTTCAGCAGAGAGAAGCATGAAGTGCTTTTCAAAGATATTTAAATCTTTTGAGATGCAATTATATATTAAATACATATTTTATTTATATGTTATAAGTTGATGTATGTATTTATGCATATATATTATTGCACATGATGCGCTACCTACAAAGAGTTTGAATCTAGGAAATGTGTGTGTATATAGAGTATATAAAAAAATATATATATTTTAAAATATTAAATATATATTAAAAAAAACATTTTCTCTTAACAAGTGCATTAATTTATTTATTCATTTATTAAATGTAAGTCCACTTGTATGATTTGTTCTTTAATTGGCCATATAATATATTTATAATGTGTGTGCTTGGCAGATTTTGGAAATACAACACAAATCGTAGCTTAATTAAACATTTTATTACCAAAAACAGAGTTTTTTCTGTATTTTTTAGGACAGTTGGCAAACCTAAAGTACGTTTTTGAATATAAATGTTGTACAATATACTTTAAATATATTTTAGCCCTGTTACTCCAGTGTAAAACTAAAGACGCTCTAAATCTGACCGGGTTTTGAGGGAAGACTGAGGACTGATTGTGTAAAATTTCTAGTTTTGGTTGAACTATCTCTTTAACCGTTGAGTGTGGGACATTCCTGAGATGTCCACGTGCCATAAACCTGCCGTAAACCTGCTGGGTGGGTTCAGATCTGTACGAGGAGCCTCGGGGAACGGGTCAGCAGAGGATCTGTGATTGGCCGATCTGTTTGTCTGTGGTTTTGGTCTGTGGGTTCTAGTAGATTAACTCTAATACACACTCTCATATTCTGATAGAAATGTCTTTATGTAATACTTTTATATTTATTAAACTGGATTATTATACCCTTAAATATAATATACAGTTCATTTATACCATTATACCATATACACACACACTGTATTATAGACTAAATTACATGTAACACACGATCATGATCAGAAAAAAGCTTTATTATCACTGTAAATGTGCTTAATGATGTGCTACTGACCCGTTTTCTCTGTGTAGGCGTTTGGGTTTGACCCTTTGGAGGCGTACTATGTCTCTAAATCTGCGGTGGTTTTTGGAGGTTTCTACCTCTTCTTCTTTACTGAGAAAGTCCTCAAGATGATCCTCAAACCCAAAAACAAGGTAAGATCTATAAATATATAATATTTTATTATAGTTTCTCTGATTTTACCAAATTGAAAACCTCTGGAATATAATCAAGAGGAAGATGGATGATCACAAACCATCAAACCACCAAACTGAACTGCTTGAATTTTTACACCAGGAGTAAAGCAGCATAAAGTTATCCAAAAGCAGTGTGTAAGACTGGTGGAGGAGGAGAACATGATGCCAAGATGCATGAAATTAAAACTGTGATTTAAAGCCATCAGGTTCATTCCACCAAATATTGATTATTTCTGAACTCTTAAAACTTTATGAATGTGAACTTGTTTTCTTTGCATTATTTGAGGTCTGAAAGCTTTGTATCTTTTTTTGTTATTTCAGCCATTTCTCATTTTCTGTAAATAAATGCTCTAAATGAGAATATTTTTTCTTGGAATTTGGGAGAAATGTTGTCTGTAGTTTATAGAATAAAACAACAATGTTCATTTTACTCAAACATAAACCCCTAAATAGAAAAATCAGAGAAACTGATTCAGAAACTGAAGTGCTCTCTTAAATAAACTCAATAAATAGCTCTAGAAAACAATTGTGTTCATCTTCTCAATTAACAAAAAGTTGTTCACAAAAAAGGCAAGGCACATTGTGATGCTCATTGCCATCTTACACCCCACCAACAGTCTCTTTTCACACCTTCTGCCTGGTTTAAATAGCAGCAGATCTTCTGAATATATCTACACTGATGGGCTTGGTGTTCTGGAAATGAGGTGTGTTCAGGTACATTTCTGGAGTTTTGCTTGTTTATCTTGGTAACAGAAAATACAGGAGCTCCACTGACTGAATACAACCTAGACAGACGCCAACAGTCAGACATTAATTGCTATCTCGGCAACACAGCACATAAACAGAATAGTAAATAAAATAACATTGCTGTTCCCGTAAATGAGTAGCTCAGTTTCCTCTGCTGAGAAGCGTTTGTTGAACACGTCCAGGTAGCTGCACCGTTAAAATAGCAATCCACCAAAGTCTGAGCTCACCTGACTCTTAAAGAGAATGATGAGGAAGGGACGCTCTGATTGGTTTATTTCACCTTATGCCCAAAATTAACCACACCCATGATTAATTAGGAGAATTAGTACATGCCTTTTGCATGTTTTGAGCTGCACAAGGTGTACTTTTCCCATCGTTACGATAGCAAAGACACACTGACGCACCCTAAATCAATCTGCATGGAAGAAAATAAATTACATAAAGAAAAACATTGAATGAGAATCTCTCTCTCTCTCTCTCTCTCTCTCTCTCAGGGAGGTCATGGTCATAGTCACTTCCCGGCGGAGCAGTACAGTAACGGTGATGTGGAGGATGGAGTGATGGAGAAGCTGCAGAACGGAGAGGCGGGTGGAGGCGTGTCTTTACCGCGGGTGGATGGAGAGATCAGGGGCGTCGCGGAGGAAGACAAAATGCTGAGCACCCCGCAGCAGACGGTACAGGTGAGGATCCTGGATTTAAATAAGTAAATGATGCGTAACAGTAGACAAATATCTATTTTATTAAAGGCGAGGAGACGAAACAAAAAAGAGATGTGCGTCTGGACAGGATTAAAATTACCGGAGGACCACGATTACAGGAGTTCAGAGAAAAACAGTAGATAATTCAGCCTGTAATTTATTATCTCAGAGGACGTCTGAGAAAAAAAACACAAATATGATCGTTCTGGACTGGAATAACATCACAGAGGATAAAAACCCCCATAAAAGAGAGGGGCGCTGAGTGGTCCAGTGGTCTAAAGCACAGGTTCGAATCCCGCTCATGCAGCTTTGCCATGTTAATGTCTCTCTCTCACTCTCTCTCTCTCTGTCTCTCTCTCCTGCAGGACTCTCAGAGCGCTGGTGGTGGTGGTGGGGGTACTGGTGGGTGTTACTGGTTGAAGGGACGCTCGTACTCTGATATTGGGACCCTGGCGTGGATGATCACTCTGAGTGACGGGCTGCACAACTTTATCGACGGTCTCGCCATCGGAGCGTCCTTCACCGCCTCCGTCTTCCAGGGCATCAGCACCTCAGTCGCCATCCTGTGTGAGGAGTTCCCTCACGAACTGGGTGAGTCCCCCCCCCCACCCCGGACCCCCTTACTGTTACTCAGTCCCAGTCTCTTGTTCACCATCTCCCTCTCTCTCTCTCTCTCTCTCTCTCTCTCTAGCTCAGGGGTGTCCAAACTTTTTTTTGTTGGGGGCCAGAAAGAGAAATATATTTGAAGTCACGGGCCACAGACTCTGTAATAAAACAAATAATTAAAAATACCACTTTAAATAAAACTTTTTCCTGATTACTTTCATTTACACCATTTTACTTGACTTACTATCTTTATCTATATTTGACGGTGTTGTGTAAACTAAGATTTTTCTAATTGATGTTTTATTTCATGATGTCTCTTAATATTAAACTCCTTAATTACGGAAACTTTTAGACTCTTTTGCTGCGCACTCTCTCCGCTTTTAGACTCTTTGGCCCGTTTTTCTGAGCTACAACTGAGCACCCTCTCCACTTTTATACTCTTTTGTCCGCTTTTCAGCGCTACAACTGCGCACCCTCTCTGCTTTTAGACTCTTTGGCCCGTTTTTCTGCGCTACAACTGAGCATTCTCTCTGCTTTTAGACTCTTTGGCCCGTTTTTCTGTGCTACAACTGCACACTCTCTCTGCTTTTAGACTCTTTGGCCCGTTTTTCTGCGCTACAACTGCGCACTCTCTCTGCTTTTAGACTCTTTGGCCCGTTTTTCTGAGCTACAACTGAGCACCCTCTCCACTTTTATACTCTTTTGTCCGCTTTTCAGCGCTACAACTGCGCACCCTCTCTGCTTTTAGACTCTTTGGCCCGTTTTTCTGTGCTACAACTTCACACTCTCTCTGCTTTTAGATTCTTTGGCCCGTTTTTCTGTGCTACAACTGCACACTCTCTCTGCTTTTAGACTCTTTGGCCCGTTTTTCTGCGCTACAACTGCGCACTCTCTCTGCTTTTAGACTCTTTGGCCCGTTTTTCTGTGCTACAACTGCACACTCTCTCTGCTTTTAGACTCTTTGGCCCGTTTTTCTGCGCTACAACTGAGCACTCTCTCTGCTTTTAGACTCTTTGGCCCGTTTTTCTGTGCTACAACTGCACGCTCTCTCCGCTTTTAGACTCTTTGGCCCGTTTTTCTGTGCTACAACTGAGCACTCTCGCCACTTTTAGACTCTTTGCCCCGTTTCTGACACCTAGCGTTCAAACTTTGAATTTCACATTATAAAAACAGCGGGCCAACTTTCATTCTATTTCTTAAATAAAATTGCTCCACAAAAGGAAAAGGGCCGCAAGCTAGCTGAACGGCTAAAAACTCATAATAGTAATTTTCAGAAATTGTGGTCACAGTATAATTTCTATATAAGAAAAGCAGTGGCTTTCCAAATATGTTTTTTCCTTTTTGCCTTTTTGATATTTTGCTTTACTCCCTCTTAATAATATTTTTAAACAATGTTTTATTTTATTATCCATTTTAGCAATTTTAAAATCTTAAAAAAAACAATTAAACAGCATACATCTAAAAGAAAGGAAAATATAAAAGGAAAAGAAATAGTTATTACCCACTTAGCCATGACATTCTGATCATTTCAAAAAGTAGAGTGATGTATTTTAGTAAAAAAGTAAAGAAAGCCTGTGTATGTATCTGTGTATGTGTTTCAGGCAGTAGATTTCTTAGCATTACTGCTACTGATGCTGGATTTTACACCCAGAACGCGTTTAAAAGGCTTTAAAACTGGAGTTTAAACTCTTTAAGAATTGTGTCTGCAGTGCTGAAACCTTTGATGTTGTTCTGTTATGAGGAAATGAGAATTTCTTTAGTATAAAAATTCAGTATCATACATTTGTAAACTATTACTTTGCTCATTAATTTGAGTTCTTGCTTAGGAGCGCCCTCTAGTGGCCTGAGAAATGTGAAAATCCAGATTCATATTCGGAACAGTGGGATTGCTTCTTGCTCCTGTACAACTAGACAAGCCCACAGATATCATCACTGTTCAAGCTGAAAACATCCCTTTATCTGGTTCCAGCTGGGAACGATATTTTCAAGTTCCAGAAAAAACTGTTAGAAATAAGGTGCTACCTGTTCTACATTGAATAGAATATCTTTATTGGTCATTATACCAAATATAACAAAATTAAGGTACAGTCCTCTCCGGTGTCACAAACAATACATTTTGAAAAATTATGATTTAACTAAAATAAATAAAAAAAGAATCTAAAAATAGCATATAAAAGATTTACATAAAGAAGGAACAGCAAAAACAAACAAGATGCAAAACAGTGACAGATTGCCCACTGCACTTTTCAACTATTACATTTAAAGTTATCAGCAGAGGGAAGAAGCATGAAGTGCTGTAAGATTTTGTGGGAAAACAAAACTGCACTGACTTTAGACTTGATAATAAAACACAGTGGATCAACACCAGCAGATGACAGACATGACTCTCCAAACAAACCATCACTGATCATCAGTAAATTTTACATTTCATTTAAAGTAAATCAAGGGATCAGAGTCTGGAGGAAGAGTGGAGAGACACACAGTCCAAACTGCTCGAGGTCTAGTGTGAAGTTTCCACCAATCAGAGATGGTTTAATGGAGAGACATGTCTGTCATCTGCTGGTGTTGATCCACTGTGTTTTATTATCAAGTCTAAAGTCAGTGCAGTTTTGTTTTCCCACAAAATCTTACAGCACTTCATATCTTACAGCTTCCCTCTGCTACTGACAACTTTAATGAAGATGCAGATTTTATTTTCCAGCAGGACTTGGCTTCACACTGCCCACACTGCTCCAAAAGTATCAAGTGCTCTTATATAATGTTCTAATTTTCTAAAACACTGATTTTTGGGTTTTTTATTGTTTGTAAGCCAAAATAATCAACAATAAAAGAAATAAACTCTTAAAATAGATCAATCTGTATTTAATACATCTATATAATATATATAGAGTTTCACATTTTTAACTGAATTACTGAAATAAAGTAACTTTTCAAAGATATTAAATTTTTTTGAGATGGCGCTTTATTTTCTTTTTATTTCCATTATTCTGTATTTTGAGCATTCTCTCTGTTTATTTAGGAGCTCTCTTAAATCAGGCTGATATCTGAGTGCCTCTGTCTCCCTCTGCAGGCGACTTCGTGATCCTGCTGAACGCTGGGATGAGCATCCAGCAGGCCCTGTTCTTCAACTTCCTCTCAGCCTGCTGCTGCTACCTGGGAATGGCATTCGGAATTCTGGCCGGGAATCAGTTCTCCCCAAACTGGATCTTTGCCCTGGCCGGGGGGATGTTCCTCTACATCGCGCTGGCAGACATGGTGAGGGTTCGAATCAGGGTATCAGTGTGAGGTATAGAGTCACCTGGAATTCAGGCTTTCAGTTAACAGCTGTGCTGAACTCATCAAGAGTTAATTACTTGAATTTCTTGTCTCTTAATAAAGTGTTTGAGAGCATCAGTTAAAGTAAAGTAGTGAAGAGGTAGAGTTACAGGTATACAGTGAATAGTGAATATTTGAGTAATGTTCGAATCCAGATTATGAGAAGCAACAACTACTCAACTAATATAGAAAAAGGTCAGTCAATGTTCAGGCATGCCCAAGTGAAGTCCATCCAAAAAAAAAAAGAACATCAAAAAGGTTATAATGATGGAACTGGCACTAATCAGGACTGCCCCATGAAAGGAAGAGCAGGAGCACGCCTGCTGAACAGGATACGTTCATAATTATTATTTATTTATTTATTTATTTATTTATTTATTTTTAATTCTTTAAGGTTTCAGGTTAATATAGAAAAAGCACTATACTATATATTTTACTATATATTATGCTGCCTTCTATTGTGTGTTTTCTGTATTAACCTGAAACTTTAAAGGATAAAAAATAATAATACATTTTATATATATATGTATATTATACTATATATTATGCTATATATATATTTATAGTGTGAGCTTATCACAAATTCTTACCGATTTTTTCACATTTCTTATTTTTAGCAATTTTAAATGATTAAAAAAATCGAATTTTGGAACTGAGGTCAAGTATTTACATCAGGGAAGATTTATTTACTCAATAAAATTTAAATATTAATAATATACTCTATATTATCTGGGTCAGTGTGTGGGGAAAAAAAGCAAATTACATTTCCGAGGTGAAGGTTTACAGACATTTGGTTGGTTTTCTTCAAAAAAAAAAAAAAAGGAGGCAAAGTCTCGCCATAATTTAGAAATAAAAGGACATTCAATAAAAAAAAAAGATGTGATGGGATACGTTCATAATCATGTGTTCCTTCATAATCTAGATCAGGGGTGGGCAATTAATTTTCCCAAGGGGCCACATGAGAAATTGTCACAGTTTTAGAGGGCCAGACTAACACACTTAGCTCGATTCTGCTCAATACATATATATATATATATATAGTGTAGCTACACTATCAGCTACACAACTTTACACAAACAGAAAAGCTTTTCAAAACAGCAGCATCGTTTCATACAAAAAAATGCAATAAATGCATTTGTATGTTTGTTGTACATCAGTTCTTTTTTTGTGTTCAGTAAAAAAAATCGAGCCTGTTTTGGGCTTGAACAAGTTCATTAAAGTCAGGCTGAAAATCTGATGTGGAAATGTGGAGGACAGCACACAATTGTGATCAAAACTGTTGTGATTATAAACAACTGAAAATAGATTTTTTTTTATTCGGTATCCCGTTACTCCAAAATGATCACATATATTTTGAATACATGAGAAAGAAATCTTTAAGAATTTAGTGGTGTGATATAATAAGCCTTTGATTTTCCTGTTTTATAGGACTCCAAACTCTTGCTTAATTTTCAGTAATATTACTGGAAACATACGTTATGAATACAGTTATCATTGTTAACTGTTAATAAGACTTTTGTGCTATTATTTGATAAAGACTGTCTTATAGATTTGTAGGTAGTTGTATTTCTGGTGTGTATTGGTTGATAAGATCTGGTAAATTATGTTTATTTAGCTGTAAAACTTGTTTCTGTTCCATTTTCAGTCTCTGCAGTGCACGCAGCTACCATAATACACCATTTAGACGTACACCGGCTTTTGGTGCGGATAGCGCAAATTAGTTTTACTTTTCCCTTCTAATTTACCAACAATCTCACGCGTTACGCGTTAATGCCCAGGTCTGTCCTAGATGATCTCATTATCTTTAACCAGCTGATCACTCTTTAACTCATCCTGTATCTTCCTTCTATCTCTCTCTAGTTCCCGGAGATGAACGAGGTGAGCCGGGAGGAGGAAGAGGCCGGAGGGAGCGGCTCTTTCGTCACCTTCATCATCCAGAACGCTGGCCTGCTGACGGGATTCAGCATCATGCTGCTCCTGACCGTCTACTCAGGACAGATCCAGCTGGGATAGCGGCGGATCGGGACTAAACCCGGTTCCTGCTGGACTAAACTGAACATTTGAACCCCCCGGCCTGTAGGGGGCGCACCCAAAGAGTCGAGAGCGGCGGACTCGTGCGTCAGCTCTGAGTTAAAACTGAACTGTGCAGTTTTTGTTTTTGGAAAAAGACAAACTGGACCAGCTGGACTCGGTCTGGACCAAAACCTGGAACACAAACCGGCGATTCGAACCAGTCCAGGAGCAGAGTACTAACCCTGGACTGGACCTGACTGGAACCCAGTCTAAATGAGCCAGTTGACGTGCAGCAGACGGATCAAACTGACCTGGAATATGCATCTGCTTTATTTTACTTCCGTTGTTCTACCAAATCTTCCTTCGTTTGCTTTCTTTCTTCCTTTTTTTCCCCGTCTTTATTCCGTACAGTGGCCTTGCCTGTCTTGTCATCATAATTATCATTAATACAAAAGGATGTTGTTTGTGTACGTGGCGTTGTGTCTAAGCTTTTAAACTCATAAACTCATAAACTTATTTGATTTTTTCACACCTGTTACCCCAAACCTCCACTCGTTACGTCTCGTTAAGTCTCATTATGTCTCGTTACGTCTCATTCCATCTCATTCGGTCTCTCTGTGTCACATTATGTCTCATCTCATTCTATCTCATGTCTGGTTCAGTCTCATTATGTCTTACACGTCTCTTTATGTCTCATTACATCTCGTTACATCTCATTCTGTCTCGCCTTGTTACAGGATACACTGCGGTGCTACATTGGAGTCCATTGAAGATGTGGTCAAATATGTGTTTTGGTGAATTAAGGGTAGAGGATCTTAACTTAGTTTTACAACATAATGTTGTGGAACATTTATATAACTGTCGTATTAAAAGTAATTGCAGTCTGAGTTAGGTACTGCTGTCAACACTGATCATAAAGTAGAACAACAGTCTACAGCAGCCTATTCAATCTTTTTACAGCTGTTTACAGTTAGCATAGCTTTCTAGCTACATTTCAAACACAAAACACACATATATTGGAGTGTTGTGGCGCTCCATATACTGTAGTTTATAGCTACTCTGTGCAGGAAAAACAATCGGTGTATCATTTATTCTTTTGAATACAACATATCGTAATATTATGACTTTATTCTCATAATATTACGACTTTATTCTCATAATATTACAACTTTGTTCTCAAAGTGAACTGTTTCTATTTCGGCCTAAATAAAAATTACGACTTTATTCTCAAAGTAAACTGTTTTACTTCGGGCTAAATAAAAACAGTTCACTTCGCGAATAAAGACGTAATATTGTGAGGTTAAAGTCGTAATATTACAAGATTAAGGTCGTTAAATATTACTAGAGAAAAATGTAGTTCTAACTGCTTTGTAGTGCAAGGAGCATTTTACACTCATGGCCAGTTACAGGGCTGCTGTGATTATCATCAGTTATCTACATTTATAACCTGCTGCTTATTATAATGCCCTGTTGTTACAGTTAGAGATAATACAGTGTCCACATTTGGACGTGGTAACGTCGCAACCAGTTACCTAGCCATCGGCTCCCTGCCGCGAGACACCTCCCAAGTCGGGAGAGCTTGTGTTACTTCAGGGGTTTTCGCTTCATTTTAGTTTGGTTTTTGAGACCAAAGGAACATAAATGCAGTCAATTCCAGTCATGAATAAAGGAAATAATAAACCTTTTTACTGATGAAGGATGACGGTCTGTGTGTTACTGCTGTTATCATTTAAGGTGGAATGGAAATCCGAATAAGACGCTGATGAAAAATCTAAATCTTTTTATCTGTTTTTTTTGTGGGGTTTTTTCTTCCCAAATAAAAAACCAGAAAATACAGATTTTTCAATTTTGATTTTCAGTTCAATTTTAAATGAACGAACGATACACGGATTGGAAACTATCACCAGAAATCATTGCACCAGACTCGTGCAGCTATTTTCACTGGAGCTTTTTTTTAGTTTGGCGAATTCAACCACAGACGCAGCGCCCCTTTTTAATTGGACTGTATAAGGGTGTTGATCTGATTGTGTTTTGTGTAAAAATTTGTAATCTACGTTAGTATCTAGACAGTAAATCAGGTTAAATAGGCTGTTGAAATGTTGGGTTAGCATTGCTAGCTACTTTTTAGCTAGTGTCCACAGCAGTAGCTACTTCAGACTGCGTCTACTGTACTTCCAACTGACTGAATGTTCTAATATTCTACCTGGTTAAGGTGGATTCTGTTCCGTGTGTAATATTCTAATATTCCATTAACTCAGTAAATCTACTGTACTGTTAGTAATAGCTGCTGCTGTCCGCTAAAATACTTATACTAGCTAAACTCAAGCCGTAACTTATTAATATAGAGATACAGTATTTGTGACATTGCATCATCTGTGCAACATGCATATAAGCTAGTGCTTTAGCTTTAGCCTTTAGCTTTAGCCCCAAGCTAATGTCATACCTGTACAGGTGTTTGATTTTAGTGTGCATCTGTTTTGTTTTAATGCCCAAAACACAAATACAACAATCCAAAACTGAACTGAAACTCTATATTATACTCTAAACTAAAAAGTGCAAAACACTGTTCTTTATGAGTTATGCATTTTTATCATTTTTTTATTGTGTATAATTGGTGTTTTTTTTAAATACTGTACTTCAGAAAGAAAGCACAGGTTGACGTCTAGAAGACCAAATATCTGCCCTTTATTTTTTCCTTTTTAACTACTTTTAACAAGTTTTTATTCAGTTTTTTTGTGTGTTTTTTTTGTGATTTCTTTTAATGTCTGTCTTTCCAGTTGTTGTGAAGGGCGACTCCATCCAATTTCTCCAATCCCAAAATTCTCTGTATAAAATTCTCACTGTAAAAACTCACTGTAAATACAACTTGGATTTATTCATTTATTAATACAGTAATCTGTTTTATATGGAATTCTTGTGTTATATGGTAAAATTGTGGCAAAACTGCAGTATTTTCTTTGTGGACTATTTTTTTGCCGCACCACACCTTGCAGCATGATATATCCTTCCACTGTTTTAACTCTATGCAATTTTAACTGTTATGTTCAACTTCAGAAGAACATTGATAATATTCCTGGGTCAAATTTACACGTTTAAATATATTTAGCTCAATTTACATAAATATAATCAGTCAATCCATTTTTTTTTAAATAAAATTTCCACCCCATTGATTACAGATCAGTGTTCACCTATGATAAAAAAAGTCAATAATTCACAAACTAACAAACAAATATTATACATAAATAAGTAAACAGATTTTAAATTTTTTATATATATTTTTTATTATTTAATTAGGTTTTGGTTGCAAATTTGACGTCAAAAAATGTCAAATATGCCATATGTCAAATATTGGCAATGGTTGCAACCATTATATAAATTATAACTCATATATGTCATAATTAAGTGAAAGCTCACTGGTAAAATAACCTAAATATCAATCATTAAATTGTGCGCAAATGTTAAACAGGGGGTGGAGTTGCCCTTCATTATATATTATGGTATGTATCCTATACGTTCTTTTTTGGTTTGTTTGTTTCTGTATGTTTGATATATTTTTTGTGTTTTAATGTTTATTTAGTGTTTAAATGATAATTATTTTAACAGAAAACGCTTTATACTGCGTTTCGGTTTAGGGTCTAACGTTTAATTCATTTTATTGCATTGTTAAAAATTCAGGACACACTTCAACTATTATATTCAGTTTTTTATTGAGTGACTTTTCCCAGACAATAATTAAATTATTATTATTATTATTACAGTTATGATTGAATCCCATTTGTAAATAGTGCCTACTGCCATAGATTTTGGGCACAGTTCATGAAAATAATCCAAAATCAATATATAAAGTATGAAACACATGCTAATGTTAGGCCTGTCACAATAACCAATTACTAATAATCACTAATTCAGTTAAAATAAGTCGATTTAATTTATAAATTTTATTTATTTTAAAGTAGATTAATATAGTAAAGCAGCAAATTAAAACAGTGTCTGGTTAACAGAGCTAGGGTGATGCTAACAGCAGTGCTAATGGTGTGTTAGTGATGCTTATGGTGTATTGATGATGCTAGTTATGTATTAGCAATGCTAAATTTGTGTTAGCGATGTTCATGGTGTAGTAGCAATGCTAATGGTGTGGTAGCGGCGCTAGTGTTGTAGTAGCAATGCTAATGGTGTAGTAGCGATGCTAATGGTGTGGTAGCGGTGCTAGTGTTGTATTAGCAATGCTACTGCTGTGTTAGCAATACTCTCAATGCTGGGATGATACTTGGGGTGTATTAGCAATGCTAATGTTGTGGTAGCAATGTTAGTGGTATATTAGCAATGCTAATAGTGTGGTAGTGGTTATAGTGGAGTAGTAGCAATGCTTATGGTATGGTATCAATACTAATGGTGTGGTAGCATAGCTGGGTTGATGCTAGACGTGTGGTAGTGGTACTAGTGGTATATTAGCAATGCTAATTGTGTGATAGCGATGCTATCAATGCTGGGTTGATGCTAGACGTGTGGTAGTGATACTAGTGGTATATTAGCAATGCTATTTGTGTGATGTTTGATTTGTGTGGGTTGATGCTAATGATGTATTAGCGATGCTGGTGATGTAGCAATGCTAGTGATGTAGTGGCAATGCTAATGGTGTGGTAGCAATGCTATCAATGCTGGGTTGATGCTAGTGATGTAGAAGCAATGCTAGTGATGTAGTAGGAATGCTAATGATGTGGTAATGATGCTAATGTCTTAGTGATGCTAGTGTTGTATTAGCAATGCTAATGGTGTGGTAGCAACGCTAGTGATGTAGTAGGAATGCTAATGATGCGGTAATGATGCTAATGTCTTAGTGATGCTAGTGTTGTATAAGCAATGCTAATGGTGTGGTAGCAATGCTATCAATGCTGGGTTGATGCTAGTGGTGCGGTAGCAATGCTATTAATGCTGGGGTGATGCTAGAGGTGTGGTAGTGATACTAGAGGTGTATTAGCAATGCTGTTGGTGTGGTAGCAATGCTAGCAATGCAGGGGTGATGCTAACGGTATATTAGCATCAACCCTATTGATGTGGTAGCAATCCTAGTGGTGTATTAGCAATGCTATTAGCGAGTTAATGATGATACTAGCGGCATTGTAGTGATGCTAACTGCATATGGCAATGCTAACAATGATTCTAGCAGTGTGGTAGCGATGCTAATGGTTTGGTAGCAGTGCTAACTATAATTATTGAGGTTGTGTGTGTATATCGTTCAGTAAATTACTAAAATCGATATTGTGACAGGCCTATTTCTGGCTACAATTATATGCTATAAATATGCACAGTAAATATGCACATAAAAAAACAATCTAAATACCTTTCATAGGTGTAAAAATGATAAATATATTATAAAACAATAATTCTGGGCAGGTCATGTGACTGATAGAGAGCTAGTATTTGTCGGTAATGTTACAAATCACATTAACAGAGTATGTAACCTGTTACCATTCATAACATACTGTTCATTCCACTTCTTCCATCTGTCTGACTCTAGAATTTTTTTGTATGTTTGTCGTTTTTGATTTTGCTTTGTTTTAAAGCTGAAATGAAGGAGGGGGAGGGGCTCAGAAGCTTTAGTATGTTTGTTTGTTTGTTTGTTTATTTATTAGTTTGTTTGTTTGTAACATTAACACTGTATGGGTGATGATATCCGTGTTGAGTA
Organism: Astyanax mexicanus; assembly: GCF_023375975.1. Classification (NCBI taxonomy): domain Eukaryota; kingdom Metazoa; phylum Chordata; class Actinopteri; order Characiformes; family Acestrorhamphidae; genus Astyanax; species Astyanax mexicanus. Next base: position 35,438,658 of record NC_064429.1, read on the forward strand.
ACTGAAGCCAGTATGTATTTAATTAAGAATATGTAAGCCATGTTTTGCCATGCGTCTCCGCTGCAGTGTGATTGAACATGATTGATTATGATGCGTTATGATGTGTTATGATGTCATTTCCTGTCTGTGCTTGGCCCAGTGCTAAATCTGTGCAATATTGCGTGAGCCGCGGATGACCTTTCACCTTTTTAATTGAAGTTTTTGCTGAAACAGTAATCAAGACTGTGTTCAGAGACTCTCACTCGTGTGTGTGTGTGTGTGTGTGATCGTAATTATAATTATAGGCCTGATAGTTCAGCTGCTTCAGTACATACCATAATACTACAGATGAAACAGCAGTGTTACAGTGAAGACAGCTGTACTAATAAACTTAGTTGTGTACTGCCCTGTGCCATGATTATTGGCATCCTTTATGAAAAACATGAATACACTGCAAAAGTCACATTTAAAGTGAATCATATTTCAAACTTTAATGAAACATTGTTATTTGTTAAATTTTGTTAGATTATGTAAAAACTAAAATATAATTATATAAAATAATACAAATGTGTGTAATGTACCTTTCAGAAAAAGAAAAGAAAATCTTTTAATTGAAGATTTTATTCCAAGTTATGTCTATTGGTCCATTCATTAATATAAAGAACATCCAAATTAACCTGAAAAAAGTGGTGTCACATGTGCTTGTTTGAAAGCAGTGGGGAATACACCAGAAGTTAAAGAGGCATTGATCGTGTGAGTGATAGCCGGAATGATTGCAGGTGCGATAGTTTGCAGTAGGTCTGAAGGAATCGGGTCAAGCGGACACGTAGTAGGACGGCTACGCGTTAGGAGAGCCAGTGTCTCGTTCTCAGTGAGAGGAGTGAACGAGGAGAAAGCAACGCCTTCAGTGGAGGGACACCGGGCAGTAGAGCATGTAGTAGGACTGCTACATTGTGCATTAGTAAACTGGTTGCTGATAGCTGCCACTTTGCCAGTAAAGAATGAGGCAAGTGTTTCAGCCGTAAGGCATGTAGCCGGAGGAGGAGGAGGCGGAGGGTTCAGTAGTGATTTAAATGTAGCAAATAGTTTCCGGGAGTCTGTGAGAGAGCAGAATTTATTGTGATAAAATTCAGCTTTAGCAGTCGTGATGCTGGCTGAGAAGGAAGCCAGGAGCAGTTGGTAGTTTTTCAGGTCTGCATGATTTTGTTTTTGCCATTTTCTTTCGGCAGCTCGGAGTTTGGAGCGTAGTTCCCTGAGTGTGTCATTTTTAAGCCATGGCTGCGGTTTGCTTGAGCTAATGGCTCGAGATGTAAGAGGACAGAGGTCGTCCAAACAGGAGCTTAGTGTGGAGCAGAGAGTGTCAGTGGCATCATTTACATTGAGTGATGAATATGAGCCTGGCGGAGGCATATTGTCAGTCACCAGCGAGGAGTACTGGTCTGCTGAGAGATCTCGAAGATTTCGGCAGAAGGAGACCATAGTAGGAGTAGCTGTGGGTTTTTTTGAAATATGAACATTGAGTTGCATGAAGTAGTGATCGGAGAGGTGCAAAGGAGTGACAGTTAAAGACAGTTAAAGTGACAGGTCGGAGTCGGTGTCACAGTTACGAGTGAAGATCAGGTCGAGATGTTTGCCAGCTTTATGTGACTGCATGAGGGATAGGAAGTCTGTGAAGCTGGTACTGCCATGGTGGATGTTCATATCCCCTAGAATGAGCATGGGACAATCTTGCTCAGGCATAGAAGACAGTAGCATGTCGAGTTCGTGTGTGAACTCGCCCATTTGTCCAGGAGGACGGTAGATAACAATAACAGCAAGTTTTGCTGGAGTATTGACCAGCGTGGCATGATACTTGAACAAATTGTATGAGTTTGCAGGTAATAGTGGAGTATGTTTTAAGCCATTAGCGATTAATAGGCCCGTTCCACCTCCTCGTCCTGAGAGACGAGAAGTGTGGGTGAAGGAATAATTATTAGAAAGTGCCGCCGGAGTAGCAGTGTTTTCTGGTTTAATCCAAGTTTCAGTCAGTGCCAGCAGTTGTAATGAAAGATGGTTTGCATAAGAGGCAATAAAATCTGCTTTATTATCAGTTTTACTTTTTATTCGCTAATCGTAGCAGAACTGTTATATTCCAGTAATTTTACGGATCCAGCTCCTGTAGCGACAGACGTCCAAGAACTTTACAGGACTATGACACATAATGTCATGGCTACCTTTAAGCACTCCATACAGGACATCATCGCCCCCTTCCTTCACCATCATACTGCCTCCAGAATCCCCCTGTGTGAGTTTGTGCAGAAGAGAGAAGGAAAGAGACAGAGAGCAAAATTAATAATGACTTTTTCAGCACTTTATTGCTATAATGCTCAAGTGATAATTGGTCAGTCCCAGTAACTGTCCAGTTATCATTCAGACATTCTTACCTTGCAGGCGTCAACCATATTCTTAAATCCCTCAGCACAGAAAATCCGATCGTATGCATACGACCGCATACTGGGGTCTTTGTGGTGAAGGTAATCAGACATGTCCTGACAATCAGTTACTTCCAGACAGAGGTTCCCCTGTCGATAGAGGCAACTGGTGTCAAACTGATCAAAGCGGTCATAAGCAAGAAGTGCTTCTTTCAAGAATCTAAAGTGCAATATATATTTTCTGGTTTGTTTAGCACTTGTTTACTACATAATTTAATATTGGCTCCTTCATACTTTGGATTTCTTTAATGTTACAAAATTTAATTATTAAAAATTATAAAAATACATTTTTGTTTTAATGCATTTTCTCAGTGTCAGAAAAAAACTCACCCGTTTCATGACCTGCTTTTCTATTCACTTTAAAAAATCGTCCAGCAAACCGAACCTTGGTCTTTATTGGTGGAGTTCTGCAGTTAATGGGGTCGGGTAGTTTAATTGTTGGCAGTTTGAAAGGATTTTTCAGTTTCAGCAGCATGATGTCGTGTTCTCCATCACAGTCTGCATACTTGTGAGTCTCTTCAATCTCACCAATTTCTCTCTTTTCATTTTCTGGATGCTCATGCAATAGTGCAATCATGTTCCTAAAAGAAGTAAAAATGCTTTACTGTATGGTAATTAAGTAAAGTACCCTACTCAAACAGTGTAATGACATCAGTAAAAACTTAAAACAATTGAATGAATGAACCTTTATTGTCATTGCACATTGTACGTGTACAATTACACAACAAAATTGGTTACTTGACATCGAAGAAATAATATCACTGTGGAGTGTGATATGAAGTGATATACAGTGTGATAATTTTAAAGTCATGATACTCACGGCTTTTCACAGTGAGCAGCAGTCAGAACCCAGCGATCACTGATCAGAGATCCTCCACAGTGAATTTCACCCGAAAGTTTACCATCATCATCTGTATCAGTCAGAGCCACGTGGTGGGTACCTTCACTTTTTTCACAGGGTTCTCCGTTTATAACCCTTTTCTGAAGTTCTCCCCGTGAAGCATCTAAGAGAGGAGAGAAAGAAGCTGCTAACTTTAAAAACATCTAACAGGATCAACATTAAAAATAAATTGTAACGTAAAAACAAAATTTATACAGATGCAATTGTTGCAATACTGAACATCCAAAATTACTACTGAACAAATCAAATACTGACCAGTGATGGCATAGATATTTGAAAAAGTAATCTGGTTAATGATTCCTTCTTTCTTGGTCACATGACATAGCCTTCAGTAGCTCCTCCATTTCCGCTCTTTGTTGTGTTTTTACATGGATCTCCGTGGAAACGCGTGCCCAAAGTGTAATTACGGTGCGCGGCAGTGGACAAATATCTATTTTATTAAAGGCGAGGAGACGAAACTCAGAGATGTGCGTCCGGACGGGACTAAAATTACCGGAGGACCACAGAGTTCAGAGAAAAACAGTAGATAATTCAGCCTGTAATTTTCTCAGAGGGCGTCTGAGAAAAACACGTACATGATCGTTCGGGACGGGAATAAAATCACAGGACCTCCCATAAAAGAGAAAATTACCCCAGGACCCTGTGAGAAACTAATCCTTTCTGGATGGGCGCGAGTGTGAAATATTTTCTCTAATTATTATTCATCATTTATATAATTGAAAACTCTAAAGTTAATTACCCTTTTATAAACATTGACACGTCACATGATTAAACACCTGTCACACAGGTTTAAAATAAGCAATCAGAGCTTTAGCATCAAAGAGCTAAAGAGCTAAAGCCAGATTAGAGCAGGTAAACTGAAGCATCCATCATTCAGAGTTTCAGAAATGAGAACAGGTAAGAAGTCTACTCTCACTAGAAAACTGCAGTACTATATATAAATACAGGATCAGTGAGTACAGTATTACTGTGGACTGTTCTGTAAGACTGTAAAAATAAAGCATGTTTTAATTATTTAGGAAATTTATTCATACGCTGTGTGGTTGCTCAGTATTTACAGTATTTTACTACAGTTGTACAGTTAATTCTTTTCATTGCTAAATTCACTATGCTACGGGATAATTACTGCTGCCTGATCAGAGTAAACTGTGCTTGTGATGTGGATGAGATGAGATGCTCTGGCCAGATCAAAACGGATGCAGCATAGTTTTTTTTTTTTACTGTAACTGTATACAGTCAATTATTCTGTTGTTTTATATGTAGACCACTGAACATGCATCTGTGGGTTGGTTGGGATGTTCATTGTGTAAAGTGTTTTTCTGGGAAAATAAAATAGACCTTTGTACTGTGTATTTATTACTGTGTTCCGAGTAAAAAAAGCAATATTCTGAAAAATTTTACAACGCAATTATGTATGCACTGCCTGTAGTAGTGTAACATCGAGATGAAAGGACTAATTCATAATAGTAAATGGAGAATAAGTGTTTTTCATGCATCATAGTGTTTTACACTGAGCATATTAGTGTTCAACTGGTTCTTATACATGTCTAATTTGCATGTCTATTATTATTGCATGTGTATTATACATGTCTATTGTCAGGAATAAAAGGAATAAAATAGTAAAAAATAATAAATCAAAGAAATACTAATTTTATTTTTTATTTAATAAAAATAAAAAATAAAATTAATAAAATATATATCTTTTTTTAATTCAAGTAGTTCAGTTTGGTGGTTTGATGGCTTGTGATCATCCATCTTCCTCTTGATTATATTCCAGAGGCTTTTAATTTGGTAAAATCAAAGAAACTTATAATTTTTAAGTGATCTCATTTTTTTTTCCAAATAATGTAAATAAAGTACCTAATATTTGGACTCAGATACTCAAAATTTGACTTTCTACACTTACAATAAAAATATGATCTGAAAAGATGAAAAATGTTTCTGTATGTAATGAACTCACCTGCCAGCAGGAGGAGAAGGAGGAGAGATGAACGCTTCATCATGATCTTCTTCAGTGACAGAGAGCCCAAAGAGCCAACCTGAGACACTGCAGTTCAACTGAGCCGTTCCTGAGCTTTTAAACTCATTTTATCTGTAAATCTCTAACGCTCATGTAAAGCACCCCTGATACAACTGCTACCAAGTAAGTCATAATATAATTATGATAAGTGCCGTATAGTACATTCCATAATATATGTATAGTATAAGTATAGTGCTTTCCATAAGATCTGGGACAGAGACACAATTGTATATTTGATACAGTATGCTCTCTCTCAAAGTATTTTCCCCCTACAGATTTCTTTAGATTTTTAACATACATGGATTTTGCAATTTAACAAACATTTTAATATCGCTCTCCAGCCATATGACATTTTATATCTCATCCATGAATTCTATAAATAACAGTAATTATAAGACCAGCTCTAGTGACGGGATTAAACTGGGAAACTGGAAAAACTTGCTTTTAGCTACAGAGCACCAGCAAGCTGAAATTCACTACAGGAAACACTTAAATCACTATCAAAATCTCTAAATCATTTTATACTTTTAATATCTAACCACCTTCATTTGATTTTTTTTTTTACTCCGTTTATTTTGTTTATTTCGCCTTTTTATTTATCTAATTGTACATATTTACTTTTTAGCATTTTAATCTATTTTATTCATTTCATCTCTTCATTTGTTTTATTACTGGTTTTATTTTTGGCCTTCCATTTTTTGACCTTCCATTTTTTTTTGTCCTTTTATTTGTTGTTTATTAGTATTTTTTTATATACTTTTTTAAAATTATTATTATTTATTTATTTATTTATTTTAGTTCCATCAATTACCAATTAGCAATTGGTGTTATTTTATTCCTCTATTTTTTTATTATGTTTATATTTTATTATTCTAATTATTTATTTCTTTGTTTTATTGCTTTACATTTTAGCCTGTATGCATAATCTTATATTCTGAATTCAGAATTGTTTTCTTCTTAATTAAATCTTATATTGTTTCCTTGTTTATATAATTTAAACTTATTTTTCCTTTAATTTTGTAAAGGCTTTGCGTTGCATTGAAAATAAAGGTTACTCTCAGTTTATTCACTGAGTAATCAGTCCTGGGTGTTGTTAGAGAAATTGAACTCAGGTGTAATAAACCACACTAAAGGTATGTTTAAAATGGGGTGGGGGGGGACACTTTTTCACACAGAGCTGTGTGGGTTAGGATTTTTTTTCTCCCTTAATGAAAAAACGTTTATGAAGGAGAGGAAGATAGATGATCACAAGCCATCAAACCAAACTGAACTGCTTGTATAATTTTGCACCAGGAGTAAAGCAGCATAAAGTTATCCAAAAGCAGTGTGTAAGACTGGTGGAGGAGAACATGATGCCAAGATGCACCAAATATTTCAAAGTTCAAATTTCTGAACTCTTAAAAATGTATGAATATGAACTTCTTTGTTTTCTTTGCATTATTTGAGGTCTGAAAGCTCTGCATCTTTTTTGTTATTTCAGTCATTTCTCGTTTTCTGTAAATAAATGCTCTAAATGACGATTTTTTTATGTGTATTTTGGTAGAAATGTTGTCTGTAGTTTATAGAATAAAACACCAATGTTCATTTTACTCATGATCATAATATGATATATAATAGATTCATAATTTTAGTTTATACATTAATATGACTTCCTTGCTTAGGGTTCGGTTATGAAACTGGGACGTTGCACCAAACCCAGGAATTTTCCCCGCTCATTGTTCAGTTGACTGATGAATGAGTCTCCAGTGTTCATGCAAAACTCTGTTCAGCTTTTGCTGATAGTGAGAGCTACTTAACTGATCAAGCAGGTAAATTATATAGTAATTTTATTATTAATCAATCATGCTATTTAAGAAGGTACGCCATGTAAATGAAGTACGGTAGCGTCAAACTGTCACTTTAATATACTGCTGCATCCGCCACTGGAGATAAGCCTACCGTGCTGCTGGTTGGGGGGTGTTCTTGGGGCTAACATTTTACAATACTGTTACTGTCATAGTTAATAGGTAACTAAGCAGGAATTAAGCAGTTACTAATCAATAGTGTTGCATTAACACCTAATTATTTTACCAGGGAGTACTGAGTAATTACCAGACCTGTCAAGTCTCCCGTTTTGGCCGAGAAACTACCGTATTTTACTCCTCTTTCCCGCCATCCTCCCGTATTAGTATTTTCCCGTAAATTTCCCGTACTATATTACAATTAAAAAATATATATTATTGAGGAGACAGGGCACTGACCGCTCTGTGTCTCTTAACCAATCGTGGAGCCGGTTCAAGGAGAAAGTCCCGCCTTTCAGGAGAAACAGCCAATCAGTTTGCAAAGGAGAGTCAGTGTGGGGAAGCCCCGCCCTCCTCGCTGTGAGTTCAGGCAGCTAGTCGGAGCTGCTGATGTTAAAACAGATCTGGATATACAGCGATTTTTCTAAAAGAAAGTTAACGGTAGGCTAATCATGTAAACTGTGATGAGATTTTTCTGATAGCTGCTTAAAAATACTCGTCTCCGAAATAAAACACACAGATTAAACCTTTTAAAATAAAAAAATACAGCTTGTGACTCAGTTTAACTAGAAATGTGGAGAGGACCGAAATTAACTGAACTGATCAGGGGTGGAGTGATCAAAAGAAAGAAGTATTAATTAAAAATGATTAATTGTGTAGGCCCCTTAGGACTCATTTTTACTGATGGAATACATCTGGTCCATGTCCTTTTAGTAAAAGCTCATGATACTATTTTTAGGTCACCAACAGTCATTTTGCAGAATTTGTGCACCCTTTGTTCAATTTTAAATCCATTAAATAATTAAAAAATATATCTTATAAAAGAGTGCATTTATGAAAAAAAAGACATGAAATCTTAACTTTTTTTAAATATCTAGACAAGGGTTTTTAATTTGGCTGTATTAAAAGAATGACATATGTAGGAATGTCCACAACATTTCAGATTCTGATAATCTAATTGTAGTGTGTATTATTATAGTTATTGTAGATTTTTGTAAACCTGTCTTAAAATGTAAGGGATACTGAACCTTCGTTGGGCTGGTGGGACGACTTTAAGCGGACAGAGGAAAATATCCCTTATTTTTAAATCTAAAACTTGACAGGTATGGTAATTACTCAGTAGTTAGTACTGAACTAATGGACTTTCAGGAACTTAGGTCTTAAATGGGTTCAAATCGTATCTTGATGGCAGGGACTATTTTGTTGCACTGGGCAGATGTAATTCAGAGCGAATACCTTTGACATGTGGGATACCACAAGGGTCAATACTTGCACCCATTCTCTTTAACCTCTATATGCTCCCACTAGGCCAAATCCTGCAGGAAAATAAAATATATTTTAATATAGCTACACAGACGATACTCAGATTTTCATCTCCTGTGGGCAATTCATTTTCCCAAGGGGCACCATGAGAAATTGTCACAGTTTTAGAGGGCCAGACTAACACACTTAGCTTGATTCTGCTCAATACATATATATATATATACAGTGTAGCTACACTATCAGCTACACAACTTTACACAAACAAAAAAGCTTTTCAAAAGAGCAGCATCGTTTCATACAAACAAAATGCAATAAATGCATTTGTATGTTTGTTGTACGTCCGTTCCTTTTTTGTGTTTAAGTAAAATAAATCGAGCCTGTTTTGGGCTTGAACAAGTTCATTAAAGTCAGGCTGAAAATCTGATGTGGAAATGTGGAGGACAGCACACAATTGTGATCAAAACTATTTTATGAAGAATATATTTTGAATACATAAGAGAGAAATCTTTAAGAATTTAGTGGTGTGATATAATAACCCTTTTACACCTCAATGCAGCGCTGCAGTAAGTTTCAAGCTGTAATTTCACTTCTTTAAAAAGTTCAATAATCAAGGAAATCCTACCCAGTGTGCACTAAACAGGCTCGATCCAACACACATCTCTGATATGCTGGTGAAATTAAAGGCATATTTGAATGAAGTAAGTGACACCCGCTAGGAGTGGGCGATATGGCCCTAAAGCGATATCACAGTATTTCATGGCATTTTGAGATAACGATACTCTTGGCGATATGACAAAACACTGAATTAAAAAAAAAAAAAAAAAAAATATATATATATATATATATATATATATATATATATATATATATATAAAGAATACACTACTGCAACAAAAAGAAAATTAAATCGTATTATTGCATACAATGATATGATATGGGACACCCCTAACTGAGATATTGAAAAATACTATAATTTTATCAGATTTGTAACTGAATGTTATGATACCAATAATCTTAATAATGCACTCCAAATATCTCCATATATTCAGGATTAAAGTAAAATAAATGATACTGAACAGATATAATCTGTCTCTAGTAGATATATAATAGGAAATGAGAACAGTGTGAATTTTTCTTTTTGATAAAACAGCAAAAAAAAAAGTCGTACCCTGATGTATTATATATAATAATTAAGGGGTGGGTGATATGGCACAATAGGTGATATGGCACAATATCAAAAAAAAATAAAAATAAAAATACATGTTCAACCTTTTTTTAGTGTTTCCGTACTTTATTACTTTTGAAAGACCAACATATAAAACAGTAGTTTTACATAAAAGTGAAACATAATATTTCAATTTTGTTTTAGTTTTAGTTGTTGCAGGGGGTGGTTGCAAATATTTGAGGTGAATCGTTTTCCTATTATATGTTGATTACAGTAATTAAGGCAAGCAGATAAAGTTTCATACTGAAAAAAATATTTTTAACTATTTTTTTATCTTCAAACTTCATAACAGGAGGGTTAAGTAAAGCCAAGCTAAGTAAACAAACCTGTAAAAAAATGTTAAAGTCAAACAATAGAGAATAGTCTATTTAAAATCATAAATACATCAGGGCCTGTGATTACTCGAGACAAACCTATCCATTCTCGCGCTCCTGTCCTGCCTGACGTGACTGAATGATGCTCCAGTGCTCATGCAAAACTCTGTTCAGCTTTAACTGATAGTGAGAGCTTCTTAACTGATCATCGTGGTGCATTTCACAGTAATGTTATTATTGATCAGCCATGTTATAAAAAAAGGCACATGATTCTGCTGTTTCCCAAATTATCTCCTTTCTGTTCTGTTAATCAAAATGTATTGTGGCGTGTGAGATGAAAGATCTACACGAGGCAGCATGAGTCTTTTAGGCCGTTTTTTCAAAAGCACACAGTGAATGAAGCGAAAACACGCTTAAAACTGTGAAAAACTAAAATAGCTAATAAATGGACTTTACTCAAGTCCTCAAGTCCACTTTTTCTTGACTGTGCGAAGAAATCTGATCTTTATAGTCAGAGCACAAATTATGGGGGGATTGAGGGGTTCTGACCCCCCTAATTAAGACTTGAAAATGGGTACAAACAATAGTATTGCACCTGCACGACCCACTGCAGCTCTATGTGTAAGTAGCTGCTGTTTATCTTTTTAAAATATATGTAAGCCCCCAAACCACTAGGCCCATACAATACCACCCTCTAATAATTCCCAAAGCAATTAAACAAACAACACTACTGCCTAGGGGTAGTAGATAGTACCAATTGACTCGGTCCCCACTCAGGTTTGGATAAATAGTGGTGGATTACCCAAGGTGAAATAAGAGAAAGATGATGACGTTTCACAATGTGTCTTTATTAGAAAATCTTAAAAAAAAAAACAACTAGTTTGCTCATATGAATTGACCCAAAATCCACAATTGGCAGTGTTAATAAAGGAATTAATTGCCTGGTAGCTTGAACGTGGGAAAACTAGTAGTATAATACCCCAAAAGAAAATAAGCAAGAATTTACAAGAGTTTTAAGGGCTCAATTATAACCAAATACTTCAAAAAAATAATATAAATAAAATAGATAACACAACAAACTCAAAATCAAACAAATTCAAAATTAACTTAAAGAAAACACACTCCACCCCAAAAGAGAACCCTCACGACTTGTACCTCAGCTTAGTTAACACGAGATTATAATAATACCACCTCCCACCAGGCCCCACACTGTCCAACTGGTTCAATTGAATGTGATGCAATTTTAATTTAAAACAGAATTGGCACTCAAGTGAATTAACGTTTAATACCTTTAAAACCCAATCTTTAATATATTTTACTATTAAAAATTTCAAGGGGAAGGAAAGAACAATAATTAATTTTCACTGGCCAGGGATACTCCTATATTCTAAACATTCTATATATCTGCCTTGGAAGGGCTCCACTTCCCTTGTTACTGCTGTCCACTACTGGATGTTACTGCTGTATCTGGACTTCCACAATGCACACTGGCTCACCGGCATACACAGGGCTGCAGTTCACTACAAAATAGGCTCTTATTCCACACTGTATCTGGACTCCCACAATGTGTACCGGATTCACTGGTGCACAGCGGCTGACTTCTCCAGCCCTACCACACTCCAAACCAACCGAATGAAGTACCAAAAACGCTGCTCTGAAGTTTCAGCCCTCCGTGCTACCTGCAAATATCCCTGGCAGTGAGCCAAAAAGATCGCTGGGCAAGATCCCACGAGCCTTTTAAAAATGGCGGCTGCACGCTTCTAACCAAACGAGAGTTAAACAAAGTCTCACGAGACTTAAACCAAAGCCTGCAAGCCTTAAGACATTTGTAGTGCACTACCTCCCTCTACTGGAGAGCCTCAAGAGTACACTGCCAGCTTCACTCACCATAACCCCATTACAGGTTACATATATATATTTATTGTTTCAGTAAATCACTCAAATGGAGAGAACAGAGTGTTTGCATTTACCATTCTATTTTAAATTCTGCTAATTTATCATTCCACCTTACATTCTGCTAATTTACCATTCCATCCAAAATTCTGCAATCTGCCATTCCACCTTAAATTCTGTTAATTAACAATTCCTTTTTAAATTCTGATAATTTACCATTCCATCTTAAATTTTGATACTTTACCATTGCATCTTAAATTTAGCTAATTTACCATTCCACCTTTAATTCTGCTATGAAACAATTCTATCCTAAATTCTGATAAAGTACCATTCCATCTTAAATTCTGTTAATTTATCATTCTACCTTAAATTGTAATAATTTACCATTCCATCTTAAATTCTGGTAATTTATCATTCCACCTTAAATTCTAATAATTTACCATTCCATCTTAAATTCTGTTAATTTATCATTCCACCTTAAATTCTAAAAAATTACTTTCCACCTTAAATTCGGATAATTTATCATTCCACCTTAAATTCTAATCATTTACCATTCCACCTTAAATTTTGCCAATTTACCATTGCATCTTAAATTCTGATAATTTATAATTCCACCTTAAATTCTAATAATTTACTATTACATCTTAAATTCTGGTAATTTATCATTCCATCTTAAATTCGGATAAATTACCATTCCATCTTAAGTACTGCTAATTTACCATTCCACATTAAATTTTGCCAATTTACCATTCCATCTTAAATTCTAATAATTTATCATTCCATCCTAAATTCTGATAATTTATCATTCCATCTTAAATTCTGATAATTTATCATTCCATCTTAAATTCTGATAATTTATCATTCCACCTTAAATTCTGATAATTTATCATTCCATCTTAAATTCTGATAATTTATCATTCCACCTTAAATTCTGATAATTTATCATTCCATCTTAAATTCTGATAATTTATCATTCCACCTTAAATTCTGATAATTTACCATTCCATCTTAAATTCTGGTAATTTATAATTCCACCTTAAATTCTGCTAATTTATTTTTCCACCTTAAATTCTGCTAATTTACAATTCCATCTCAAATTCTGATAATTTATCATTCCAACTTAAATTCTAATAATTTACCATTCCACCTTAAATTCTAATAATTTACTATTCCATCTTAAATTCTGCTAATTTATCATTCCACCTTAAATTCTAATAAGTTACCATTCCACCTTAAATTCTAATAATTTACCATTCCATCTTAAATTCTGGTAATTTACTATTCCATCTTAAATTCTGGTAATTTATTATTCCATTTTAAATTCTGATCATTTATCATTCCACCTTAAATTCTAATAATTTACTTTTCCATCTTAAATTCTGGTAATTTATCATTCCACCTTAAATTCTAATAATTTACTATTCCACCTTAAATTCTGCTAATTTATCATCCCACCTTAAATTCTAATAATTTACCATTCCACCTTAAATTCTAATAATTTATCATCCCACCTTAAATCCTAATAATTTACCATTCCGTCTTAAATTCTAGAAATTTATCATTCCACCTTAAATTCTGCTAATTTACCATTCCATCTTAAATTCTAATAATTTACCATTCCATCTTAAATTCTAATAATTTACCATTCCGTCTTAAATTCTAATAATTTACCATTCCATCTTAAATTCTGATAATTTATCATTCCACCTTAAATTCTGCTATGGCGACACTTGAGGCGTTATAAATAAATCTCGCTCGCGGGCTCCCTCTAGCGGTTCACAGTAATTTTCTGATATAACGGGGGAGATAGGAGGAGAAGACCCACTTGAGAACGTCTTTTGGTTCGTCAAACGCTAGAGGGTGCTCTTTAGTAACTATTCTAAAATGAATGGGTTCCAAGGGAGCATTTAAGGAAAATCATAGTTTATTAAGGTTTAATAATTTTCATACTAAAAATTGTACCTGTTTTCTAAAGATAAAACTATGTTTAATGTTTCAGTTCCAAATAGATCACTTTTAAAGCTTTTAAACTCCAGTTATAAAGCTGTTTAACTTTCTGGCTGTGATTGATTAAATACTTGATTTTAAGTTTATTTTTATGACATTTTTAAACGCTCGACTCCATTGAAAATGAAGATTAACCGCAATGTATCGCCTTAGTAAAAATAAAGGTTGATCGAAGTTTATTTATATTTATATTTATTATATGTGAGCTGTTAACCAATGAATTGTTTGCTAAAAAAAACACCTCTTCTTTAAAAAAAATCTATTTTAATTTTATTTTATAACTAAATTAATAGATATTTACTTTATAATAACGTTCAGCTATAAATCATTTATAAGTTTTTAATTCCTAATTAACTAAACATGAATTAATCATGTACTCATATCTATAAATCATGCATAAATATATTAGTAATGATTCACAAGACACATACAAGTTATTATTTCATTCTTAACAAATGATTAACAAATGATGAATAGGTCAGGAATTCAGTTTTTATATATCAGTTACATACTTATAATAATCATAATTCATATGTAAATAGAATATTTACAAAGGAATGTAATGTTAAGGCCTTTTTAGCCAAACATACTTAATGAATAAAACATCTATAAACTTTGATTTTATAATTTATTTATCATGAACTAATCAAGTATTAAACAGTAATTTAGTAGCCTTGTGTGTGCTCTGGGTTCTGTTGTAGCTAATTATTTTTACATATTATTTTAATGATTATTTTAAGACAGATTTAGACAGGTATATGATGTTCGCATTCAAAGCAAGCTCCTAGCTCCTTCCTACCTGATGGACTTCATGCACAGCATTGTTGACCCAAAAACTTCAACTGCAGCTTATGTGGCTAAACGAACTTCCACTGAGCAGGAATCAAACACACTCAAGATTGAAGCATTTAAATGACCAGTAAACCAGTGTATTCGTCTGGGTGATCTTTTTCTCTCACAGTCTACCTACCTACTGTCAGGTGATGCTGAATTTCTCCCTAGGTGTGTGTGTGTGTGTGTGTGTGAGAGAGAGAGAGAGAGAGAGAGAGAGAGAGAGAGAGAGAGAGAGAGAGAGAGAGAGAGAATGCTTTATTCTGCTTGTCTGTGATGGACTGGTGGTCTGTCCAAGGGCTTACATGTCTTTTGCCCTATAAACACTGGCATAGACTTCAGTACCCCCCATCACCCAGAAGGATTAAGTTTATAAGAAGGTGATTAATACATATCTAAAAATCATTTATAAACTATACTTCTTTTGTTAAATCATTTATAAATGAATTGTTCAACATTTATAAAACATTTTGCAGCACCTAATCTAAAGTGTAAACTATACTGTATTTTCAGAACATACAAATATATAAAAAGGCCTATATATCATTTAATAAAACAGATTTAATGGTTAGGACTTAAATAACAATGTGAGTGTTAGTGAGGCTCTTCAGTCAGCACTTTTGCTGGTACTAATCGTGGACTGACACACACACATATACACACTTAATTTAACTTGCCATTTATTAAAACATGAATATGACTAAAAAGTTGTTACAATTTGTATCGCATGTGATATTAAACACAAAACTTCATCTGCTTATTAAAAAACATTCACAATTTGTTGCACAAATTAATTAATAAAATGTGATATACTGCATAACCTGAAATAACTATAACTTTTTTCATAAACCTTAAAACCATAAACCTAAAACCTTTTTAGATTGCTTGCTAGATTATTAGTTCTTGTGGAATTCAAATGTCCCATTTTATTCATGGATTTTTCCAAGGTCATGAATTAGTTGTCCTAGAGGGCCATTATGATGTTTTTTAGCTAGCCATTCATACCATTCTATTACAGTCAAGTGTTTTTTCAACAGCTCCTCTGACCGGTTACCTCTTAGCCTCCAAACAGTTTCCTTGTATGTTCTCCAGGCTCTCTCTATATGCTGGGTGTGAGCCCCTGTCTGAGCATCAACATATGAGACACTGTGATTCACTGTGTAATGTCTGTAGCCAAACTGAGGTAGAGCTTGCCGATATGCACGCCACTCATCGCTTAAGATAGTGGATCCCCTCCTGACATGTCGAGTGATGAGTGGCAAGAGTTCCCTTCTGGACCTTCGCTCGACTAAGCGAAGAACTGGCTTCCTTTGATTTGTGCCCCCAGCTTTCACACCCAGCATCCCAAACACCCACTTCCTCCTTCTTCATCCCCCTGCCATCCGTCCTCTTCCATACTAGATTAGATAAAAAGGAAAATTTTATACAATTGCCAGTACCTCCTGTTACAAAATATTATCTTGGCCAGTTTCTACTTTCTAGTTACAGAATAGCAGGCCAAGGCAAAATTCATATACAACACTTTTTTGCAATTTCATTTTCATTACTACATAATTAACACATTAACATTTAAGAATGATATTACTGAATAGCATAAAGCATAAGGCGTAAAAAAACACCATATTCCATGATAACAAACACAAGCTAACATAAAAATGTATACATTAGCATACATTATCCTAATTTTTTAGAAAATCCTGGTAGAAATGTTATTTCTAGGTACTTCCAAAGAACTGCAAATAAACTGTTGATGTGGCTGGATGAGCTGCTGATGAAGCTACTCTTAATAAATCTTAAAATTAATAGCTTAAGAAAATACCTGCAATGTATAAGTATTAATTACTACTAACAATATAAAAGAAAGAAAATAAATATAAAATGTATGTCAATTTAACATCAACATCATACAAAATATCAAGATACAATGACACCTGCCTTTCTTTTATGTCTGAAGTGACTCTCGTCTATAACAATGAACTGCCTGCGTCCTCCAATACGCTGTCCTTTTCTTCTTCTGAGTCTTTCCATTGACACCACGCAAGCTTCTCTCACCTTTTCGGCCATTTTTGACAGAGTTGCTGAACTTCCTGCTATTTCATCAGCTATCATGTCAATTTGGCGCAAATGCAGACCTTGAGAAAACCTGCAAGCACATAATAGTACCAACTCTTAAACTGTAACCTAAAAATACCTTACCAAATTAAAGTAATTTAGACTGGAATATAAAGCTCTGAATAAGAGTATTATTTAGTACTTAATAAATCTAAATGTGGGCTTAAAAAGTATATACATGAAACGTAAACTATACAGTACATGTAGCAGGCTGAGACATAGTAAACCTGTATGTGTAAGCTGCTTTCACCTGTACACAAATTCCATCCATTTGAAGAGAGACACTTTGGAATGACTAAACACAGAGTTGTGTCTGACAGATCTCTTCATTTACCTTCCTCTGTGGATAGCTCGTTGACACCTCCTGCAGGGATGGGAATTATATTGATGTGAATTTAGGTGTATTAATCTAACTTTTTTTTTTTTTTCAAATTATAATGTTCTGTTTAATTCCAACACTAATAAATTACTTTTTATTATAGAGCTAAGTGATGAAGCAAACATGGTTTTCCTGAGATTTGATATGATGGAACAGACAATGCAGTGCCACATTAAAAACATGTGCCTTAAAACATAACTTGCACATATGCAGGCACACATATAGATAACCATGTCATGTTTAGAAATGCTTGACAGAATAAAAAAAACGAATTTAATAATTTACGTCTTGAATGGTGTTAAAAGCATAACAGTACAAGGTTATAATTACTGAACAAGGCTTAATTTAGTTTTAGATAAAAAGCTAATCTTTACATTCTTTAGTGCACATTTGTTCAAGCACATTAGGTTAACTAAACGCATGATAATTATATGACAGCTTGACTTACCATTCATAGCAATCTGAGCAGTTGCTCTGTTTCAGCTTCATTCTGTGGTGACAGATACTGCATTTCCCCTTTTTCTGCAACAGTTTCTTCTTATGAAGCCACTTTATTAATTTTAAATGTTTTCTTTTTGATTTCTTTCCCTCGATCATTTTCCTTACTTTTCTCTCCAAATACATCATTTTGGCGCATTTATAACCGGATGACTGTCAGTTAAACGTGTCTAACTTGCATGTACAGGATTCAGCCAGAGAATCTCTAATAGAGGGGAGAACACCCACTTGAGAATCACTTCTGTGTTTATTTGACCACCAGAGGCGCTCCCGAGTGAGTCCAAAACGAATTGGTTTGTATGGAGAAATAGAGCAAAATCAGAGTTTATAAATATTTAATACTTCTTATACTGAAAAAAATACTAATGTCTTCAATAAGTAACATGCTGTTTTCTTAAATTAAGAGAATATACTGACCAAATGAATAGTTACTATTTTTATTTTGAGGTTTTAGCCTTTAGCTCCATTCACCCCCATTCATCCAGAACTCACTCGCGGGCTCCCTCTAGAGGTTGTCTGTGATTTTCTAGTGCGGAGAAGATAGGAAGTAGGTAGGCTCTCCATAAACTGGCTTTGATTCAGTCTTATTTCACGATTTATTATAAATTATTTATATATTATTTATATAAAGCTTGCTTATTAAATATTTATTTGGCTTATTTAGCTTAAACAACTACTTTGAATTACGTTTTGTGTATGTATAACATATATATATATATATATATATATATATATATATATATATATATATATATATATATATATATATATATATATATATATATATATATATATATATATATTCACGTATGTATCGTTTATTTACTATTAAAACTGTCAGGTGGAACTTTGTAATATGGGTTGAGTTAATTAAGGGGGGCACCAGGGGGGCCACTAATAACGCCGCCGCTGCTGCAGGGAGAAGTACGAGGCTGAAGTTGGTTTGATATTCGCAGCTCCAGATTCGTTTGGCTCGATATTCGCAGCCTCGTATTCCCCGGCTGAAGTTGGTTTGATATTCGCAGCTGCCGCTTCACTGAACCACCGTGAACTAAAGGGAGCGTTCACAAACACCCGCTGTTTATATTAAACACCCCACAGATCAACACTGAAGGAGATAGAATGAAGAAAAGCAGTACAGCTGTTTATTAACAATGTAAATATACAATATATTATTAAATATAATTTTGTATATTGTAAAATATTTATTTTAATTACTGAATTTATAATTATATATTACAATAAATAATTAAATATATATTTAATAAAATTATATTTTAAAAGCCATTGCGCTCAAAAAATATGAGGCAGATGTTCAAGTGTGATTTTGAAGAACTTTTTCATGTTGGGCCAGACCAAATACACATGATCTGAAGAGTACTAGTCTTCTTCTTTAAGGAAAACCTGGAATTAGCCTGGCCCGAGCTGATTTTATACTTTAAAATGAACTGGCAAACTTTGAAAGACTTTTTCATCTTGGGCCAGAACACATACACATCAGATGAAGAGAACTACTCTCCCACTTTGAGGAAAACCTGGAATTAGCCTGGCCCGAGCTGATTTTATACTTTAAAATGAACTGGCAACATAGCATACCAATCCATAATGCACAATTTTTTTTATGTAAAGCTGATGTTCTAGTGTGATTTTGAAGGACTTTTTAATCTTGGGCCAGACCAAATACACATGATCTGAAGAGTACTAGTCTTCTACTTTAGGGAAAGCCTGGAATTAGCCTGGCCCAAGCTGATTTTATACTTTAAAATTAACTGGCAACATGGCCTACCGATCCATAATGCACAAAAAAATTGAATATAAAGCTGATGTTCTAGTGTGATTTTGAAGGACTTTTTAATCTTGGGCCAGACCAAATACACATGATCTAAAGAGTACTAGTCTTCTGCTTTAAGGAAAACCTGGAATTAGCCTGGCCCGAGCTGATTTTATACTTTAAAATTAACTGGCAACATGGCCTACCGATCCATATTGCACAATTGTTTTTATGTAAAGCTGATGTTCTAGTGTGATTTTGAAGGACTTTTTAATCTTGGGCCAGACCAAATACACATGATCTAAAGAGTACTAGTCTTCTACTTTAGGGAAAGCCTGGAATTAGCCTGGCCCAAGCTGATTTTATACTTTAAAATTAACTGGCAACATGGCCTACCGATCCATAATGCACAAAAAAATTGAATATAAAGCTGATGTTCTAGTGTGATTTTGAAGGACTTTTTAATCTTGGGCCAGAACAAATACACATGATCTAAAGAGTACTAGTCTTCTACATTAAGGAAAACCTTGAAATAGCTTGGCCCAAGCTGATTTTATACTTTAAAATGAACTGGCAACATGGAATACCGATCCATAATGCACAATTTTTTTATGTAAAGCTGATGTTCCAGTGTGATTTTGAAGGACTTTTTCATATTGTGCCAGACCAAATACACATGATCTAAAGAGTACTAGTCTTCTACTTTAGGGAAAGCCTGGAATTAGCCTGGCCCAAGCTGATTTTATACTTTAAAATTAACTGGCAACATGGCATACCGATCCATAAGGCACAAAAAAGTTTAATTTAAAGCTGATGTTCTAGTGTGATTTTGAAGGACTTTTTAATCTTGGGCCAGACCAAATACACATGATCTAAAGAGTACTAGTCTTTTACTTTAAGGAAAACCTGGAAATAGCCTGGCCCAAGCTGATTTTATACTTTAAAATGAACTGGCAACATGGAATACCGATCCATATTGCACAATTGTTTTTATGTAAAGCTGATGTTCTAGTGTGATTTTGAAGGACTTTTTAATCTTGGGCCAGAACAAATACACATGATCTAAAGAGTACTAGTCTTCTACTTTAGGGAAAGCCTGGAATTAGCCTGGCCCAAGCTGATTTTATACTTTAAAATTAACTGGCAACATGTAACAACGATCCATAATGCACAAAGAAATTGAATATAAAGCTGATTTTCTAGTGTGATTTTGAAGGACTTTTTAATCTTGGGCCAGAACAAATACACATGATCTGAAGAGAACTAGTCTTCTACTTTAAGGAAAACCTGGAATTAGCCTGGCCCGAGCTGATTTTATACTTTAAAATGAACTGGCAACATAGCATACCGATCCATAATGCACAATTTTTTTTATGTAAAGCTGATGTTCCAGTGTGATTTTGAAGCACTTTTTCATATTGGGCCAGACCAAATACACATGATCTAAAGAGTACTAGTCTTCTACTTTAGGGAAAGCCTGGAATTAGCCTGGCCCAAGCTGATTTTATACTTTAAAATTAACTGGCAACATGGCCTACCGATCCATAATGCACAAAAAAATTGAATATAAAGCTGATGTTCTAGTGTGATTTTGAAGGACTTTTTAATCTTGGGCCAGACCAAATACACATGATCTAAAGAGTACTAGTCTTCTACTTTAAGGAAAACCTGGAATTAGCCTGGCCCGAGCTGATTTTATACTTTAAAATTAACTGGCAACATGGCCTACCGATCCATAATGCACAAAAAATTGAATATAAAGCTGATGTTCTAGTGTGATTTTGAAGGACTTTTTAATCTTGGGCCAGACCAAATACACATGATCTAAAGAGTACTAGTCTTCTACTTTAAGGAAAACCTGGAAATAGCCTGGCCCAAGCTGATTTTATACTTTAAAATGAACTGGCAACATAGCATACCGATCCATAATGCACAATTTTTTTTATGTAAAGCTGATGTTCTAGTGTGATTTTGAAGGACTTTTTAATCTTGGGCCAGAACAAATACACATGATCTGAAGAGTACTAGTCTTCTACTTTAAGAAAAACCTGGAATTAGCCTGGCCCAAGCTGATTTTATACTTTAAAATGAACTGGCAACATAGCATACCGATCCATAATGCACAATTTTGTTTATGTAAAGCTGATGTTCCAGTGTGATTTTGAAGGACTTTTTAATCTTGGGCCAGAACAAATACACATGATCTAAAGAGTACTAGTCTTCTACATTAAGGAAAACCTTGAAATAGCTTGGCCCAAGCTGATTTTATACTTTAAAATGAACTGGCAACATGGAATACCGATCCATAATGCACAATTTTTTTATGTAAAGCTGATGTTCCAGTGTGATTTTGAAGGACTTTTTCTTATTGTGCCAGACCAAATACACATGATCTAAAGAGTACTAGTCTTCTACTTTAGGGAAAGCCTGGAATTAGCCTGGCCCAAGCTGATTTTATACTTTAAAATTAACTGGCAACATGGCCTACCGATCCATAAGGCACAAAAAAGTTTAGTTTAAAGCTGATGTTCTAGTGTGATTTTGAAGGACTTTTTAATCTTGGGCCAGACCAAATACACATGATCTAAAGAGTACTAGTCTTCTACTTTAAGGAAAACCTGGAAATAGCCTGGCCCAAGCTGATTTTATACTTTAAAATGAACTGGCAACATGGAATACCGATCCATATTGCACAATTGTTTTTATGTAAAGCTGATGTTCTAGTGTGATTTTGAAGGACTTTTTAATCTTGGGCCAGAACAAATACACATGATCTAAAGAGGACTAGTCTTCTACTTTAGGGAAAGCCTGGAATTAGCCTGGCCCAAGCTGATTTTATACTTTAAAATTAACTGGAAACATGTAACAACGATCCATAATGCACAAAAAAATGGAATATAAAGCTGATGTTCTAGTGTGATTTTGAAGGACTTTTTAATCTTGGGCCAGAACAAATACACATGATCTGAAGAGAACTAGTCTTCTACTTTAAGGAAAACCTGGAATTAGCCTGGCCCGAGCTGATTTTATACTTTAAAATGAACTGGCAACATAGCATACCGATCCATAATGCACAATTTTGTTTATGTAAAGCTGATGTTCCAGTGTGATTTTGAAGGACTTTTTCATATTGGGCCAGACCAAATACACATGATCTAAAGAGTACTAGTCTTCTACTTTAAGGAAATTTTGGGATTTGCCTGGCCCGAGCTGATTTTAGACTGCACAATTAATTGGCAACATGGCAGCACAAAAAAAATATTATTTAAAGCTGATATTCCAGTATGATTTTGGACTTTTTTTTCAGACCAAATACACATCAGATGAAGAGTTCTGGTATTCTCAAAATCAATGCTTTATATTCATTATTTCTGTGCAAAATGGCTTTCATGTCATGTTGCCAATTCATTTTAAAGGATAAAATCAGCTCGGGCCAGAATAATTCCAGGTTTTCCTTAAAGTAGAAGACTAGTTCTCTTCAGATCATGTGTATTTGTTCTGGCCCAAGATTAAAAAGTCCTTCAAAATCACACTAGAACATCAGCTTTATATTCAATTTCTTTGTGCATTATGGATCGTTATTCCATGTTGCCAGTTCATTTTAAAGTATAAAATCAGCTTGGGCCAGGCTAATTCCAGGATTTCCCTAAAGTAGAAGACTAGTACTCTTTAGATCATGTGTATTTGGTCTGGCCCAACATGAAAAAAACCTTCAAAATCACACTGGAACATCAGCTTTACATAAAAAAAATTGTGCATTATGGATCGGTATGCTATGTTGCCAGTTCATTTTAAAGTATAAAATCAGCTCGGGCCAGGCTAATTCCAGGTTTTCCTTAAAGTAGAAGACTAGTTCTCTTCAGATCATGTGTATTTGTTCTGGCCCAAGATTAAAAAGTCCTTCAAAATCACACTAGAACATCAGCTTTATATTCAATTTTTTTGTGCATTATGGATCGGTAGGCCATGTTGCCAGTTCATTTTAAAGTATAAAATCAGCTTGGGCCAGGCTAATTCCAGGATTTCCCTAAAGTAGAAGACTAGTACTCTTTAGATCATGTGTATGTGTTCTGGCCAAAGATTAAAAAGTCCTTCAAAATCACACTAGAACATCAGCTTTACATAAAAACAATTGTGCAATATGGATCGGTATTCCATGTTGCCAGTTCATTTTAAAGTATAAAATCAGCTTGGGCCAGGCTATTTCCAGGTTTTCCTTAAAGTAGAAGACTAGTACTCTTTAGATCATGTGTATTTGGTCTGGCCCAAGATTAAAAAGTCCTTCAAAATCACACTAGAACATCAGCTTTATATTCAATTTTTTTGTGCATTATGGATCGGTAGGCCATGTTGCCAGTTAATTTTAAAGTATAAAATCAGCTTGGGCCAGGCTAATTCCAGGTTTTCCTTAAAGTAGAAGACTAGTACTCTTTAGATCATGTGTATTTGGTCTGGCCCAATATGAAAAAGTCCTTCAAAATCACACTGGAACATCAGCTTTACATAAAAAAAATTGTGCATTATGGATCGGTATGCTATGTTGCCAGTTCATTTTAAAGTATAAAATCAGCTCGGGCCAGGCTAATTCCAGGTTTTCCTTAAAGTAGAAGACTAGTTCTCTTCAGATCATGTGTATTTGTTCTGGCCCAAGATTAAAAAGTCCTTCAAAATCACACTAGAACATCAGCTTTATATTCAATTTCTTTGTGCATTATGGATCGTTATTCCATGTTGCCAGTTCATTTTAAAGTATAAAATCAGCTTGGGCCAGGCTAATTCCAGGCTTTCCCTAAAGTAGAAGACTAGTACTCTTTAGATCATGTGTATTTGTTCTGGC
Source organism: Astyanax mexicanus (assembly GCF_023375975.1). Taxonomy (NCBI): domain Eukaryota; kingdom Metazoa; phylum Chordata; class Actinopteri; order Characiformes; family Acestrorhamphidae; genus Astyanax; species Astyanax mexicanus. The sequence continues at coordinate 35,463,159 of NC_064429.1, forward strand.
CCAAGATGAAAAAGTCCTTCAAAATCACACTGGAACATCAGCTTTACATAAAAAAATTGTGCATTATGGATCGGTATTCCATGTTGCCAGTTCATTTTAAAGTATAAAATCAGCTTGGGCCAAGCTATTTCCAGGTTTTCCTTAAAGTAGAAGACTAGTTCTCTTCAGATCATGTGTATTTGGTCTGGCCCAAGATTAAAAAGTCCTTCAAAATCACACTAGAACATCAGCTTTAAATTAAACTTTTTTCTGCCTTATGGATCGGTATGCCATGTTGCCAGTTAATTTTAAAGTATAAAATCAGCTTGGGCCAGGCTAATTCCAGGCTTTCCCTAAAGTTGAAGACTAGTACTCTTTAGATCATGTGTATTTGGTCTGGCCCAAGATGAAAAAGTCCTTCAAAATTACACTAGAACATCAGCTTTACATAAAAAAAATTGTGCATTATGGATTGGTATGCTATGTTGCCAGTTCATTTTAAAGTATAAAATCAGCTTGGGCCAGGCTAATTCCAGGTTTTTCTTAAAGTAGAAGACTAGTACTCTTCAGATCATGTGTATTTGGTCTGGCCCAAGATGAAAAAGTCCTTCAAAATCACACTAGAACATCAGCTTTACATAAAAAAAATTGTGCATTATGGATCGGTATGCTATGTTGCCAGTTCATTTTAAAGTATAAAATCAGCTCGGGCCAGGCTAATTCCAGGTTTTCCTTAAAGTAGAAGACTAGTTCTCTTCAGATCATGTGTATTTGTTCTGGCCCAAGATTAAAAAGTCCTTTAAAATCACACTAGAACATCAGCTTTAAATTAAACTTTTTTTGTGCCTTATGGATCGGTATGCCATGTTGCCAGTTAATTTTAAAGTATAAAATCAGCTTGGGCCAGGCTAATTCCAGGTTTTCCTTAAAGTAGAAGACTAGTACTCTTCAGATCATGTGTATTTGTTCTGGCCCAAGATTACAAAGTCCTTCAAAATCACACTGGAACATCAGCTTTACATAAAAAAAATTGTGCTTTATGGATCGGTATTCCATGTTGCCAGTTCATTTTAAAGTATAAAATCAGCTTGGGCCAGGCTAATTCCAGGCTTTCCTTAAAGTAGAAGACTAGTACTCTTTAGATCATGTGTACTTGGTCTGGCCCAAGATTAAAAAGTCCTTCAAAATCACACTAGAACATCAGCTTTATATTCAATTTCTTTGTGCATTATGGATCGGTAGGCCATGTTGCCAGTTAATTTTAAAGTATAAAATCAGCTCGGGCCAGGCTAATTCCAGGTTTTCCTTAAAGTAGAAGACTAGTACTCTTCAGATCATGTGTATTTGGTCTGGCCCAAGATTACAAAGTCCTTCAAAATCACACTGGAACATCAGCTTTACATAAAAAAAATTGTGCATTATGGATTGGTATGCTATGTTGCCAGTTCATTTTAAAGTATAAAATCAGCTTGGGCCAGGCTAATTCCAGGTTTTCCTTAAAGTAGAAGACTAGTTCTCTTTAGATCATGTGTATTTGTTCTGGCCCAAGATTAAAAAGTCCTTCAAAATCACACTAGAACATCAGCTTTAAATTAAACTTTTTTGTGCCTTATGGATCGGTATGCCATGTTGCCAGTTAATTTTAAAGTATAAAATCAGCTCGGGCCAGGCTAATTCCAGGTTTTTCTTAAAGTAGAAGACTAGTTCTCTTCAGATCATGTGTATTTGTTCTGGCCCAAGATTAAAAAGTCCTTCAAAATCACACTAGAACATCAGCTTTATATTCAATTTTTTGTGCATTATGGATCGGTAGGCCATGTTGCCAGTTAATTTTAAAGTATAAAATCAGCTCGGGCCAGGCTAATTCCAGGTTTTCCTTAAAGTAGAAGACTAGTACTCTTTAGATCATGTGTATTTGGTCTGGCCCAAGATTAAAAAGTCCTTCAAAATCACACTAGAACATCAGCTTTATATTCAATTTTTTTGTGCATTATGGATCGGTAGGCCATGTTGCCAGTTAATTTTAAAGTATAAAATCAGCTTGGGCCAGGCTAATTCCAGGCTTTCCCTAAAGTAGAAGGCTAGTACTCTTTAGATCATGTGTATTTGGTCTGGCCCAATATGAAAAAGTCCTTCAAAATCACACTGGAACATCAGCTTTACATAAAAAAAATTGTGCATTATGGATCGGTATGCTATGTTGCCAGTTCATTTTAAAGTATAAAATCAGCTCGGGCCAGGCTAATTCCAGGTTTTCCTTAAAGTAGAAGACTAGTTCTCTTCAGATCATGTGTATTTGTTCTGGCCCAAGATTAAAAAGTCCTTTAAAATCACACTAGAACATCAGCTTTAAATTAAACTTTTTTGTGCCTTATGGATCGGTATGCCATGTTGCCAGTTAATTTTAAAGTATAAAATCAGCTCGGGCCAGGCTAATTCCAGGTTTTCCTTAAAGTAGAAGACTAGTACTCTTCAGATCATGTGTATTTGTTCTGGCCCAAGATTACAAAGTCCTTCAAAATCACACTGGAACATCAGCTTTACATAAAAAAAATTGTGCTTTATGGATCGGTATTCCATGTTGCCAGTTCATTTTAAAGTATAAAATCAGCTTGGGCCAGGCTAATTCCAGGTTTTCCTTAAAGTAGAAGACTAGTACTCTTTAGATCATGTGTATTTGTTCTGGCCCAAGATTAAAAAGTCCTTCAAAATCACACTAGAACATCAGCTTTAAATTAAACTTTTTTGTGCCTTATGGATCGGTATGCCATGTTGCCAGTTAATTTTAAAGTATAAAATCAGCTCGGGCCAGGCTAATTCCAGGTTTTTCTTAAAGTAGAAGACTAGTTCTCTTCAGATCATGTGTATTTGTTCTGGCCCAAGATTAAAAAGTCCTTCAAAATCACACTAGAACATCAGCTTTACATAAAAAAAATTGTGCATTATGGATCGGTATGCTATGTTGCCAGTTCATTTTAAAGTATAAAATCAGCTCGGGCCAGGCTAATTCCAGGTTTTCCTTAAAGTAGAAGACTAGTTCTCTTCAGATCATGTGTATTTGTTCTGGCCCAAGATTAAAAAGTCATTTAAAATCACACTAGAACATCAGCTTTAAATTAAACTTTTTTGTGCCTTATGGATCGGTATGCCATGTTGCCAGTTAATTTTAAAGTATAAAATCAGCTCGGGCCAGGCTAATTCCAGGTTTTCCTTAAAGTAGAAGACTAGTACTCTTCAGATCATGTGTATTTGTTCTGGCCCAAGATTACAAAGTCCTTCAAAATCACACTGGAACATCAGCTTTACATAAAAAAAATTGTGCTTTATGGATCGGTATTCCATGTTGCCAGTTCATTTTAAAGTATAAAATCAGCTTGGGCCAGGCTAATTCCAGGTTTTCCTTAAAGTAGAAGACTAGTACTCTTTAGATCATGTGTATTTGTTCTGGCCCAAGATTAAAAAGTCCTTCAAAATCACACTAGAACATCAGCTTTAAATTAAACTTTTTTGTGCCTTATGGATCGGTATGCCATGTTGCCAGTTAATTTTAAAGTATAAAATCAGCTCGGGCCAGGCTAATTCCAGGTTTTTCTTAAAGTAGAAGACTAGTTCTCTTCAGATCATGTGTATTTGTTCTGGCCCAAGATTAAAAAGTCCTTCAAAATCACACTAGAACATCAGCTTTACATAAAAAAAATTGTGCATTATGGATCGGTATGCTATGTTGCCAGTTCATTTTAAAGTATAAAATCAGCTCGGGCCAGGCTAATTCCAGGTTTTCCTTAAAGTAGAAGACTAGTTCTCTTCAGATCATGTGTATTTGTTCTGGCCCAAGATTAAAAAGTCCTTTAAAATCACACTAGAACATCAGCTTTAAATTAAACTTTTTTGTGCCTTATGGATCGGTATGCCATGTTGCCAGTTAATTTTAAAGTATAAAATCAGCTCGGGCCAGGCTAATTCCAGGTTTTCCTTAAAGTAGAAGACTAGTACTCTTCAGATCATGTGTATTTGTTCTGGCCCAAGATTACAAAGTCCTTCAAAATCACACTGGAACATCAGCTTTACATAAAAAAAATTGTGCTTTATGGATCGGTATTCCATGTTGCCAGTTCATTTTAAAGTATAAAATCAGCTTGGGCCAGGCTAATTCCAGGCTTTCCTTAAAGTAGAAGACTAGTACTCTTTAGATCATGTGTATTTGGTCTGGCCCAAGATTAAAAAGTCCTTCAAAATCACACTAGAACATCAGCTTTATATTCAATTTCTTTGTGCATTATGGATCGGTAGGCCATGTTGCCAGTTCATTTTAAAGTATAAAATCAGCTCGGGCCAGGCTAATTCCAGGTTTTCCTCAAAGTGGGAGAGTAGTTCTCTTCATCTGATGTGTATGTGTTCTGGCCCAAGATGAAAAAGTCTTTCAAAGTTTGCCAGTTCATTTTAAAGTATAAAATCAGCTCGGGCCAGGCTAATTCCAGGTTTTTCTTAAAGTAGAAGACTAGTACTCTTCAGATCATGTGTATTTGTTCTGGCCCAACATGAAAAAGTTCTTCAAAATCACACTTGAACATCTGCCTCATATTTTTTGAGCGCAATGGCTTTTAAAATATAATTTTATTAAATATATATTTAATTATTTATTGTAATATATAATTATAAATTCAGTAATTAAAATAAATATTTTACAATATACAAAATCATATTTAATAATATATTGTATATTTACATTGTTAATAAACAGATGTACTGCTTTTCTTCATTCTATCTCCTTCAGTGTTGATCTGTGGGGTGTTTAATATGAACAGCGGGTGTTTGTGAACGCTCCCTTTAGTTCACGGTGGTTCAGTGAAGCGGCAGCTGCGAATATCAAACCAACTTCAGCCGGGGAATACGAGGCTGCGAATATCGAGCCAAACGAATCTGGAGCTGCGAATATCAAACCAACTTCAGCCTCGTGGGAGAAGTCCGGTCGTGATGGAGTTGAGCAGTATATCTGCAGCTCGCCCCAAACGAGGCAAAAAGACCAATAAATCTGCAGAAACCAACAAAGAAGGGGAGCATGGCACAGGTAAGATATGTAACGTTAGCTTTTATTAAAACTAATGTTAGGAAATGTAGCTTACTAGCTACATTACATCCTGTGATTTCCGAGGAAACTTGGCTTACACTAGCTTACCTAGCTAACCTAACCTTTGCTAGCTGGTTGGATCACTGTTCATTATGAATAATATGTGTTTACCATCCTCAGTCAAATTTTAGCAGGCCACCATTAGCTGAGAATTTATAAGGATGATGTTAGCACACTAGTTAGTTGTTATAATTAAAGTATGAGTTATGGTGTAACACAAGTACTGCAAAAAATGACTGATAGACCAGCCCATCAGTCCAAGGACCAGGGATGGCGATACCTGTTAGACATTGTTTTAGGCAACTTTTTTCCTGCTGTGCGACAGTTGAACTACAATTAGCTAATGTTATGTGCCAATCTTGTTACTTATCTTTGACTTGTAGGTCATTTTTAAACAGTTTATAATATTTGAACTTATGTAGAGAATCCACCAACATAATTTATTAACTTAGTGGTTAACAAGTCCACAGTCCACTATTAGAATTTATTTATTTTTTTGCAGTTACCCAGTTAGCCCCAACAGCTGTGATGTCCTTGAAAAAACACCAGATTCTACTGGCTGAAGCAAAGAAGAATGAGGAGGCTATGTCTAAAACAATTGCTGACCTGAAAGAAGAAAGGGACGGTCTTCTAAAACAGTTAGACGAATGTGAGTATTTTGGTAATTAATATAAAATATTTACTTAGCACCAGAATGGCTGTACAAAAACATAAACCCCGGCCCTCTAACTTGCCACCACTTAAAATCCTACATTTTAAAAATGTCTCACTCAAGTTTGATTTGTTTGATATTAGACCAGAAGAAAGGTCTGAAAGGTGGCACCGCAGAGGACGATTCGTCTGATCTATGTGAGGACCAAGAGTCATCAGAGTTTTCTGAATCTTCTTCATCTTCCTCTTCTACGTCAATGTCAAGTTCCTCTGAAGAGCAGAGAAAGAAGAGAAAGAAACACAAGCACAGCCACCAGAAGAAGCTCAAAAGAAAGAAGAACAAAAAAGGAAAAGAAGAAAAGATGCAGCAGTATAGAAAGAGAGGTACCTAAAACCACAGACAAATCCATATATATATATACATATACAGGGCCAGCTTAAAAAAATAGAATATCTTTGAAAAGTTACTTTATTTCAGTAACTCTGTTAAAAATGTGAAACTCATATAATATATATATATATATATATATATATATATATATATATATATATATATGTATTAAACTCAGAGTGATCTATTTTAATTGTTTATTTCTTTTTTTGTTGATGATTTTGGCTTACAGCCAATGAAAACCCAAAAATCAGTGTCTCAGTAAATTAGAATATTATATAAGACCGACTGATACTGTTGGCAGTGTGGGTAGTTTGCTAAGTCCTGCTGGAAAATGAAATCCACATCTCCATAAAAGTTGTTTTCAGCAGAGGGAAGCTGTAAGATATGAAGTGCTGTAAGATTTTGAGGGAAAACAAAACTGCACTGACTTTAGACTTGATAATAAAACACAGTGGATCAACACCAGCAGATGACAGACATGTCTCTCCAGACCATCACTGATCATCAGTAAATTTTACATTTCATTTGGAAATTAAGGGAGCAGAGTCTGGAGGAAGAGTGGAGAGACACACAGTCCAAACTGCTCGAGGTCAGTGATGGGTTGGGGAGACAAGACATCTGCTGATGTTGATCCACTGTGTTTTATCAAGTCCAAAGTGCAGTGTTTTCCCACAAAATCTTACAGCACTTCATGCTTCCCTCTACTAACAACTTTTATGGAGATGTGAATTTCATTTTCCAGCAGGACTTAGCAAACTACCCACACTGCCAACAGTATCAGTCGGTCTTATATAATATTCTAATTTACTGAGACACTGATTTTTGGGTTTTCATTGGCTGTAAGCCAAAATCATCAACAAAAAAAGAAATAAACGATTAAAATAGATCACTCTGAGTTTAATATATATATATATATATATATATATATATATATATATATATATATATATATTATATGAGTTTCACATTTTTAACTGAGTTACTGAAATAAAGTAACTTTTCAAAGATATTCTCATTTTTTGAGCTGGCCCTGTATATATATACACGTGCATATATGTACCTTGGACTGTTTAGTCTGCAGTTGATATACCGAAGTAAATTTGTGAATGTCTCTGCTCATTACCAGAGACTGTGAGGTGAACATTTAAGCAATGGTTGAGCAACACTGTATCAGTTAGCCAAATTAAACCTATAAAGATTAGATTTTAAATATTTTACTTTCTCTGTCTGAAGCCTAATGAATCATAAGTTTTGAGGCACGAGTTGGCAGTCACTAAATCAAGTCCATATGAAATAAAATAAAGTAACAAGGGCATTTTATAGGAATTGTTTAGTTTGTTTGTACTTTTCTTATTTGTGTGTGTGTTTTTATCTTTGTGTTTGTCTCTGTAGCTGGAAATCCTCAGCAGACTGTTAGAAGATACAAGAAGATTTTGCATCAGTACAGAAGGGGGAAAAATCTCCGTGATGCATACAGGGCTGTTGGAGTAGACAGAAACACTGTAGTGGCCAATGCTCCCATTGCAGAGCTAGCTATAGTGGCACCCCAAGAGTACAGTAAGGTGTTGGAGGGTTACTCAAGGCAGGAGAAACTGCAGGTGTTTGCAAAAAAGTGTGCAGATGTCTTAAATAATGATGTACAGCTGTTAAACAATGTGGAAATGTACAAAAAGAAAAACAAGCTTCTGCCTTTAATGAAAAGAAAGTAAGTTTTTTTTGTAATGTTTCGCAAGCTTGCCTATTGTTTTGGACTGTAAATAAAACTACAATGGACATCCAACAGATGACAGTGTTATTGGCTGTGAAGACAATGTTTTATAAATGTTGAACAATTCATTTATAAATGATTTAACAAAAGAAATATAGTTTATAAATGATTTACAAGCATTTTCAGATATTTATATACAGAGAATAGTTTACACTTTAGATTAGGTGCTGCAAAATGTTTTATAAATGTTGAACAATTCATTTATAAATGATTTAACAAAAGAAGTATAGTTTATAAATGATTTTTAGATATGTATTAATCACCTTCTTATAAACTTAATCCTTCTGGGTGATGGGGGGTACTGAAGTCTATGCCAGTGTTTATAGGGCAAAAGACATGTAAGCCCTTGGACAGACCACCAGTCCATCACAGACAAGCAGAATAAAGCATTCTCTCTCTCTCTCTCTCTCTCTCTCTCTCTCTCTCTCTCTCTCTCTCTCTCTCTCACACACACACACACACACACACACCTAGGGAGAAATTCAGCATCACCTGACAGTAGGTAGGTAGACTGTGAGAGAAAAAGATCACCCAGACGAATACACTGGTTTACTGGTCATTTAAATGCTTCAATCTTGAGTGTGTTTGATTCCTGCTCAGTGGAAGTTCGTTTAGCCACATAAGCTGCAGTTGAAGTTTTTGGGTCAACAATGCTGTGCATGAAGTCCATCAGGTAGGAAGGAGCTAGGAGCTTGCTTTGAATGCGAACATCATATACCTGTCTAAATCTGTCTTAAAATAATCATTAAAATAATATGTAAAAATAATTAGCTACAACAGAACCCAGAGCACACACAAGGCTACTAAATTACTGTTTAATACTTGATTAGTTCATGATAAATAAATTATAAAATCAAAGTTTATAGATGTTTTATTCATTAAGTATGTTTGGCTAAAAAGGCCTTAACATTACATTCCTTTGTAAATATTCTATTTACATATGAATTATGATTATTATAAGTATGTAACTGATATATAAAAACTGAATTCCTGACCTATTCATCATTTGTTAATCATTTGTTAAGAATGAAATAATAACTTGTATGTGTCTTGTGAATCATTACTAATATATTTATGCATGATTTATAGATATGAGTACATGATTAATTCATGTTTAGTTAATTAGGAATTAAAAACTTATAAATGATTTATAGCTGAACGTTATTATAAAGTGTTACCTGTTAATATACTGTGCAAGTGCATACTAACTGTGGCATGTGATACCTCTAACTGCATAGATCCACTGGGAAGTCAAATGAAGTACAAATTCTTATGTATTCAAGGTATATGTTTTAAGTGATATTACTGTATCGTTTTGGAGTAATGGCATACCAAATAAAAAAACAAATGTCTATTTGGTTTCCATAAAACAGATTTTGCAGTCCTATAAAACCGAATAGACTTTTTAAAAATTTGGTACCCATTTACTCCAAAATGATACAGTAATATCATTTGATACTTATATTATTGAAAACATGGAATGTATTCTTCAAGGATTACATGGTGTTATTGGATAACAGTTTGGGTATTTAACCAATGTTATTGGCTATAAAACCAATTTGCTCTTTTTTAGGACTTCGAAGTTTGGTATCCTCTTACTCCAAAAATGATACAGTAATATCCCTTAAAACATATCTTGAATACACAAGAATGATCTTTATGAATTTAGTGGTGTGATATGATAACCCTTTGATTTGCTTATTTTATAGGACTCCAAGCATTTTCAAGATTGTACACTTTTCTACAGATAGATAACTGTCTTTGTAATTACCCATTCATTTGTATAGTGGAAAAATATGTTGCTGCATCGAAACCCTATAGTCAATTTTAAATAAACAGTGACACTCCTGCACCTTTTCAGGAAATGTACTACTTCTCCCAAAAATTCCTAAAACATCACCCTCAACAATACAATAGCTGTACATTCACTGCACATTTTACAAAACAATGACTAAAATGGATCAGTTCCAGCAACCATGAAAGAGTTTTACACTTTCACAGTGGTGCGCAGTATATGCTACCTACGACGGCATTATAGCAGTGAAGAAAAAATCCAAGGGAGCAGGGCTGGGTTCTTAACACTAAAACAATTCTTAGATGGTTCAGCAAGCTTCACACATGTCTCTGTCTCTCTCCATGTTAAGATGCTCTTAATCCTAAGGTGCTATTGGTGACATAACGAGGAGACAGAGTGGTTTACATCTACAGTGGCTTGCAAAAGTATTCATACCCCCTTTTGTCACTTCGCAACCACAAACGTAAATATATTTGATTGGGATTTTAAGTGATAGACCAACACAAAGTAGCACATAATTGTGAAGTTGAAAGAAAATGATACATGGTTTTTACAATTTCAGTCAAATAAACATCTAAAAAGTGTGACATGCAAAAATATTCATCCCCCTTTACTCTGAACCCCCTAAATAAAATCCAGTGCAATCAATTGTCCTCAGAAGTCACTTAATTAGTTAATAGAGTCCAGCTGTGTGTAATTTAGTCTCTGTAATCACTAGAGTTCCTGTATTTTATATTTTTTTACTTTTTCTCTCTAAATTCTCTCAAACTGTTGCTTTGTTGTTTTAAAAACTCCCTCTAGCGGTTAATAGTAATTTTCTGATATGACTGCAGAAAGCCTATAGAGAGGAGAATTCCCACTTACTTTGCGTTTGTCTGACACTAGAGGGCGCTCCTGTGTGAGCTAGTCTAAAATGAATGGGTTCCTATGGAGCATTTGAGGGAAATAGTTTATTAATGTTTAATAATTGTCACACTGGAAATTGTACCTGTTATCTCAACATAGAACAATATTTAATGTTTCAGTTCCAAATATATCACGTTTAAAGCCTTTAAACCCCAGTTAGAAAGCTGTTAAACCTTTTTAAACAGTAATCTGAGCTCACCAACCAATCAGCTCACATTAAACCTAAAATCCGTTTACTGTAGACAAATGATCAAATATAGTTAGTTATATTTTGTTTGCTTTTTAAACAACATACTTCATTCTACTTCCCAAAATTTAAAGAATATCCTGGAAAAATAGCTAAAAATTTTTACTATTTTTTATTTGTGTTTTTAGCCATTTAGAAATCATAGTTTATTAATGTTTAATATTTTTAATACTGACAACTGTACTCGTACTTCTCAACATAAAACAATGTTTAATATTACAGTACCAAATATATCACTTTTAAAGCCTTTAAACTCCAGTTAACACTAGCGCCTTTACTGCCTAAAATATGTTTACTGTAGAAAAGTTTTGTTTGTTTTTTTTAAACAAAAAATATAATTCTACTTACCAACATTTTAATAATATCCCGAACAAAAAGATAAGTAATATTTTACTAGCCGCTGAGCTCCATTTACTCCCATTCACTCGCGGGCTCCCACTAGCGCTCGTAGTAATTTTAATAGTCTACAATCAGTGTTGGGAAGGTTACTTTTAAAATGTAATCCCTTACAGATTACTGATTACATCACTCAAAATGTAATTTGTAACGTAATCAGTTACATTACTTCAAGTGAGTAACGTAATCTGATTACTTTGGATTACTTTAAATATTGTCATTTTTTTAAGCCTGAATGAATGTAGCAACCACATATTGCATATTATTATTTTATTTTTCTTTCCAGTTAACAAATAAACAAATAAAACAGCCTTTTCAATCACTCTATAGAAATACTTATGAAACCATTTCATCAAACAATTTTATGAAACACTTCTATAAATTGATGATAAAACCATTTAAAACCAAACAATGTAACAACTTAATTTTGACAACAAATTTTGATTTAGTCTTAGTTATAGTCTTGTGACGAAAATAGCATTTAGTTTTAGTCACAGTTTAGTCATCTGAAATGTTTTTAGTTTTAGTCGACTTAATGTCATAAGAATATAGTCGTATACTGTAACTAAAATTACAGTAAATTTAGTCGACTAAAATGTAAAGGGTGTAAATGTAAATGCTTTTTTCATCAGTTCCCTTGAATTATTAACTCTACACTTATACGAAATGAAACGTTTAATAACCACTTGAGTAATATTGTTAATGTTTGAAAGTGAAATATATTTTTTATATGATTTAATGTATATTATTATTATTATTATTGTAGGTGTGTGACTATATATATTTTACATTTAAAGCATTTTGCTCTAGAAATCAGGTCATAAAACATCTGAATAGTTAAATTATAGTTTGAACAGCGTTGTAGATGCATAAACAGCTTTTAAATGATCTAGTTTTATCTCCAGCAGTAACCCAGCACACCTACTGGAGCTACAGTCTATAAATGAGATCAAAAACACACATTCACACTGTCCTGTAGAGATGCTCTCAGGATGTACTGAGAGACTTCATGAGTTAAAGTGAGAAACTTATGAGAAAGTGCTGTAAGGAATTTACACAGACTTTTGGGTTCATAGATTGACTTATTTTATTGTTTTATTTTCGTTATATTATTGAGTTCCTTTCTGACCTGTTCCTGCTTCAACACTAGCTATATCTTTCCCAGTGTGAGACTAAACAGATGATCTGATCTTAATGAGTTAGGGTTCTGTATCAGTTCTGTGTTTTAGTGCACTGCTGAGTTAAACACATCAGCTCATGAAATAACATCAGCATTAAAACGCGGATCTCTGCATGGAGATCTGTGTGACTCTGGTCTGCAGAAGCTGAAAGATTAGTGGTGTTTTTACTGGAGATGGAGTCGCTCCACGCGGTTTACACGTTATCTTGTTTTTCGCGACGTCAAAAGAGAAATATATCGCCTCTCCCCTCTCTCTCTCCCTGCTGAACTTCCAGTCGAGCTCCGTAAGTATCGACAGGTTAATTCCCGGGTTTGTAACTGACCGCGCGGCGCCACCTTCGCTAAAGTAGCAGTGGATCTCTTCTTAACTGGTCACTACCTTTCACAGAACTAAATCAGTTCTGATTGGATTTCGTTCCTGCCAAATATTTTCGTCTCGTTTTTATTCGTTGACCAAAATGTCAGTTAATTTCGTCTCGTTGTGTGTGCGGAGCCGCTGTCTGCCCCTCCTCCCTGTGTGTGTGTGTGTGTGTGTGTGTGCAGCGAGACGGGAGGAGGGGCAGACAGTTCCCTGTCATATCAGAGCGATTTCACCTCAAAATGTTATTTGCGTTTTGTCGGTGTTGGATTGGAAGAGCAAAAATAGGAAAGTACCGCAATGTAACCCTTTTATTTTAGCAGAGTAACTGTAATCTGATTACCACTTACTGAAGCAGTAACTGTAACGGATTACAGTTACTCATAATTTGTAATCTGATTACGTAACGCCGTTACATGTAATCCGTTACTTCCCAACACTGTCTACAATGAATAGGATTCTATGGAGCATTTGTGTGAAATCTTAGTTTATTAGGGGTGATTAAAAAATAAAAATAAAACTTTTCTAGGTCTTATATAGAGCAAACAATAAGTGCAAACTACAACCAGTCATATTAAGACTAAGGTTTGTGTTTTTTTCTCCTAAATCTCTTGTAATGTAACTGTTCATAACCATAACCAGTCATATTAAGACTATGCTTGAAGTGAAACAGAGACAGAACATGTTTTTAATACAGTACAGAGTTAAGGGATTAGTACAGCTGTCTATGAAACAGTCACATGTAGGATTTACTTACAGTATTTATATATGGTTTGTGTCTTGTTGTTCACTCTGTTACCGTTTATTGTTTCCACTGGAGCCAAAATGCAGCTAGATATACAACTTAAAAGTAGCAGAAGCATCTTCTGTGCCAGGGGTATTTAATTAGAGTTCAGTATGGTCCAGTTCTCGTTTTCCGCCCGTTCTCGGGCTCCCTATCTCCTTATAAAGGCGTTTCTTCACAACCGCGACCCTGAGAACGCGGGTTCGATCCCGCGTGAGGAGCGGTGTGTTTATTTATTCATTTTTTCCTTACCGCGTCTGCACAGATCTGATTGACTGAAGAGAGCGTTTGGTGATCTTCCACTACATGTGATTGGTCTGTGATTTATTGCGCCGCAAAGCGTGTATACAATTAAATCTTTCTCAGTAGGTTTGGGTCCGCCTTGGACAACGTTTGGGTCCGGACCCGGACCGCGGTCCGCCCATTACTGACCTCTGCTCTATGCAAATACCCGAATTTTCCTCTTCTGCTGAGAGCTGCTCTCACTCCTCAGCCACCACACTCGCTGTATCGCTACTGGGTTGCCAGATCCCTCTTAAAAAGTTCACTCTAAACTATTTTTTTTCTTCCCGCGAGACAGGTTTAAGCTTGACGAGAAATATCGTCACGTTTGAATCTCGCAATATATCGTGCCACGAGATCTCGTCACACCCCTATAGTTTATTAATGTTTAATCATTTCCACAATGAAAATTGTAATTGTTTCCTCAACATATAACAATATTTAATGTTTCAGTGCCGAATATATCCATTTTAAAGCTTTTAAACTCCAGTTAGGAAGCTTTTAAACTCTATTAGCCTCAGCTCACCAACCAATCAGCTCACAGTAGCATTAACACTAGCGCCTTTACTGCCTAAAATCCGTTTACTGTAGAAAAACAAACAAATTTAAGTTTTGTTTGATTTTTAAACAAGTAATATAATTCTACTTAACAACATTTAAAGAATAACTTGAACAAATAGATAAATACTATTGTTAGTTTTTAGCCGTTTACCTCCATAAACTCTAATTCATTGAGCTCTCACTCGCGGGCTCGCTCTAGCGGTTCGCAGTAATTTCAATAGTGTAAAATGAACGGGTTCCTATGGAGCATTTGAGGGAAATCATAGTTAAATAATGTTTAATAATTTTTATAATGACAATTGTACTTGTTTTTTAAACTTTTAGCAATATTTAATGTTTAAGTATCGAATGTATCACCTTTAAAGCTTTTAAACTCCAGTTACAAAGCTTTTAATCTCAGTTCTCTGACTGTTTCTTTCTCAGCATCACCAACCATAGTCTATGGTCGCCACCGCAGCATTTAAGGTGGAATGGTAAATTATCAGATTTTATAATGAAATGGTAAATTAGCAGAATTTAAGATGGAATTGTAAATTAGCAGAATTTAAGGTGGAATTGTAAATTAGCAGAATTTAAGATGGAATTGTAAATTAGTAGAATTTAAGATGGAATTGTAAATTAGTAGAATTTAAGATGGAATTGTAAATTAGCAGAGTTTAAGATGGAATTGTAAATTAGCAGAATTTAAGGTCGAATGGTAAATTAGCAGAATTTAAGGTGGAATGGTAAATTAGCAGAGTTTAAGATGGAATTGTAAATTATCAGAATTTAAGGTGGAATGGTAAATTATCAGAATTTAAGGTGGAATGGTAAGTTGTTATAATTTAAAATGGAATGATAAATTATCAGAATTTAAGATGAAGCCTAAAAGAGCCATGCTGCCTCGCGTGCACCTTTCCTCTCGGCAGTTGTATAAAATCATTTACAGGGCAATGTCAAATCATTTGCCTTTTTTTAAATGACATGGTTGATAATAAAATTCCTTCCAGTTAAGAAGCTCCCACGATCAGTAAAAGCTGAACAGAGTTTTGCATGAGCACTGGAGCATCATTCAGTCACATCAGGCAGGACAGGAGCGCTAGACAATTCAAAGTTTTAAATATGAACTGTATTTTGGATAAACAATGTTTGTATTATAAAATGCAATTCATTAAACAATATCAGAAAAATTCCCCCCGGCCGGACTTATGAAACCACTTCAGATGGTTTAGAACATTAGTTAAGAGAATGGCTGATTTATACATATAAACTAGGGGATGTGCTATATCATATCATACGCAATACTATTTTCATTTTGTTGCAGTCGTGTATTCTTGAAATATCAACATCAACATCACAAAGTAGAGCAGGTTAAAAAAACACTGTAAGCTAAACTGAGGTGTGTAATTTTAAAAGAAATTGAACAATTTTAATTCAAAAAAGGCACATAAAAATGACTTTTTATTTTAAACTTTTTTTTTCAGTAGATCAAGCTGCATTCACCGTCACACAATCTAATTTAAAAACCCCAAAACAAAAAAAAATAATTATCATTAATTACATGCTATTTGATTATGCATGTGCACTCCTGGTGCATGTCAGCTTTGCATGGGGAAACTGCTATATATTTTAAATAGTGTTTAATTTTCTACTGTCTCAGATTTTGACATTTTAGCTCATCAGAGACACAAAGTCAAAGTCAAAGTCAAAGTGGTTTTTATTGTCATTTCAGCTATATACAGAGTACACAGTGAAACGAAACAACGTTCCTTCAGGGACCATGGTGCACATAAACACAGTGTAGACAGAACAATCGTGCAACAGTACAAAAGTGCAGACAGACAATACAACACAATACAGACAAAGAATAATAAATAACAAGACAGTGTGCAAATTATGCAGTGTGCAAAAAAGACCAGGTGAGGTAGTAATTACTCTATTTCACAGTGTGCAATAGAGTCCAGTGAGGTAGTAGGGTTTTTAGTGCTTCCATTTTCTGGGGTAAGTGGGGTAAGAGTGTGTGCGCATGTACAGAAAAACAACTTTATGCTTTTACTTTTAGGGGTGCTGGGTCTTGTTTTAGAGGGGCTTGAGCTGCTCTAAAAAAGGGGTAGTGATACCGCTGGTTATAACATACATGGAATGAACAGAACAGTCATATTTTACTGCAATTCCACCACGATATGCACATTTCCACTGACAGAAGAAGCAGTACATTAAAGTGACAGTTGATCACTACCTTACTTCATTTACATGGTGTGACTTGTTAAATGACTTGGTTGATTGATAATAAAATTCCTGTGTAATTTACCTGGTTAATCATTTGAAGGAGCTCTCACTATCAGCAAAAAAGGCATAAGAGAGTTTTGCATTGGCCCTGGAGACTCATTCAGTTAACTGAAAAAGAAGAGGTGAAAAAGTCTTTGATGTAACATCTCAGTTTCAGAACCTAACGCTGACAAACGAGTCATATTATATAATTATAACTATAAGTACGATCATATTCTATTTCATTTTAACAGTACCTTAGAAACAACTTCCTTTCATGATGTTGGGATGAAAGTGATTGCTAGAAATACCTGATATACCTTTTGCCACATTTCAGGCTTCAAACATAAAGATATGAAATTGTAATGTTTTTGTGAAGAATCAACAACCTCAGAAGCTCATGACTAAATGACTGATGATGATAAATAGAGTCCACCTGTGTGTAATCAAGTCTCCATATAAATGCACCTGCTCTGTGATCAGAGTCTCAGAGTTCTGTTTAAAGCACAGAGAGCACCAAGGAACACACCAGGCACGTCCGAGATACTGTTGTGGAGAAGTTTGAAGCTGGATTCGGCTTTAAACATCCCAAGAAGCACTGTGCAAGAGATCATATTGAAATGGTAGGAGTATCAGACCACTGCAAATCGACCAAGACCCGGCCGTCCCTCTAAACTTTCAACTCAAACAAGGAGAAGACTGATCAGAGATGCAGCCAAGAGGCCCATGATCACTCTGGATGAACTGCAGAGATCTACAGCTGAGGTGGAAGAATCTGTCCATAGGAGAACAATCAGTTGTACACTGCACAAATCTGACTTTTATGGAAGAGTGGCACGAAGAAAACCATTTCTCAAAGATATCCATAAAAAAGTCTCGTTTAAAGTTTCCCACAAGCCACCTGGAAGACACACCAAACATGTGGAAGAAGGTTCTGTGGTCAGATTTAAACATAATTCTAACTTTTTGGCCACAATGCAAACTGTTATGTTTGGCGTAAAAGCAACACAGCTCATCACCCTGAACACACCCACGATCCCCACTGTCAAACATGGTGGTGGCAGCATCTCTTCAGAGGGGACAGGGAAGATGGATAAAAATGATGGGAAGATGGATGGAGCCAAATACAGAAGCATTCTGGAAAAAAAACCTGTTGGAGTCTGCAAAAGACCTGAGACTGGGACGGAGATTTATCTTCCAACAAGGCAATGATCCAAAACATAAAGCAAAATCTAAATGGAACGGTTCACAAATAAACGTATCCACGTGTTCGAATGGCTGAGTCAAAGTCCAGACCTGAATCCAATGGAGAATCTGTGGAAAGAGCTGAAAAAAACTGCTGTTCACTAGTGGTGCAGTTTTTTTCAGCTCTTTCCACAGATTCTCCATTGGGTTCAGGTCTGGACTTTTTAACTGAACCGCGGAGCTCAGCTACTGTCGGGTGGAGCTTTTTAACTGTCTCGCGGAGCTCACCTACTGTCACGCGGAGCTCTTTAACTGTACCGCTGAACTCACACTGTCGCGCGGAGCTCACATACTGTTGCACGGAGCTCATACTGTTATGCGGAGCTTTTTAACAGTTAAAGAGCTCCGCAGGACAGTCAAAAAGCTCCGCGCGACAATGGCTGAGCTCCGTGGGACAGTTAAAAAGCTCTGCGCGACAGTGCTCTTACTGCCTCTCCCTATTAGGCTACAGAGGGGTGTGTAGTGTCGTGTAACCGTGTTTGTTGTTGCACTGCTAAAGTATGGAGGATAAAGAAAAATAAATCCAACCGATTTGAAAGAATCGAATCGTGACCCCAAGAATCGATTCTGAATCAAATTGTGCGATTCCCAAAGATTCACAGCCCTACTGTTCACAAACCAACGCTCTCCATCCAACCTCACTGAGCTCCAGCTGTTTTATAAGGAAGAATGGGCAAAAATTTCAGTCTCTTGATGTGCAAAACTGATAGAGACAAACCCCAAGAGACTTGCAGCTGTAATCGCAGCAAAAGGTGGCGCTACAAAGTAGGGGTATGATAAAAAATCGATTCTACGATTTAAATTGATCTTCATTTGAATCATTCGATATCGATTAAACACAAATCGATCTTTAAAATTAGCCCATTTCCCCCCGTATATGAATACGGTCTGGCAAGACCATCCCTCTGGCTGGGGTGAGCTCCCAGCTCCCAGAAGGGTCAAAGGCTATTTAGAGCAGTAAAGAAAAGAAAACTGGATAGTAAAATATTATTTCTATCTAAATATATCTGTAAATTACAACCATATCACAAATATAATGTCATTATTTATTTACACATTTCTTCATATTGCTTAAATAGCAGACCTAAAGCTATTTATTGCTATTGCTATATTGATAGCAGGCTACAACTACAGAAAAAAAAAAAAAAAACATCTTTTGGATTTAAGCATTGGATTTAACTGTGATTAACCACATTTTTTAAAAGCTGAGTTCAATTTTACTATTGAACAAGAAATTGCTTAAATAAAACCTGTCTGACAACATTAAGCAGATAAAATATCTCAAAAAACAACACAGCATGCCCCGATCTGAAGAAATTCAAAAACAGTTTTTTATCATCATAAAGCTTTGGGACTCCAGAGATTCACTATTATTCACTAATGGAGAAAAAAAACATGGAACACTGGTGAACCTTCCCAGAGTGACCGGCCGACCTAAAGAAATTACTCCAAAAGGGCATAAACAACTCATCCAGGAGGTCCCAAAAGAACCCAGGACAACATTTAAAGAACTGCACTTCTCCATTTCTCACTAAAGCCTCAGTTAAAGTCAGTTTTAATGACTTAATAATAAGAAAGGGACTGGGTGAAAAAGGTCTCCATGGGAGAATTCCAAGATAAAAAACACTGCTGACCAAAAACAACACAACCACCCGTCTCACATTTACCAACTAACATCATGATGATCTCCAGGGGCCAGTTGTTCAAAGGAAATCTGATCGAATTTTGGTTATCGGATTGGATCAAATCTGAAAAACGGGTTGTTCAAAAGGAAAAGAAGCATTCTGAAATCGGATCAGATCACGTAATCCAATCCTAGTTTGTAAATGGATCAAACCTTCAGTTTCTGTTGTTCAAAACTTTTCAGTAGGATTTGGATAACTTTGATCCAAAAAAACAGAATTACCCTGATCCCAACAAGGGGTAGGATTTCAAAGTGGATTTCATGAAGAAAATGTGGTAAAACTTTAAAATCAAAGTTTTAAAGTAAAAAAAAAATACATTTGTACAATTTAGTGTATATACTTTTATTTCTATTTTGCACTTGACCTGTTTAACCGTTACAGTGATAAAGTAGACATAGGCTACCAATTAAGCCTTTTTCTATAGTAACGTAAAAATAAAAACAATCTTGACCCCATTAAATAAACCCCTCAAAAGATTTAAATTACAAACAAAATTAATAAATTGATTTTTTTCATCTACGTCACTGTCATTCATCACTGTATATTAATGTTAAAGAAACATTCATCAGATATGAAGCTGTCAAAAATAATTTCGAACAATTGCAAAGAACACCAGAGTTTGTTCTGGTTCTTCAACAGGCTCAGGTGCATCATGAACATCACAGAGAGGGACATTGCGTCTGGTAGCAACATTGGGCAGGACAATACATGCAAGTGTTATGTTGCATGCTCCCTGTGGTTCGACTCGCAAATAGTTAAGTCATGCAAAGCGTCTCTGCAGAACTCCATTTAAACGCTCAATTGCTCGTATTGTTTTGCAATAAGCAGTATCTTGTTACTGCAAGAAAAGGAGTCATCAACCCATGTTTGTTGGTTCTTCTATCTGTTTTTTACATAGCTAGTAATCCGGATTAGCTAATCCTGAAAACTGTGTTTCTGGATCAGGTTGATCCAATCCAATATTGCTTTGAAAAACTGGCTTAAAAGTAAGACAGATCACCTGATCCTGGATAGCAAAAAATGTGATTACCAAATCTGGATAATTTTGATCCGGATTACATTTTTTTAACAACCAGCCCCAGAACTTTGGGTAAATATTCTTTGGACTGATGAGAGAAAAGTGGAGCTTTTTGGAAGGTGTGTGTCCCGTTACATCTGGTGTTAAACACATTATTTCAGAAAAAGAACATCAAACTGAATGTAAAACATGGTGGTGGTAGCGTGATGGTCTGGGGCTGCTTTGCTGATTCAGGGCCTTGGCAACTTGCAGTCCCGAAGGAAAATGTCCGTCCATCTGTTTGTGACCTCAAGCTCAGGCGTACTTGGGTTCTGCAGCAGGACAATGACCCGAAGCCTAGTCAAAGTGTATTTGAGATGCTGTGGATGATCTTAAACAGGATGTTTATGCTGGAAAACCCTCCAATGTGTATGAATTAAAATAATGCAACAAAATTTCTCCACAGAGACCACAGAGAGTTATCGTCAACGTTTAATCGCAGTTTTTGCCACCAAGGGTGGAAAATGCTTTTTCACACAGGGTCAGGTGGTTTGGATAGATTTTTTTCCCTTAATAAACAACAGTTATCATTTAAAAACTCCTTTTTTATATTTATTTAGATTATCTTTCTCTGTGTTTGATAATCAGAAAAATGGAAGTGTGATAAAAAGCAAATACTAAAGAAATCTGTAGGGGGCAAATACTTTTTCACAGCATTGTAGATGGACTTTCAGCCAACAGTGCATTGCAGTTGTCCAGTCTGGAGGTTACGAATGCATGCACACGTTTCCTCAGCATCTTATCGAAAAATACAAATGTGTTTCTGTCCCAGATCTTATGGAAAGCATTGTACTATACTGTAATATCGTAATTACATTATGACTACATGGTAGCAGTTGTATCAGGGGTGCTTTACATGAGCGTTAGAGATTTACAGATAAAATGAGTTTAAAAGCTCAGGAACGGCTCAGTTGAACTGCAGTGTCTCAGGTTGGCTCTTTGGGCTCTCTGTCACTGAAGAAGATCATGATGAAGCGTTCATCTCTCCTCCTTCTCCTCCTGCTGGCGGGTGAGTTCATTACATTCAGAAACAGCATCTATATTACTGTAGGGTCACCCATGTTTCAAATGGCTTAAAGTTACTGGTACAGTTATTGGTGGTCAGTAGTTATGGGTGTTCTGTATTTATGGATGTTTAGTAGTTACAGTTCACTGTAAAAGTATTGGAACAGTAACATCAATCCTTTTATTTCTGCTGTAGACTGTAGTATGAAACTTCTTCTTGCCTTAATTAATGAAAATGAAAATGTTTCATCTGACATATTTGCAACCACCCCCTGCAAAAACTAAACTTTGTTTAAATGTTGGTCTCTTAAAAGAAATAAAGTAGTGAAACATTTTTTTTATGAAAAAGGAGTAAATTATGCTAATTGAACCATTAACTGTTAGAGGTGAGGAACACCATTGCATTAAATATTGATAGAATAATTAGTAATGGAGTTAGTAATTAAATATTTACACTGCTTATAAGGATTTTTTTGGGTTTCAGACGTCTTTTGGATAATTAAACAAACATGCACCAGGTCAAATTAACCCCGGAACACCACTGCTGTTTCAGTCAAATTAAATAGGAGGGTTCAAAAGATGAATAAAAGACGAAAGATCAACATTTTAGCTTTTATTTCCAGGTATTTACATCTGGATCTGATACAAAGTTCAGAAGATTCAACACCTTATGATCAAAAGTGTTGGAAATAGATTAAAGTGAAAAAGATTTAATATTTAGTTGCGACTGCATTCTTCTTCTGTGATGCTTTTTTCAGGCTGCAGTGGGTTTTGGTTCATTATCTCGCTGCATGATAAAAGATCTTCAGATCAATTTGGTTTCATCTTTCTTTAAAATGACAGTAAAAATGTTTCTGTAGACTTCTTTAGACACTTGTATGCAAGCCCAAACCATGACACTACCTCCACTGTGTTTCACAGATAAGTTTTTATGTTTGGGATCATGAGCAGATCCTTTCTCACTCTAATCTTTTTTTGCAAACCTTTTTTTTTTACATTGGTTAAGGTTCATCTTTGTCTCATTAGTCCATAATCAGTCCACAGGCTGATCTCTGTACACTGTAAGCTCAGATAAGTTGAATTTACTTCAAAAAATTGAGGAAATTGTTTGCCTTGAAAAAGTTAAGTAATGGGTAATGAAAACTTAAGTTAGCATAACTTAGAACATCAAGTTATTACAACTAAAGGCGATGTTGATTTAACTTTTTTATTTTTATTATACTGTAAGATAAATAAGATACGTTGGGTTTACTTTGAATGTATATGTGCCCACAAATGTTCAGCTAACTCAAAATAGTTGAGTATTGTTTTATAGTATTGAGTATTATTGAAATATCCAATTTTATGTAAAACAGACATAAATCATTTGAGTTCAAACAACGTATGGGTTTACAGTTTACTTCTTGGCAAATTCCAGCCTGGCTGTACTATATTTCTTGCTGTTTAGTGGTTTTAATCTTTTGGTGAAGTCTCTGTACTTTGTTCATGAAGCTTTCTGTGAACAGTAGGTTGTGATACCTTCACTCCTGCTCTTTCAGGGTTCTTGCTGGTGTCACTAACAGTTATTTTAGGATTTTTCTTTACAGCACTCACAATGTTTCTGTCATCAACTGCTGTTGTTTTGCTTGGTCTACCTGTTTATCATGTTACTTAGTACACCAGTGACGACTTTCTTCTTCAGGGCATTCCGAACGGTTGTACTGGCTATTGGCAATATTTTCCATCCTCTCTCAGCTTCACAGCTGCTTGTTCTTCACCTATAGACAGTTTTCTGGTTTTCATGTTGGTTACTCCTATAACTATAAATTAGGGGTGTTAAAGTTAAAGCGTTAACGCACGCTGTTAATTTGCAATCAGTCATTGTAATCCGATTTTTTACTCATCAAATTAAGTTTGATTTCAGAAATCCTCACAACCAATTTTACAGTCCAATTTATCATGCATTCTTTATTCCAGCACGCTATGTTGATTTTATCTGCCTTCAAAGACACAAGTATATACTATTATTTTAATTGACACGACTAATATACATATAATTGCATTTTACATTTCTTACATTCATTCTTTTATTTGCATTTAAATATTGACTATAATAATTTACATCTGAAGAAAAACAAATGCGATTAATCACAGTTAATCACAGAATTTTGTTGTGATTAATCTGATTAAATTTTTTAATCGATTGACACCCCTACTATAAATGCACAGTCTGCACAGATAAAATCCAAATCGGAGACTGAATTTTCAGACATTCAGCGCTATTTATTGTTTAAAAAATGTAATGTCATCAAGAAACAACAGAGTAACAAAACACATCTGATAGTCACATGTTCACATGGTCCAATACTTTTGAACATCACTGTATGCATGTTCAGCAATTTTGGATGTTCAGTAGTTAAAAATGTTTAGTAGTTATGTACTGCAACGAAAGCATCTGTGAAGGTATAGATCTGTGTAAGTTTTGTATTTAGGTAACTATTTATTTTTAATGTTGATCCTGTTAGAGCAGGGGTGTCCAAACTTTTTTTTGTTGGGGGCCAGAAGGAGAAATATATTTGAAGTCACGGGCCACAGACTGTAATAAAACAAATAATGAAATATACCACTTTAAATAATACATTTTTCCTGATTACTTTCATTTACACACCATTTTACTTGACTTACTATCTTTATCTTTGACAGTGTTGTGTAAACTAAGATTTTTCAAATTGATGTTTCATTTCATGATGCTTCTTAATATTAAACTCCTTAATTACAGCAACTTTTAGACTCTTTTTTAGACCCGTTTTCTGCGCTAGAAATGCGCACTTTGCGCTTTTAGACTCTTTGGCCTGTTTTTTTTTCGCTAGAAATGCGCACTCTCTCCACTGTTAGATTCTTTGGCCCGTTTTACTGCGCTAGAAATGCGCACTCTCTCCACTTTTAGACTCTTTGGCCCGTTTCTGACACCTAGCGTTCAAACTTTGAATCTCACATTATAAAAACCTGCTTAACAGCGGACCAACTTTCATTCTATTTCTAAAATACCTCGCGGGCCGCTCCAAAAAAGGAAACGGGACGCAAATGGCCCGCGGGCCATAGTTTGGACACCCCTGTGTTAGATGTTTTCAAAGTTAGAAGCTTCTTTCTCTCCTCTCTTAGATGCTTCACTGGGAGAACTTCAGAAGAGAGTTATAAACGGACAGCCCTGTGCACCCACTGAAGGTACCCACCATGTGATTCTGACTGTTGAAGACAATACCAACAGTTATCCTTCCAGTAAATTTCACTGTGGAGGATCTCTGATTGGTGATCGCTGGGTTCTGACTGCTGCTCACTGTGACGAGCTGTGAGTATAATTACACGTATGATTAAAATGATCACACTGCATATCACTTAATATCACACTCCAGAGTTTTTACTGAGGACATTACACTGAGTACAGCATTATTTACTTCTTTTAGGAACCTGGTGGCACTATTGCATGAGCATCCTCGAAGAAATACACGAAACGTTGGTGAGATTGAAGAGACTCACAAGTATGTAGACTGTGATGGACAACACGACATCATGCTGCTGAAACTGAAACAATCTTACAGTAACCTGCCAACAATTAAATTACCCGACCCCATTAACTGCAGAACTCCACCAATAAAGCAGGCGGTACGTTTTACTGGACGGTTTATTGCCTCAAGTGCAACAGCAGGTACCACAAAGGGTGAGTTTTTCTCTGACACTGAGAAAATGCATTAATCAAAAAAGTATATATTTTTAAAATGTATACATTTTATTTTATTCCTCATTCATTTTTAAAGCTCACCTTCCGCGAAAATCCGATTTTTCTTGTTTTTTGTGGAATACAGTAGGTCTCTCCGAGTTGAATGTGTACACCTGCACATTAAACTGTTTTGCAGCCCCCATTGTCTGCAGGAGCTAAGCAAAGAAATCCCCCCTCCCCCCCTCCGAAAAA
Source organism: Astyanax mexicanus (assembly GCF_023375975.1). Classification (NCBI taxonomy): domain Eukaryota; kingdom Metazoa; phylum Chordata; class Actinopteri; order Characiformes; family Acestrorhamphidae; genus Astyanax; species Astyanax mexicanus. The sequence continues at coordinate 35,488,776 of NC_064429.1, forward strand.
CGGGTGAATTTTGAATTATCTTTCTGCCTACGTAGGCAGAAACTCACAGACCAGCCCACCTTGGCTCGAGAAACTCCCAGAGGCGGAGCTGAAGCGACGCAACATCACCGCTCATCAGTTAGGAGGTGGGAGGCAGTGAGCGGCAGAGCGGTGGAGGGGCGTCGCAGTGCTCCTAGCCAATCAGAGGAGAGATATTTGCATGCTGTTTGCATGTATGAATATTCATGAGCAAAGCTGGAATCCGGTCATTTTGGACACACCCCTAAAACAGTCCATTAAAAAAGAGCTATACAGAGACACTTTTTTTTTACAAAAACGTTTCATACTAGAGACCACAACTAGACATTTTAAAATGAAAGAAAAACGACGGAAGGTGAGCTTTAAGATTAGAGAAATCCAAAGTATGAAGGACCCATATTAAATTATGTAGTAAACAAGTGCTAAACAAACCAGAAAATATATATTATACTTTTGATTCTTAAAAGTAGCATTCTATGACTGCTTTGCACAGTCTGACACAGTCTGACATCGATCTACAGGACCATCCATCCACCAGGTGAATCTACTTTGTGGAGATCTGGAAGTAAATAATTGTCCGGACATGTCTGCTTACCTTCACCACGAAAACCCCAGCGTACGGTCGTATGCCTACGATCGGATTCTCTGTGCTAAAGATCCTCAGAATAAGGTTGACTCCTGCGGGGTAAGACTGGTCATTTTTACACACTTGTAGGTCCAGAGTGCACCAATAACCATTTCCCATCTAACCCCAACAATTTCCCACTAAACACCACTGTCTGAATGATAACCAGACAGTTACTGGGACTGACCAATTAACACCCGAGCAATACAGTGATGATGTGCTGAAACTGTCACTATTCATTTTGCTCTCTGTCTTTTTCCTTCTCTCTTCTGCACAAACCAAACTCACACAGGGGGATTCAGGAGGCGGTATGATGGTGAAGGAAGGAGGTGTTGATGTCCTGTATGGAGTGGTTGAAGGTGGCTCTGACATTATATGTCGTGGTCCTGTATTTTTTTTGGATGTCTGTCGCTACAGGAGGTGGATCCGTAAAATTACTGGAATATAACAGTTCTGCTAAGATTAGCGAATAAAAAGTAAAACTGATAATAGCAAATGCAAATGTTAATAAAGACAAAAAATGCTAATAAAAAAAAGATCTTTAAGAGCAAAAACACATCTCTGTCTTCTTGTTTAGTAAATATCACAGAAAAATAACTGAGAGAGAGAGAGTGTGTGTGTGTGTGTGTGTGTGGGGTAGATTATCTCTTTAGTGTCTGTCAGTCAATAAATCAATCAACCTTCATTTTCACTGAAAAATACATTTTAATTAAAATCAAGTATTTAATCAGGTTAAGCTAAAATAAGGAAATTCATAAACAAAACAATAAAAATTAAATGGTAAATTCATTAGAAAAACAAGCAAACAATACAGAATTTAGAATTAAGAAGAAAAGACATCAGAATAAAATGATAAGTGGACAGGCTACACTAATGTGGAGCAATACAATAAGTTGAGTTAACAAGAGTTAATCTATCACAGTCTGAGTTTTACTTTAACTGGGGAAGTTTGCTTTAATTCAACACAAAATCCCTTTTTAAACACTTTTTAAGCCTTTCCCAGACTCTTAATATGATCTACAGTTTTTTCTGAACAGGTAAGTACATTTAATAAATTTACTCATAATAAATAAAATAAATATCGGTACCACTTTGAAATAAGACTACCTTTATAAAGGGTTTATAAATGGTTTACAATTAGTTTATTAATGGTTACTAATTAGGTTGTAAATGCCTTAAAAACCATTAATAATCAGTTATAACACATACGTAGAAAGGACAACAATGATCTGTTGTTTGCCAAATAGTGAACCCACAGCCATCTATATTGTTAAATTTCAGATCTTTTCAGATACTCACTTACTTTGTCTTCTCCATCTAACTCAACTTGCTTCTCCATCTCCATATCCTCCATCAGTCAACATCAGTTTAACCATTTAACTCCCAAGTTTAATCATTCCACCACTAACTCTTTTAGTCATTTATAATAATGTGGTGTATATTATCATATGAAATAATAAAATTGACATCTAAGGGCTAAGCAATAATTACCCTTACCTTGACATTTTCAGCATACTATCTGAAATCATCCATGGGGTTGTCACAGATATTGATATAATGTTGCCAGGTGCTAATGTTCAAAGAACATGAAAGTGCTGTTGTGATCCTTAAGGTTGAGTGGCATCTTCTTTAGGACAGCATTCCAGATGTAACTTCCTTTACTGGTTTGCTGCAGGCAATTTCACTGCAAATAATTACTGCAGCTCCCAGCATGTAGTTTTCCATTTTGCTTTTGCCGATCAAGATTTTCAAATTGTAGATGAGTATTTGTTAATGAGTTACAAACACTTATAACCACTAAACAGGAGCCTTATTGTAAAGTGTAAAACACTTCACTATTTATTAATGAGTTACAAACACTTATAACCACTAAATAGGAGCCATTTTTGAAGTGTAAAACACATGAGTAATCAGTCAGTCACATTTAAACAATAAAAATGTAATGACAACAGAAATAAGAAAACTTAAGTTTTATTTACACATTACTCCTGAGTGTTAAGGGCACTCAAATTTAAACTGTCATAACTAAACATGCATAGACCTTTTAGCATGGTATTTAAATTGTATAAATAAAATGTATTTCAAATGTATTTTTTAATCTTTTTTTTTTATCTTCACAAGGTCTATGTCTTCCTAAACAAAGAATCCTAATCAAAATCTAAACAAAACCTAAAGAAACTAAAAATATACCTCACATACTGATGTATGTATGTACTGATTTTTCTTTTTCACTCAAACTTGAACCAGTGTGCCCAATACACTTTAAACACAATCAAGTGTACATAACCATTAAACAGGTTTGTTTCTCCTCATGGGGAGGAGGGTACCCTTAGCTTTCATGATTTCTATTTTTTCTTTTAATTCTTCATCTTTCTGAATAGCAGCCTCACACCGCTTAGCAAATGCCAGCACTGTCTCTCCAGTAGACCTCTTGGCCAGTGTCTCCTCATAGACCCCAGGAGCTGCAATAGCGAGCTCTCCAATCGCTGAAGTGCACACCACAGTGTTTCTGTCAATGCCATGCTTCCCAAACTAAATATTAAGAGACAAGAAATTTAAGTAATTAACTCTTGAGGAGTTCAGCACAGCTGTTAACTGAAAGCCTGAATTCCAGGAGACTCTACCTCATAAAACTGACTGAGAAAATCCAGCAGAGATGTTCAAAACTGTCTAATCTAAGTAAGAGGAGCTACTTTAAAGAATCTAAAACAGGATATGAGCTGTTAGTCAGTTTTGAAGGGTTAGTTTAGTGCTGTGCGTACAAGGTGGGTGTGGCTAATTAACTGCACACAGTGTGTGTTTAGTTACACACCCTCTACCTTTACCTCATATTCTGACCTGAGGATCTCTTCCAGTTTGAACCCAGGCAGCCAATCAGGAAGCAGGAAACAGGATGCTCGGGGTGACTGGGGAGGTGGGCGTGGTAGGGTGAGAACACTGTCACAGAGCTGTTAGTGTGAGTGTGTGTGTGTGTGTGTAGCCTGAGGGATAGTGTGTATGGATGAGGGGGTTGTGGGGGTGTCCGTATAGCTGGAGGGGTTTCCTGTAGGTCTTATTTATACTCAGGAAGTGAAGGAGGAGTTAAAAAGAGGTAAAAAGATGATAAAAAGAAGTGACCCCACCTTTGATATTAGAGCTGGGAGTTTAATCAGATTAATTAGATTAATCTAGATTAATTACATATTAATGCAGTTTACATTTTAAAATAAAATAATAGCGATTGTGCAACTACTTTTACATATAGAAGCTGCAGAGTGAATCTCAGACATACAGCTCTGGAAAAAAATTGAGAGTTCGGTTTCTCTGATTTTGCTATTTATAGGTTTATATTTGAGTAAAATGAACATTGTTGTTTTATTATAGTTAATAAACTATGGACAACATTTCTTTCAAATTCTAAATAAAAATATTGTCATTTAGAGAATTTATTTGCAGATAATGAGAGAAATGGCTGAAATAACAAAAAAGATGCAGACCTCAAATAATGCAAGAAAAAAGTTCAGAAAAATTTGAACGATATTGTTTTAATATTTGGTGGAATAACCCTGGTTGTTTTTTTTATCACAGTTTTTTTTATGCATTTAGGCATCATGTTCTCCTCCACCAGTCTTACACACTGCTTTTGGATAACTTTATGCTGCTTTACTCCTGGTGTAAAAAGAGAGACCGAATGAGATGGAATGAGACGTAACGAGACATAATGAGACGTAACGAGACGTAACTAGTGGAGGTTTGGGGTAACAGGTGTGAAAAAATCTAATAAGTTTATGAGTTTATGAGTTTAAAAGCTTAGACACAACGCCACGTACACAAACAACATCCTTTTGCATTAATAATAATTATGATGACAAGACAGGCAAGGCCACTGTACGGAATAAAGACGGGAAAAAAAAGGAAGAAAGAAAGCAAACGAAGGAAGATTTGGTAGAACAACGGAAGTAAAATAAAGCAGATGCATATTCCAGGTCAGTTTGATCCGTCTGCTGCACGTCAACTGGCTCATTTAGACTGGGTTCCGGTCAGGTCCAGTCCAGGGTTAGTACTCTGCTCCTGGACTGGTTCGAATCGCTGGTTTGTGTTCCAGGTTTTGGTCCAGACCGAGTCCAGCTGGTCCAGTTTGTCTTTTTCCAAAAACAAAAACTGCACAGTTCAGTTTTAACTCAGAGCTAACGCCCGAGTCCGCCGCTCTCGACTCTTTGGGTGCGCCCCCTACAGGCCGGGGGGTTCAAATGTTCAGTTTAGTCCAGCAGGAACCGGGTTTAGTCCCGATCCGCCGCTATCCCAGCTGGATCTGTCCTGAGTAGACGGTCAGGAGCAGCATGATGCTGAATCCCGTCAGCAGGCCAGCGTTCTGGATGATGAAGGTGACGAAAGAGCCGCTCCCTCCGGCCTCTTCCTCCTCCCGGCTCACCTCGTTCATCTCCGGGAACTAGAGAGAGATAGAAGGAAGATACAGGATGAGTTGACTATTTCTGTCCGGCCCGCGTGAGATTGTTGGTAAATTAGAAGGGAAAAGTAAAACTAATTTGCGCTATCCGCACCAAAAGCCGGTGTACGTCTAAATGGTGTATTATGGTAGGTGCGTGCACTGCAGAGACTGAAAATGGAACAGAAACAAGTTTTACAGCTAAATAAACATAATTTACCAGATCTTATCAACCAATACACACCAGAAATACAACTACCTATAAATCTATAAGACAGTGTTTATCAAATAATAGCACAAAAGTCTTATTAACGATTAACAATGATAACTGTATTCATAACGTATGTTTCCAGTAATATTACTGAAAATTAAGCAAGAGTTTGGAGTCCTATAAAACAGGAAAACCAAAGGCTTATTATATCACACCACTAAATTCTTAAAGATTTCTTTCTCATGTATTCAAAATATATGTGATCATTTTGGAGTAATGGGATACCGAATTAAAAAAAAATCTATTTTCAGTTGTTTATAATCACAACAGTTTTGATCACAATTGTGTGCTGTCCTCCACATTTCCACATCAGATTTTCAGCCTGACTTTAATGAACTTGTTCAAGCCCAAAACAGGCTCGATTTATTTTACTGAACACAAAAAAAGAACTGATGTACAACAAACATACAAATGCATTTATTGCATTTTGTTTGTATGAAACGATGCTGCTGTTTTGAAAAGCTTTTCTGTTTGTGTAAAGTTGTGTAGCTGATAGTGTAGCTACACTATATATATATATATGTATTGAGCAGAATCGAGCTAAGTGTGTTAGTCTGGCCCTCTAAAACTGTGACAATTTCTCATGTGGCCCGTTGGGAAAATTAATTGCCCACCCCTGATCTAGATTATGAAGGAACACATGATTATGAACGTATCCCATCACATCTTTTTTTTTATTGAATGTTCTTTTATTTCTAAATTATGGCGAGACTTTGCCTCCTTTTTTTTTTTTGAAGAAAACCAACCAAATGTCTGTAAACCTTCACCTCGGAAATGTAATTGGCTTTTTTTCCCCACACACTGACCCAGATAATATAGAGTATATTATTAATAATTAAATTTTATTGAGTAAATAAATCTTCCCTGATGTAAATACTTGACCTCAGTTCCAAAATTCGATTTTTTTAATCATTTAAAATTGCTAAAAATAAGAAATGTGAAAAAATCGGTAAGAATTTGTGATAAGCTCACACTATAAATATATATATAGCATAATATATAGTATAATATACATATATATAAAATGTATTATTATTTTTTTATCCTTTAAAGTTTCAGGTTAATACAGAAAACACACAATAGAAGGCAGCATAATATATAGTAAAATATATAGTATAGTGCTTTTTCTGTATTAACCTGAAACCTTAAAGAATTAAAAATAAATAAATAAATAAATAAATAATAATAATTATGAACGTATCCTGTTCAGCAGGCATGCTCCTGCTCTTCCTTTCATGGGGCAGTCCTGATTAGTGCCAGTTCCATCATTATAACCTTTTTGATGTTCTTTTTTTTTTTGGATGGACTTCACTTGGGCATGCCTGAACATTGACTGACCTTTTTCTATATTAGTTGAGTAGTTGTTGCTTCTCATAACCTGGATTAGAACATTACTCAAATATTCACTATTCACTGTATACCTGTAACTCTACCTCTTCACTACTTTACTTTAACTGATGCTCTCAAACACTTTATTAAGAGACAAGAAATTCAAGTAATTAACTCTTGATGAGTTCAGCACAGCTGTTAACTGAAAGCCTGAATTCCAGGTGACTCTATACCTCACACTGATACCCTGATTCGAACCCTCACCATGTCTGCCAGCGCGATGTAGAGGAACATCCCCCCGGCCAGGGCAAAGATCCAGTTTGGGGAGAACTGATTCCCGGCCAGAATTCCGAATGCCATTCCCAGGTAGCAGCAGCAGGCTGAGAGGAAGTTGAAGAACAGGGCCTGCTGGATGCTCATCCCAGCGTTCAGCAGGATCACGAAGTCGCCTGCAGAGGGAGACAGAGGCACTCAGATATCAGCCTGATTTAAGAGAGCTCCTAAATAAACAGAGAGAATGCTCAAAATACAGAATAATGGAAATAAAAAGAAAATAAAGCGCCATCTCAAAAACATTTAATATCTTTGAAAAGTTACTTTATTTCAGTAATTCAGTTAAAAATGTGAAACTCTATATATATTATATAGATGTATTAAATACAGATTGATCTATTTTAAGAGTTTATTTCTTTTATTGTTGATTATTTTGGCTTACAAACAATAAAAACCCCAAAAATCAGTGTCTCAGAAAATTAGAACATTATATAAGAGCACTTGATACTTTTGGAGCAGTGTGGGCAGTGTGCCAAGTCCTGCTGGAAAATAAAATCTGCATCTTCATAAAAGTTGTCAGCAGCAGAGGGAAGCTGTAAGATATGAAGTGCTGTAAGATTTTGTGTGAAAACAAAACTGCACTGACTTTAGACTTGATAATAAAACACAGTGGATCAACACCAGCAGATGACAGACATGTCTCTCCATTAAACCATCTCTGATTGGTGGAAACTTCACACTAGACCTCGAGCAGTTTGGACTGTGTGTCTCTCCACTCTTCCTCCAGACTCTGATCCCTTGATTTACTTTAAATGAAATGTAAAATTTACTGATGATCAGTGATGGTTTGGAGAGACATGTCTGTCATCTGCTGGTGTTGATCCACTGTGTTTTATTATCAAGTCTAAAGTCAGTGCAGTTTTGTTTTCCCACAAAATCTTACAGTACTTCATATCTTACAGCTTCCTTCTGCTGCTGACAACTTTTATGTGGATTTCATTTTCCAGCAGGACAGCTTGTAACAGTGATGCCTCCCTTCCAGATGCACTGAACTCCTTCTACGCAAGGTTCGAAGCACAGAACTACACGACAGCAAGGAAGACTACACCTCCTCCAAACGACCAGGTACTGTGCCTGTCCTCAGCTGATGTGCGGAAAACTCTACTCAGAGTCAACCCACGGAAAGCCCCAGGACCAGACAGCATACCTGGCAGAGTGCTCAGAGGATGTGCAGAACAACTCACGGATGTTCTCACGGACATTTTCAACATCTCTCTGAGTACTGCAATCGTGCCGACGTGCTTCAAGACGACCACCATCGTCCCTGTGCCGAAGAAGTCTCAAGTGTCCTGCCTTAATGACTACCGTCCCATTGCACTTACTCCCATCATCATGAAGTGCTTTGAGAAGCTGGTCATGAGGCACATCAAAAACCAGCTCCCGTCCTCACTGGACCCTCTGCAGTTTGCATATCGTCCAAACAGATCAACAGACGATGCCATCTCTACTGCGCTCCACCTGGCTCTCACCCACCTGGACAACAAAGACTGCTATGTTCGAATGCTGTTCATCGACTTCAGTTCAGCATTCAACACCATCATCCCTCAGCATCTGATAGGAAAACTGAGCTTGCTGGGCCTGAACTCCTCCCTCTGCAACTGGGTTTTAGACTTCCTGACTGAGAGACCACAATCAGTCAGGATTGGAAACAACACCTCCAGCACCACCATACTGAGCACCGGCGCCCCCCAGGGCTGTGTGCTCAGCCTACTGCTGTTCACTCTGCTGACTCATGACTGTACTGCAAAGTACAGCTCAAACCACATCATCAAGTTCGCTGATGACACAACTGTAGTTGGCCTCATCAGCAAGAACGACGAGTCAGCATACAGAGAGGAGGTGCAGTGGCTGACGGACTGGTGCAGAACCAACAACCTATCTCTTAACGTGGATAAAACCAAGGAGATGGTTGTTGACTTCAGGAGAGCTCCAGGTGTCCACCACCCGCTGAACATCAACGGCTCTGCTGTGGAAATTGTGGATAACACCAAGTTCCTCGGTGTTCACATTGCAGAGAACCTCACCTGGTCCCTCAACACCAGCTCCATAACCAAGAAAGCCCAGCAGCGCCTCTACTTCCTGCGGAGACTGAGGAAAGCACATCTCCCACCCCCCATCCTCACCATGTTCTACAGAGGGACTGTAGAAAGCATCCTGAGCACCTGCATTACCGTCTGGTTTGGGAATTGCAACACCTCAGACCGCAAGACCCTACAGCGGATAGTGCGGACAGCTGAGAAAATCATCGGAGTCTCTCTTCCCTCCATCACTGAGATCTACACCACACGCTGCATCCGCAAAGCCACCAGCATTGTGGACGACCCCACCCATCCCTCACACGGACTCTTCGCTCTGATGCCGTCCGGCAGAAGATACAGGAGCATCCGAGCCTCCACTACTAGACTCTGCAACAGCTTCATCCACCAGGCAGTCAGACTTCTCAACGCACAGAGACAGAACTGAACCCCCCCCCCACCCACCACTCACCCAACACACTCGCACAAAACTAAACTGTACACACCCCCCCCTTTACACAAAACTAAACTGTACACCCCCCCCTTTACACAAAACTAAACTGTACACCCCCCTTTACACTCACAAAGAACTGAACTTCACCCACACACACACCCAGTCAGCACACAGAGGCTGACATGACTTTATTTGCTGCACTCTTAAAAACTATAAACTCTATACCTCAGTAACTGCTGTGATTATATATGTTCTATATGTTACAGTATGTCACACATCTCTGCACCTTATCCCCACTAAACACTTTATACCGTATCGGTACTGCACTGTCCTGTCTTTAAATTATCTCGTCGTTGTTTTTTAGTGTTATAATTTTATAATTTTATGTTGCACTGTCGTCACTCCTGCACTTTATGTTGTCTATTGCTTGTGGTTCTATGTTGCACCATGGTTCCGGAGGAATGTAATTTCATCACACTGTGTATCTGTACTCAGATGTAATGACAATAAAAGCCTCTTGACTTGACTTGACTTGACTTGGCACACTGCTAAAAGTACCAACTGGTCTTATATAATATTCAAATTTTCTGAGACACTGATTTTTGGGTTTTCTTTGGCTGTAATTCATAATCATCAACAATAAATAAAAGAAATAAAGACAAAAACGCTTAAAATAGATCACTCTGTGTTTAATATATCTATATAATATGACTTTCACATTTTCAACTGAATTACTGAAATAACTAACTTTTAAATGATATTCTATTTTTTTGAGATGCACTAGTATATATATATATTTGAATATAAATAAAATGAATGTGTGCTATCATGAAATCAATGATAACACAGTTATTATTCTGTGATATTTACTAAACAAAAATACAGAGATGTGTTTGTGCTCTTAAAGATCTTTTTTTATTAGCAGGTTTTTTTTGTCTTTATTAACATTTACATTTGCTATCATCAGTTTTTATTCGCTAATCTTAGCAGAACTGTTATATTCCAGTAATTTTACGGATCCAGACCCTGTAGCGACAGACGTCCAAGAACTTTATAGGACCATCACATATAATTTTAGAGCCACCTCTAACCACTCCATACAGGACATCAACACCCCCTTCCTTCACCATCATACCGCCTCCTGAATCCCCCTGTGTGAGTTTGGTTTGTGCAGAAGAGAGAAGGAAAAAGACAGAGAGCAAAATTAATAGTGACAGTTTCAACCAATCATCACTATATTGCTTAATGGCTAATTGGTCAGACCCAATAACTGTCCAGTTATCATTCAGACAGTGGTGTTTGGTGGGGAGTGGGAAATCAGTGGGGTTAGATGGGGAAATGCTTACTGGTGCACTCTGGACCTAAAAGTGTGTAAAAATGACCAGTCTTACCCTGCAGGAGTCAAACGTTTTATCCTCAGCACAGAGAAGCCGATCGTAGGCATACGACCACATTCTGGGGTCTTCGTGGTGAAGGTAAGCAGACATGTCCGGACAATTAGTTACTGTCAGATCTCCACAAAATAGTACGTTCAAGTCTGTGGGTTCCCCTGTAGGTCGATAGAGAGGCAACTGGTGTCAAACTGCAAACCCACTCATAATCTAGAAGTGCTTCTTTCAAGAATCTAAAGTATAATATATTTTTCTGGTTTGTTTAACACTTTTTTGTTTACTACATAATTTAATCTGGGTTCCTTCATACTTGGATTTCTTTAATATTAGAAAATAATAAAGAATAAAATTAAAATTACAAAAATATGTTTTTATATTAATGCATTTTCTCAACATATGAGAAAAACTCACCCTTTTTGACAACTAATTTTGGACTGTAGATAAAATCCCGTCCAGCAAACCGAACCTTGGTCTTTATTGGTGGAGTTCTGCAGTTAATGGGGTGGGGTAATTTAATTGTTGGCAGTTTGCTGTAAGATTTTTTCAGTTTCAGCAGCATGATGTCGTGTTCTCCATCACAGTCTACACACTTGTGAGTCTCTTCAATCTCACCAATTTCTCTATTTTTTTTTTTCGGGATGCTCATTCAATAGTGCCACCAGGTTCCTAAAAGTAAAATGTAAAAATGCTTCATTGTGTGGTAATTTAGTAAAGTACTGCACTCTACTCTAACAGTGTAATGGCCTCAGTAAAAACTTAAAACTGTAAGAAATAATATCACTGTGGAGTGCGATATGAAATTATATAAAGTATGATCATTTAAAAAATTTAAAGACACAGCTTTTCACAGTGAGCAGCAGTCAGAACCCAGCGATCACCAATCAGAGACCCTCCACAATGAACTTTATCTTTGTCACTAGTAACAGACAGATCCACATGGTGGGTACCTTCACTTTTTTCACAGGGTTCTCCATTTATAATTCTTTTCTGAAGTTCTCCCCGTGAAGCATCTAAGAGAGGAGAGAAAGAAGCTGCTAACTTTAAAAAACATCTAACAGGATCAACATTAAAAATAAATAGTAACGAAAAAACAGGAGGATCAGGGAGTTTTTAGGCTTTTTTCTCGATCACATGACATCACGTTCAGTAGCTCCTCCATTTCCACTCGCTGTTGTGTTTTTACGTGGATCTCCGTGGAAACGCACACCCAGTCCCAGTGAACAAATATCTATTTTATTAAATGCGAAGAGATGAAACTCAGAGATGTGGATTCGGACGGGACTAAAATTACCGGAGGAGCACGGAGTTCAGAGAAAAACAGTAGATAATTCAGCCTGTAATTTTCTCAGAGGACGTCTGAGAAAAACACGGACATGATTGTTCTGGATGGGAATAAAATCACAGTCGATAAAAACTCCCCAATAAAAGAGAAAATTACACCAGAACCCCTGAGAAACTAATCTCGTCCAGATAGGTCTTTTGGGACTTGTTCTGTAAGTGTGTGTGTGAGAGACAGACAGGCCTGTTGCAACACGACAGGCAAACCATGCAATTGCCTGAGGCCCCCAGATAATGACTGGATAGTAATTAAATGCAACGACAAACTGTGTGAGAGGCTGTTAAAATTGTTTGATGGTCAATGCCAGAAAGTCCGACAACACTGTAATCAGTCCCTCACTCTACTTACTGACAGTAGTATATAACCAGACTGGAACATGTTCATCAGTATCCATAAACACCAGATGTTCACTGTCTTTAACACTAGAAGGAATAAACCTATCCTTTATATTTGACAGTATTTAATTCATCGTTCCCTACTCATTTTAAGCTCACTGGGGGTTCTGTATTTCCTATGCTCAATATTTTGCCTGATTCGTTGTTCTGTGATCATGTTTCTGTAAAGCTGCTTTGTGACAACATCAGTTGTAAAAGCGCTATACAAATGTATATGTATATGTAATGGGCTCCCATATTTAGTGCATTACAGTAGGGGCGCTATTGCGTCTATTACGGTAGCTGATGGCTGTAGCGTAAGCCAAGTATGGCAGCAGTCACTGGCTGCATCCAGAAACCCCAAAAGTGTCTCCTTTTTCCTACCGATCCTCCTCCTCTCCTCCGTGACCCGGAAACTGATTTGTGACGCCATCTTGCCGCCTGTCCGAATACCATAGGAGACGAAAGAAGTCACTTAAAATCCGCCTCGAAGAGGCTTCCAGCGGAGGATACATCAGTGCATCCTACTCCGGAAGACTTTTAGGGATTATCGAATGACATCACTGCATCCCCGCCCACAGAGCACGCGGGAATGGAGAAAACAACACCCAAATATATGTCATAAGCGTATTACTTAACTAGGTTCCTTATCTAATTAAACAGCCAGTAAAGCAGTAATATAATTTATAGTTTAGGTAAGCTTTATGTTCAGTAAAACTATATAAATTACCCTATATGTAACATATTGTTGTACATGTACACATCACTTCAACATGTATGCAAAATATAATATTTATTATTATATTTATTATTTATTTATATTTGTTTTTTGTTTTATAACATTCAATGAAATCATATTTCACCATTAAAATAATTTAATATTTACATATGCAACCTTCATTAATAGCAAATCAGGCTGTACTTTAAAGCTTAATATTCTTGTCAAAGTTATGATTAGAATTTGGAATTGTGTTTATTGTTTTCTCGTTTTTATTCTTGTATGCGGTGCTAAATCCAGAAGCTGTGATTGGCTGGGCAGTATCCAGCATGTGCTGAAAGTGAGCGTTGTGATTGGCTCAGTTCATCGGTAGTCAACTGTTGGTATCACTCCTTACCACTAGAGGGCTCCACACTTTATTACATTTTACATTTTCTGTGCAGCAATGGGGAAGGAGGCAACATAGCCTTATCAACTTCAGAGAGACACACAATGAAAACTAAGGGTGCTGGGCTGAGACTTGGGTGCGGGGCGGTGGCAGCACTGAGCTGTGACTGAAGTGAGGATGGACGGAAGTGATGACGGATCTGGCAGTGAGCCAGACTCGTTTGGTTGTAGGAGCGGGAATAGGGCCGGTGAGGGAGGAGAATGGCAGGTTGTGCGGTCTAAGAAGAGCAGACGTTTGTCTGAGGATAGAGATTCTAGTGGCAGTGGAGTGCGTGGAGAGACTGTGAAGCGTCGTAAGGAGGAATACCTCATTTTGATCCAGTTTGAATCTGAATCTGCTGGCGTGCTGAATCCGGTCAGGTTGACATCTGAAATTAAATCAGCTCTAGGGGATGTGGCCGGAGCTAAGGTGTTGAGAGGAGGTAAGCTTCTGATAACATGTAAGGATGAGCGTCAACGGGATAAAGCACTTAAAATGAAGTTTCTAGGGGGTAAGAAAGTGATACCGAGATTGTTTAAGGATAAGCAGAGGCTGCGAGGGGTTGTCACAGGGGTGTCATTGGATGTATCTATGGATCAGCTCAAACGTAATCTGTCTGGAGGTACTGTGATTGAGGCCGTCAGGCTTAAAGGCTTCAGGAATGGAGTTAAAGGTGATAGCCTTTCTGTAATGATTCTGTTTGATGGTGACATTTTACCGGATAGGGTTTACCTGGGATATATTAGTTTTCCAGTACGGGCTTACATCCCTCCACCTATTAGATGTTTTAACTGCCAGAGGTATGGACATGTAGCTGCAGCATGTAGAGGAAAGAAGCGGTGTGGTGTATGTGGGGGAGATCATGAGTACGGACACTGTGCAGAGGGGGTTAAACCCAAATGTTGCAATTGTGGGGGAGATCATAAGGCTGCATATGGCGGATGTGAAGTGCGGAAAAGAGCTGCTAAAGTCCAGGAAGTTCGAGTTACGCAGGGGCTAACCTATGCTGCAGCTCTAAAGGAGGTTAATACGGTTGCTCCTCCTGAAGGCAGTGCTGTAAGATCAGCGCGCACAGTTACTGATGTTCCTAGAACCGCCCTGAGCCACCAAACGCACTGTCCTATCACTCGAGATACTCTGGTAGTTGATAAGATAAAGTTTGTTATGTTTATGGCCGATGTGGTCAACTGTACTGCCCAGACTAATAGTAGGACCGAAAGAATTAAAATCATTGTTAGATCTGCAGAAAAGTTTCTGGATATTAAAAGTTTGACTTGGGAAGTGATTAGCTTGAGTCTTGCTGGGAGGGTTCAACCTTCGCAGTCTAGTGATGGCCCGTAATGGGAATTTTAATATTACAGTGGAATGCAAGGAGTTTGATTGCTAATGGACAAGATTTTAAGAAATTTGTGATTAGTAGAAAACGTGTACCTGATATTGTGTGTGTGCAAGAGACCTGGCTTAAACCCCATTTAAGTTTTACTTTGTCAGGTTATGTAGTCATTCGAAGGGATAGGGATAAGGGTAATGGTGGAGGTGTAGCTACTTTTATTAGGGAAGGAATTGGGTTTAAAGTTAAGCACTTAAGCAGTGAGTTTGAGTCATTGGTGGTGGAGGTATGGGGCACGAGTGGGAAATTCAAGATTGTCAATATGTATAACCCGTGTGATAAACTTTCTGTAGACGTTCTGTCGAAAATGGCAGGACCAGGACAGGGTAAGGCATTGTGGTGTGGAGATTTTAATGCGCACAGCTCACTATGGGGTAGTTCTGTTACTGATGGAAATGGTCTGGCTGTTGAGGAGTTTTTAATGGAAGAGGGCCTGGTATGCTTAAATGATGGTAGGGCTACTAGGTTTAGTATGAATAGTCATACCAAGTCTGCTATTGATTTAACACTAGCTTCTTCTGATTTGGCTGGCATGAGTACTTGGGATGTGGTGCATTTTACTTCTCTGGGTAGTGACCATTATCCTTTTTTTTTTGTGAGTTGGGTACAGAGGTTGTTACAGAACCAAGAGGATACTTGCATAGGTGGAATTTTGATAAGGCTGATTGGAACAAATTCTCTGAACTGTGTGAACTTAGATTGTTGGACTGGTCTATGTCTGGAGATGTAAATAAATGTAATGAGGAGCTGTGTGGAATTCTGTATAGAGCTGCTGAGGAATCCATACCTGTAAAGAAGTTTGGTGGTAAGAAGGCAGCAGTTCCCTGGTGGACTCCAGAATGCTCTTTAGCAGTCAGAAGGCGTAATACTGCCCTCCGTGTGGTGCAAAGAACCTTGTTGGCATCTGATCTAATTATTTATAAACAAGCTCAAGCTGTGGTCAGGAAAACTGTAAAATCTTCAAAGAAGGAGTACTGGAGGTCCTTTTGTAGTAGTATTGGGACTGACATTCCTGTGACTGAAATTTGGACTATGATTAGGAAAATGAGGGGCATTAGAAAAACTGGGACGATTCCTGTTTTACAGAAGGGAGACTGGGAAGCTGTGACTGATGTGGACAAGGCAGAAGTTCTGGCTCAAGCTTTTGTACAGGTTCATGGATCTGCAAATTTAAGTAGTGAGCTGGTGGCCTGCAGGAGTAGAGTCCTTGCACAAAACCCTGAGGTATTAAATAAGAAATTGGTGTTTGATAGTGTTTTAGATAGTGATCTTACTTTACTAGAACTCAAACAAGCCATAGAGAGAACTGGCCGAACATCCCCTGGTAAAGATAATATCTGTTATGATATGTTTAAACATCTCACAGACAAATCTCTTAGTATAATTTTGGACTTTTATAATGAAGTTTGGACAGCAGGGCAACTTCCGTCAGCTTGGAAATTGGCCATAGTGGTGCCAGTAGGAAAGCCAGGAAAGGACTTGTCTGATACAGCTGGTTATAGGCCTATTTCTTTAACTTCACATTTAAGTAAGCTTATGGAACGCATGATAACAGAAAGGTTGTCCTACTTTCTTGAGCGTCAGAATAGCTTTTCTCCTTATCAGAGTGGTTTTCGTAGGGGCAGAATGACAATGGACTCAATCCTAGGTTTAGAAGCGGATATCAGGAGGGCACAGCTTTATAAAGAAGTGGTTGTTGCTGTATTTTTTGATATTGAAAAGGCTTATGATATGCTGTGGCGAGAAGGTCTGCTAATTAAGCTGTCTATGCTCGGAATCGGAGGGAGGATGTACAACTGGGTAATGGATTTTTTAATGAATAGGTCCATACAGGTCAGGGTGGGTACTTCATGTTCTAAAGTGTATTCTATTGAAAATGGGACTCCGCAAGGCAGTGTCTGTAGCCCTATTTTATTTAACATTATGATCAATGATATCTTTTCTGGGGTTAGTCCTGACATAGCAAAATCTTTGTATGCAGATGATGGGGCTCTGTGGAAGAGAGGGAGGAATCTATCCTTTGTTAAGCGAAAGATGCAGGAGGCAATTGTTGGGGTTGAACACTGGGCAAATGAATGGGGATTCAAGTTATCTGTGGCTAAATCCCAGGTCATCTATTTTTCTAAGAGACCAAAAACAAATGAACTTGGGCTTAAATTGTATGGTCAGACTCTGGAACAGGTGAAGGTAATCAAGTTTCTTGGTTTGTGGATGGACTCGAAATTGACCTGGAAGCATCACATTATGAAGATCATAGACAAATGCAAAAAAGGATTAAATGTCCTTAAATGCTTGGCGGGAAGTGACTGGGGGGCTGACCGTTCCTCTCTCCTGTGCATTTATGATGCTCTAATTAGATCGGTTTTTGACTATGGCTGCATGGCCTATAGATCAGCTGCTGAGTCTAACCTAAAATTACTTGATGTAATTCAAGCACAAGCTCTGAGATTGTGTTGTGGTGCAGTTAGATCCTCCCCAGTGGCTTCTCTACAGGTTGAAACAGGAGAAATGCCTTTGCATTTAAGAAGACTTGCATTGTCTACTGTATATTGGTCCAACCTGAAGGGGCACATAGAGAGCCATCCAGCTGTGTCTGTTCTACATGATTGCAGTGCTCCTCTTCATGGTCCCTCAAGGAGTTTTGGGTGTCTGAGCAACTCAGAAGCAGGCGAAATGGGATTGCAGGCTCGTGCTTTCAGCAGTACTGTTCCTATATCAGTGGTACCACCTTGGATGTTCCCATTGCCTAGGGTTGATTTTTCCCTCCTTAATAAAAAATGGAGTGATGCAGGAAGTACAGCTGTTATGGTAGAACAACATCTGGCACTTAATTATTATGGTACTCTGCAGGTGTATACTGATGGGTCAAAGGATCCTACTGTGGGTTCCACATCAGCAGCGTTTTTTGTGCCAGAATTTCATGTGGTTGTTGGTAGGCGACTGTCTGATGACCTATCTGTATTTTCCTCCGAGCTTGTCACCATTCTTTTAGCATTGCAGTGGGCTGATGATGTTTGCCCAATGAGGATGGTGATTTGTTCAGATTCTTTGTCTGCTTTACAAAGCATCCAGTCTGGCAAATCTAAATGTAGACAAGACCTAATTTTAGAAATATCTCAGGCATTATTTCGTTTACACATGCAGACTATTTTAGTTCAGTTTTTATGGGTTCCAGCACATGTAGGGGTGGACGGTAATGAGACTGCTGACAAAGCTGCTAAACAATGCCTGAAGCAAAATAGAAGTGATCTCAATATCCCTCTTAGCAAAGCTGAGGCAAGAGTGGTTGTAAAGCAACATGTTAGAACATTATGGCAGACTAATTGGGAACATGAACCAAAGGGGAGGCATTTGTTTGCAATACAACCGAGAGTTGGTTTTGGAGGGAGTGGAGGGTACGGTCGGAGGCAGGAAATTGTACTAACAAGGCTCCGAATAGGTCACAGTATGCTGAATGCCTCTTTGCAAATAATACAGAAACACTCCACAGGGCTTTGTCGCCACTGTCCGCAGAGGGAAACCGTGGACCATGTTCTTTTTTGTTGCAATAAATATGCTGTACAAAGGAAGATTTTGTTTTCTTCTCTTAAAGACAAGGGTCACAAAGAATTTTCTTTGACAGGATTGCTTTCTTATGGGGCAGGGATGGGTTCGGTTCATAAACTGGTTTTTCAATATTTGAAAGCTATTGGTATATTTTGCTTTATTTAGTTTTTTTTTTTCTCCTCTCTCGTTTACTTTCTTTTAGTTTTATGTACTTATTTATGAATTTCCTTTCACCTACATTTTGTTTATTATTGGCCATGTCACTTCCCGAAATCACACTTCACACTCCTGCTCAGTAGGTGGCGGTAATGCACCTTCAGTTGGTCTGCCATCCGCCATAAACCTGAAAGAAGAAGAAGAAGAAGAAGAAGAAGAAGAAGAAGAAGAAGAATGAAAACTAATCTAACTAACTAACAAAGATTAAACCTGTCGCATAAATACCTAAACTACATTACCCCAGCGTGGTAAGTTTATCTGATTAATGTTAATCACCTGTTTAAATGGGTAAACAGACTTTGTGTTGTTTTGAAGATGCAAACTACAAATGGTTTGTACAAAAGTGAAGTACTGTTCGAAGTAATGCACAAATTCAGCTTAATTTGTGTTTAGATCTGTAACATGGTCTTAACGTGTAATCTGAGGTATTGTTGCATTTGCATTGAGTTTAACTGAAGATTTGTAAGCGAATTGTTTTGATAGAGTACAAAGCTAAGTTTATCGACAGTTTATCTTCTTGGGAAATGTACTGCTTGGAGATTGTAAAGTGTTTATTTGTTGTATTTGAATCCCAGAGTTATATGTGATTAATCCAACACAACTTTAAATGTCTTTTATTCAGAAATTTTATTGTGAAAGCTTCTAAATATGTGTTTATTTGTAGTGTTATTATAAATATTGTAATTTCATTTTTATTTACAGTTTAACCGGCTGTCATTATGCTGTGCATAGCCAGAGTGCAATAAAAAACAACAACAACAACAAATCAACAAGTTTATGTTATTCGTAACATCAACATCCTATCTAAAAGGGATCAGCTGTCCCATTTCCTCAATTACAGCTCCTTTTCTCCATTCCTCCTCTCCTCTCCTCGACACCTTTTTCTGGGGTAGGAGGGAGGGAGTAGCAAAAGTTTCTGGACGCAGCCTCGGCCTTGCTGTGTGGGCTCTGGGAACACTAAAAGTAAGTAAAATAGTTTTTTATTGTGCTTACTCTGAGAATTAAACCCTTTTCAACGTATGGGTAGTCAGCATGACTGTGTGTGAGGCAGAAACGGTCTTTTAGGGGGTATAATTAAATGTAGTTTTATTGTTTGTAGCTCAGAGAGGGATTGCTGGCCACTGAGGGGAGCTGTGGCTGCGTTTAAAGGGTTAGTTTTCAGTATGAGTTTAAAGAGGGGGGAATTCTGAGCATGTATGCTGACGTGTGTAGCTTATGCTTGAAGCATTTCGTTCACTGCATGTTTCTGACTAACGGCCATCAATCATCAGCTAGTGCACTCTGTACGAACTGAATTGATACAAAGGAGACTTCGGGATGAACAGTGCGGCCTTTCTCTCTGTGCGTGCAAAGTCCTTCACCTACCAAAGCGGGAGGAGGACGCGCGCACATAGGGAGGGCGGCGCTGTCTAATTACTGAAACAATATCACACTGTCTGACTGGACCCAGTCAATTCTTAAAACAATACCACACTGTCCGGCTGGACACAGTCAAGGCCAAACACTAGTGGTCCGGTCAGACCTGTGAAACTTGAGTACTAACACGTGAAATTACGCACGCTAACATGAGATGATTTTAGCAACGCCTCATCAGCAGGTTTCACGTCATTTGGGGTATAAACATGGAGTCAGATTAGAGGGGGGTCAGAACTTATACTGAGACAGCTAATAATTGGTTTTGTATGTTCTCCTGGATCCAGTACTTTGTAATAAATACTTGGTTTGCTTTCAACTTCACTCCACCTGTCTGACTCTCTCTATCAAACGAACACGCAGGGGAGTTGTACCCCGGACGAGAGGTGGGTGTTGACCCACCTTTCATTTTCATTTCTACAACAATGCTTAATGGTCAGTGGCGATTGCTCTAAGACTGCAAGGGAAGCTCAGCTTCCCCTTAAATGTAAAAAAATAAGTGATTAAATATATGCTGTTGTGCAGTGGCGGATGCTGGTTTTTCAAGGAGGGGAAGCTCAATTTCGGCCTACATCTTAACATATGTAGTTTTATTTATACGTAAATTCTACTCTCCCTGAGATTTTTTTTTGTAAACAAAAGGCATTATTTTCAAGTTTTCACTACACAACAAAAAGGTACCCATTCTTTACATTGAACAATTACATAAAAAAAAGACGCTATGACATAAATAAACATAAAATGATCAGTTTTTGGACAGTTTTAATTTCCTTAAATAATCCCTTTATTCATTTACATTTTTTAAAATTATTTTTAATAATAACACAATACTTACTACTGGCCCCTGTTCATTTATGTCCTGAGATAGTTTCATCAATAAGAAAGGCCATCAGTACATTTTATTTGTTACAGCACTTCCAGTCAGCCAGCTCACTTTATCAAACCAGAACAGCTGAAAATACCTGTTACTTTTCCCACCTTTTACACTAAAATAAATTTTTTCCAGCTGTACTTAGCACCTAATATTTGGACTCAGATACTCAAAATTCTACACTTACAATACAAATATGATCTGAAAAGATGAAAAATGTTTCTGTATGTAATGAACTCACCCGCCAGCAGGAGGAGAAGGAGGAGAGATGAACGCTTCATCATGATCTTCTTCAGTGACAGAGAGCCCAAAGAGCCAACCTGAGACACTGCAGTTCAACTGAGCCGTTCCTGAGCTTTTAAACTCATTTTATCTGTAAATCTCTAACGCTCATGTAAAGCACCCCTGATACAACTGCTACCATGTAGTCATAATGTAATTACGATATTACAGTATAGTACAATGTATAATTATGCTCTCTCTAAAAGATGCTGAGAATTGTTGGCTGGAAGTCCATCTACAGTGCTGTGAAAAAGTATTTTCCACCGATTTCCACCGATTTCTTTATGCATTACATGCATATTAAAAAATTAACAACCACTTTAATGTCATATTAAACTCGCTCTCCGGCCATATGCCATCTTATATCTCATCCATGAATTCTATAAATAACAGTAATTATAAGACCAGCTCTAGTGACTGGATTAAACTGGGAAACTGGAAAAACTTGCTTTTAGCTACAGAGCACCAGCAAGCTGAAATTCACTACAGGAAACACTAAAATTACTATCAAAATCTCTAAATCATTTTAAACTTTTAATATCTAACCACCTTCATTTGAGTTTTATTTTTACCCCGTTTATTTTGTTTATTTCGCCTTTTTATTTATCTAATTGTATACTTATCTAAGTATATATTTACTTTTTAGCCTTTTAATCTATTTTATTAATTTCAGCTCTTCATTTGTTTTATTACTGTTTTTATGTTTGGCCTTTTACCTTCCATTTATTTTATTTTATTTGTCCTTTTATTTGTTGTTTATTAGTATTTTTTAATATACTTTTTTAAATTATTATTATTTATTTATTTATTTTAGTTCCATCAATTACCAATTAGCAATTGGTGTTATTTTATTCCTCTATTTTTTTATTATGTTTATATTTTATTATTCTAATTATTTATTTCTTTGTTTTATTGCTTTACATTTTAGCCTGTATGCATATGCTTATATTCTGAATTCAGAATTGTTTTCTTCTTAATTAAATCTTATATTGTTTCCTTGTTTATATAATTTAAACTTATTTTTCAAAAAAATAAAAGGTTACTCTCAGTTTATTCACTGAGTAATCAGTCCTGGGTGTTGTTAGAGAAATTGAACTCAGGTGTAATAAACCACACTAAAGGTATGTTTAAAATGGGGTGGGGGGGGACACTTTTTCACACAGAGCTGTGTGGGTTAGGATTTTTAAAAAAAAACGTTTATGAAGGAGAGGAAGATGGATGATCACAAGCCATCAAACCAAACTGAACTGCTTGAATTTTTGCACCAGGAGTAAAGCAGCATAAAGTTATCCAAAAGCAGTGTGTAAGACTGGTGGAGGAGAACATGATGCTAAGATGCACCAAATATTTCAAAGTTCAAATTTCTGAACTCTTAAAAATGTATGAATATGAACTTCTTTGTTTTCTTTGCATTATTTGAGGTCTGAAAGCTCTGCATCTTTTTTGTTATTTCAGTCATTTCTCGTTTTCTGTAAATAAATGCTCTAAATGACGATTTTTTTATGTGTATTTTGGTAGAAATGTTGTCTGTAGTTTAATAGAATAAAACACCAATGTTCATTTTACTCATGATAATAATATGATATATAATAGATTCATAATTTTAGTTTATACATTAATATGACTTCCTTGCTTAGGGTTCGGTTATGAAACTGGGACGTTGCACCAAACCCAGGAATTTTCCACACTCATTGTTCAGTTGACTGATGAATGAGTCTCCAGTGTTCATGCAAAACTCTGTTCAGCTTTTGCTGATCGTGAGAGCTACTTAACTGATCAAGCAGGTAAATTATATAGTAATTTTATTATTAATCAATCATGCTATTTAAGAAGGCACGCCATGTAAATGAAGTAAAGTAGCGTCAAACTGTCACTTTAATATACTGCTGCATCCGCCACTGGAGATAAGCCTACCGTGCTGCTGGTTGGGGGGTGTTCTTGGGGCTAACATTTTACAATACTGTTACTGTCATAGTTAATAGGTAACTAAGCAGGAATTAAGCAGTTACTAATCAATAGTGTTGCATTAACACCTAATTATTTTACCAGGGAGTACTGAGTAATTACCATACCTGTCAATACCATACCCGTTCTGGCCGAGAAACTACCGTATTTTACTCCTCTTTCCCGCCGTCCTCCCGTATTAGTATTTTCCCGTAAATTTCCCGTATTATATTACAATTAAAAAATATATATTATTGAGGAGACGGGGCACTGACCACTCTGTGTCTCTTAACCAATCGTGGAGCCGGTTCAAGGAGAAAGTCCCGCCTTTCAGGAGAAACAGCCAATCAGTTTGCAAAGGAGAGTCAGTGTGGTGAAGCCCCCGTCGCCTATGAGTTCAGGCAGCTAGTCGGAGCAGCTGATGGTAAGATCTGGATATACAGCGATTTTTCTAAAAGAAAGTTAACGGTAGGCTAATCATGTAAACTGTGATGAGATTTTTCTGATAGCTGCTTAAAAATACTCGTCTCCGAAATAAAACACACAGATTAAACCTTTTAAAATAAAAAAATTACAGCTTGTGACTCAGTTTAACTAGAAATGTGGAGAGGACCGAAATTAACTGAACTGATCAGGGGTGGAGTGATCAAAAGGAAGAAGTATTAATTAAAAATTATTAATTGTGCAGGCCCCTTAGGACTAATTTTTACTGATGGAATATATCTGGTCTATGTCCTTTTAGTAAAAGCTCATGATACTATTTTTAGGTCACATACAGTCATTTTGCAGAATTTGTGCACCCTTTGTTAAATTTTAAATCCATTAAATAATTAAAAAATATATTATATAAAAGAGTGCATTTATGCCAAAAAAGACATGAAATCTTAACTTTTTTTTAAATATCTAGAAAAGGGTTTTTAATTTGGCTGTATTAAAAGAATGACATATGTAGGAATGTCCACAACATGTTCAGATTCTGATAATCTAATTGTAGTGTGTATTATTATAGTTATTGTAGATTTTTTGTAAACCTGTCTTAAAATGTAAGGGATACTGAACCTTCGTTGGGCTGGTGGGACGACTTTAAGCGGACAGAGGAAAATATCCCTTATTTTTAAATCTAAAACTTGACAGGTATGGTAATTACTCAGTAGTTAGTACTGAACTAATGGACTTTCAGGAACTTAGGTCTTAAATGGGTTCAAATCGTATCTTGATGGCAGGGACTATTTTGTTGCACTGGGCAGATGTAATTCAGAGCGAATACCTTTGACATGTGGGATACCACAAGGGTCAATACTTGCACCCATTCTCTTTAACCTCTATATGCTCCCACTAGGCCAAATCCTGCAGGAAAATAAAATATATTTTAAAATAGCTACACAGACGATACTCAGATTTTCATCTCCTGTGGGCAATTCATTTTCCCAAGGGGCACCATGAGAAATTGTCACAGTTTTAGAGGGCCAGACTAACACACTTAGCTCGATTCTGCTCAATACATATATATATATATATATATATATATATATATATATATATATATATATATATATATATATATATATATAGTGTAGCTACACTATCAGCTACACAACTTTACACAAACAAAAAGCTTTTCAAAAGAGCAGCATCGTTTCATACAAACAAAATGCAATAAATGCATTTGTATGTTTGTTGTACGTCCGTTCCTTTTTTGTGTTTAAGTAAAATAAATCGAGCCTGTTTTGGGCTTGAACAAGTTCATTAAAGTCAGGCTGAAAATCTGATGTGGAAATGTGGAGGACAGCACACAATTGTGATCAAAACTGTTTTATGAAGAATATATTTTGAATACATAAGAGAGAAATCTTTAAGAATTTAGTGGTGTGATATAATAACCCTTTTACACCTCAATGCAGCGCTGCAGTAAGTTTCAAGCTGTAATTTCACTTCTTTAAAAAGTTCAATAATCAGGGAAATCCTACCCAGTGTGCCTTTAATAAGCACTAAACAGGCTCGATCCAACACACATCTCTGATATGCTGGTGAAATTAAAGGCATATTTGAATGAAGTAAGTGACACCCGCTAGGAGTGGGCGATATGGCCCTAAAGCGATATCACAGTATTTCATGGCATTTTGAGATAACGATACTCTTGGCGATATGACAAAACACTGAATTAAAAAAAAAAAAATATATATATATATATATATATATATATATATATATATATATATATATATATATATATATATATTTAAAGAATACACTACTGCAACAAAAAGAAAATTAAATCGTATTATTGCATACAATGATATGATATGGGACACCCCTAACTGAGATATTGAAAAATACTAGAATTTTATCAGATTTGTAACTGAATGTTATGATACCAATAATCTTAATAATGCACTCCAAATATCTCCATATATTCAGGATTAAAGTAAAATAAATGATACTGAACAGATATAATCTGTCTCTAGTAGATATATAATAGGAAATGAGAACAGTGTGAATTTTTCTTTTTGATAAAACAGCAAAAAAAAAGTCGTACCCTGATGTATTATATATAATAATTAAGGGGTGGGTGATATGGCACAATAGGTGATATGGCACAATATCAAAAAAAATAAAAATAAAAATACATGTTCAACCTTTTTTTAGTGTTTCCGTACTTTATTACTTTTGAAAGACCAACATATAAAACAGTATTTTTACATAAAAGTGAAACATAATATTTCAATTTTGTTTTAGTTTTAGTTGTTGCAGGGGGTGGTTGCAAATATTTGAGGTGAATCGTTTTCCTATTATATGTTGATTACAGTAATTAAGGCAAGCAGATAAAGTTTCATACTGAAAAAAATATTTTTAACTATTTTTTTATCTTCAAACTTCATAACAGGAGGGTTAAGTAAAGCCAAGCTAAGTAAACAAACCTGTAAAAAAATGTTAAAGTCAAACAATAGAGAATAGTCTATTTAAAATCATAAATACATCAGGGCCTGTGATTACTCGAGACAAACCTATCCATTCTCGCGCTCCTGTCCTGCCTGACGTGACTGAATGATGCTCCAGTGCTCATGCAAAACTCTGTTCAGCTTTAACTGATAGTGAGAGCTTCTTAACTGATCATCGTGGTGCATTTCACAGTAATGTTATTATTGATCAGCCATGTTATAAAAAAAGGCACATGATTCTGCTGTTTCCCAAATTATCTCCTTTCTGTTCTGTTAATCAAAATGTATTGTGGCGTGTGAGATGAAAGATCTACACGAGGCAGCATGAGTCTTTTAGGCCGTTTTTTCAAAAGCACACAGTGAATGAAGCGAAAACACGCTTAAAACTGTGAAAAACTAAAATAGCTAATAAATGGACTTTACTCAAGTCCTCAAGTCCACTTTTTCTTGACTGTGCGAAGAAATCTGATCTTTATAGTCAGAGCACAAATTATGGGGGGATTGAGGGGTTCTGACCCCCCTAATTAAGACTTGAAAATGGGTACAAACAATAGTATTGCACCTGCACGACCCACTGCAGCTCTATGTGTAAGTAGCTGCTGTTTATCTTTTTAAAATATATGTAAGCCCCCAAACCACTAGGCCCATACAATACCACCCTCTAATAATTCCCAAAGCAATTAAACAAACAACACTACTGCCTAGGGGTAGTAGATAGTACCAATTGACTCGGTCCCCACTCAGGTTTGGATAAATAGTGGTGGATTACCCAAGGTGAAATAAGAGAAAGATGATGACGTTTCACAATGTGTCTTTATTAGAAAATCTTAAAAAAAAAAACAACTAGTTTGCTCATATGAATTGACCCAAAATCCACAATTGGCAGTGTTAATAAAGGAATTAATTGCCTGGTAGCTTGAACGTGGGAAAACTAGTAGTATAATACCCCAAAAGAAAATAAGCAAGAATTTACAAGAGTTTTAAGGGCTCAATTATAACCAAATACTTCAAAAAAATAATATAAATAAAATAGATAACACAACAAACTCAAAATCAAACAAATTCAAAATTAACTTAAAGAAAACACACTCCACCCCAAAAGAGAACCCTCACGACTTGTACCTCAGCTTAGTTAACACGAGATTATAATAATACCACCTCCCACCAGGCCCCACACTGTCCAACTGGTTCAATTGAATGTGATGCAATTTTAATTTAAAACAGAATTGGCACTCAAGTGAATTAACGTTTAATACCTTTAAAACCCAATCTTTAATATATTTTACTATTAAAAATTTCAAGGGGAAGGAAAGAACAATAATTAATTTTCACTGGCCAGGGATACTCCTATATTCTAAACATTCTATATATCTGCCTTGGAAGGGCTCCACTTCCCTTGTTACTGCTGTCCACTACTGGATGTTACTGCTGTATCTGGACTTCCACAATGCACACTGGCTCACCGGCATACACAGGGCTGCAGTTCACTACAAAATAGGCTCTTATTCCACACTGTATCTGGACTCCCACAATGTGTACCGGATTCACTGGTGCACAGCGGCTGACTTCTCCAGCCCTACCACACTCCAAACCAACCGAATGAAGTACCAAAAACGCTGCTCTGAAGTTTCAGCCCTCCGTGCTACCTGCAAATATCCCTGGCAGTGAGCCAAAAAGATCGCTGGGCAAGATCCCACGAGCCTTTTAAAAATGGCGGCTGCACGCTTCTAACCAAACGAGAGTTAAACAAAGTCTCACGAGACTTAAACCAAAGCCTGCAAGCCTTAAGACATTTGTAGTGCACTACCTCCCTCTACTGGAGAGCCTCAAGAGTACACTGCCAGCTTCACTCACCATAACCCCATTACAGGTTACATATATATATTTATTGTTTCAGTAAATCACTCAAATGGAGAGAACAGAGTGTTTGCATTTACCATTCTATTTTAAATTCTGCTAATTTATCATTCCACCTTACATTCTGCTAATTTACCATTCCATCCAAAATTCTGCAATCTGCCATTCCACCTTAAATTCTGTTAATTAACAATTCCTTTTTAAATTCTGATAATTTACCATTCCATCTTAAATTTTGATACTTTACCATTGCATCTTAAATTTAGCTAATTTACCATTCCACCTTTAATTCTGCTATGAAACAATTCTATCCTAAATTCTGATAAAGTACCATTCCATCTTAAATTCTGTTAATTTATCATTCTACCTTAAATTGTAATAATTTACCATTCCATCTTAAATTCTGGTAATTTATCATTCCACCTTAAATTCTAATAATTTACCATTCCATCTTAAATTCTGTTAATTTATCATTCCACCTTAAATTCTAAAAAATTACTTTCCACCTTAAATTCGGATAATTTATCATTCCACCTTAAATTCTAATCATTTACCATTCCACCTTAAATTTTGCCAATTTACCATTGCATCTTAAATTCTGATAATTTATAATTCCACCTTAAATTCTAATAATTTACTATTACATCTTAAATTCTGGTAATTTATCATTCCATCTTAAATTCGGATAAATTACCATTCCATCTTAAGTACTGCTAATTTACCATTCCACATTAAATTTTGCCAATTTACCATTCCATCTTAAATTCTAATAATTTATCATTCCATCCTAAATTCTGATAATTTATCATTCCATCTTAAATTCTGATAATTTATCATTCCATCTTAAATTCTGATAATTTATCATTCCACCTTAAATTCTGATAATTTATCATTCCATCTTAAATTCTGATAATTTATCATTCCACCTTAAATTCTGATAATTTATCATTCCATCTTAAATTCTGATAATTTATCATTCCACCTTAAATTCTGATAATTTACCATTCCATCTTAAATTCTGGTAATTTATAATTCCACCTTAAATTCTGCTAATTTATTTTTCCACCTTAAATTCTGCTAATTTACAATTCCATCTCAAATTCTGATAATTTATCATTCCAACTTAAATTCTAATAATTTACCATTCCACCTTAAATTCTAATAATTTACTATTCCATCTTAAATTCTGCTAATTTATCATTCCACCTTAAATTCTAATAAGTTACCATTCCACCTTAAATTCTAATAATTTACCATTCCATCTTAAATTCTGGTAATTTACTATTCCATCTTAAATTCTGGTAATTTATTATTCCATTTTAAATTCTGATCATTTATCATTCCACCTTAAATTCTAATAATTTACTTTTCCATCTTAAATTCTGGTAATTTATCATTCCACCTTAAATTCTAATAATTTACTATTCCACCTTAAATTCTGCTAATTTATCATCCCACCTTAAATTCTAATAATTTACCATTCCACCTTAAATTCTAATAATTTATCATCCCACCTTAAATCCTAATAATTTACCATTCCGTCTTAAATTCTAGAAATTTATCATTCCACCTTAAATTCTGCTAATTTACCATTCCATCTTAAATTCTAATAATTTACCATTCCATCTTAAATTCTAATAATTTACCATTCCGTCTTAAATTCTAATAATTTACCATTCCATCTTAAATTCTAATAATTTACCATTCCGTCTTAAATTCTAATAATTTACCATTCCATCTTAAATTCTGATAATTTATCATTCCACCTTAAATTCTGCTATGGCGACACTTGAGGCGTTATAAATAAATCTCGCTCGCGGGCTCCCTCTAGCGGTTCACAGTAATTTTCTGATATAACGGGGGAGATAGGAGGAGAAGACCCACTTGAGAACGTCTTTTGGTTCGTCAAACGCTAGAGGGTGCTCTTTAGTAACTATTCTAAAATGAATGGGTTCCAAGGGAGCATTTAAGGAAAATCATAGTTTATTAAGGTTTAATAATTTTCATACTAAAAATTGTACCTGTTTTCTAAAGATAAAACTATGTTTAATGTTTCAGTTCCAAATAGATCACTTTTAAAGCTTTTAAACTCCAGTTATAAAGCTGTTTAACTTTCTGGCTGTGATTGATTAAATACTTGATTTTAAGTTTATTTTTATGACATTTTTAAATGCTCGACTCCATTGAAAATGAAGATTAACCGCAATGTATCGCCTTAGTAAAAATAAAGGTTGATCGAAGTTTATTTATATTTATATTTATTATATGTGAGCTGTTAACCAATGAATTGTTTGCTAAAAAAAACACCTCTTCTTTAAAAAAAATCTATTTTAATTTTATTTTATAACTAAATTAATAGATATTTACTTTATAATAACGTTCAGCTATAAATCATTTATAAGTTTTTAATTCCTAATTAACTAAACATGAATTAATCATGTACTCATATCTATAAATCATGCATAAATATATTAGTAATGATTCACAAGACACATACAAGTTATTATTTCATTCTTAACAAATGATTAACAAATGATGAATAGGTCAGGAATTCAGTTTTTATATATCAGTTACATACTTATAATAATCATAATTCATATGTAAATAGAATATTTACAAAGGAATGTAATGTTAAGGCCTTTTTAGCCAAACATACTTAATGAATAAAACATCTATAAACTTTGATTTTATAATTTATTTATCATGAACTAATCAAGTATTAAACAGTAATTTAGTAGCCTTGTGTGTGCTCTGGGTTCTGTTGTAGCTAATTATTTTTACATATTATTTTAATGATTATTTTAAGACAGATTTAGACAGGTATATGATGTTCGCATTCAAAGCAAGCTCCTAGCTCCTTCCTACCTGATGGACTTCATGCACAGCTTTGTTGACCCAAAAACTTCAACTGCAGCTTATGTGGCTAAACGAACTTCCACTGAGCAGGAATCAAACACACTCAAGATTGAAGCATTTAAATGACCAGTAAACCAGTGTATTCGTCTGGGTGATCTTTTTCTCTCACAGTCTACCTACCTACTGTCAGGTGATGCTGAATTTCTCCCTAGGTGTGTGTGTGTGTGTGTGTGAGAGAGAGAGAGAGAGAGAGAGAGAGAGAGAGAGAGAGAGAGAGAGAGAGAGAGAGAGAGAGAGAGAGAATGCTTTATTCTGCTTGTCTGTGATGGACTGGTGGTCTGTCCAAGGGCTTACATGTCTTTTGCCCTATAAACACTGGCATAGACTTCAGTACCCCCCATCACCCAGAAGGATTAAGTTTATAAGAAGGTGATTAATACATATCTAAAAATCATTTATAAACTATACTTCTTTTGTTAAATCATTTATAAATGAATTGTTCAACATTTATAAAACATTTTGCAGCACCTAATCTAAAGTGTAAACTATACTGTATTTTCAGAACATACAAATATATAAAAAGGCCTATATATCATTTAATAAAACAGATTTAATGGTTAGGACTTAAATAACAATGTGAGTGTTAGTGAGGCTCTTCAGTCAGCACTTTTGCTGGTACTAATCGTGGACTGACACACACACATATACACACTTAATTTAACTTGCCATTTATTAAAACATGAATATGACTAAAAAGTTGTTACAATTTGTATCGCATGTGATATTAAACACAAAACTTCATCTGCTTATTAAAAAACATTCACAATTTGTTGCACAAATTAATTAATAAAATGTGATATACTGCATAACCTGAAATAACTATAACTTTTTTCATAAACCTTAAAACCATAAACCTAAAACCTTTTTAGATTGCTTGCTAGATTATTAGTTCTTGTGGAATTCAAATGTCCCATTTTATTCATGGAGTTTTCCAAGGTCATGAATTAGTTGTCCTAGAGGGCCATTATGATGTTTTTTAGCTAGCCATTCATACCATTCTATTACAGTCAAGTGTTTTTTCAACAGCTCCTCTGACCGGTTACCTCTTAGCCTCCAAACAGTTTCCTTGTATGTTCTCCAGGCTCTCTCTATATGCTGGGTGTGAGCCCCTGTCTGAGCATCAACATATGAGACACTGTGATTCACTGTGTAATGTCTGTAGCCAAACTGAGGTAGAGCTTGCCGATATGCACGCCACTCATCGCTTAAGATAGTGGATCCCCTCCTGACATGTCGAGTGATGAGTGGCAAGAGTTCCCTTCTGGACCTTCGCTCGACTAAGCGAAGAACTGGCTTCCTTTGATTTGTGCCCCCAGCTTTCACACCCAGCATCCCAAACACCCACTTCCTCCTTCTTCATCCCCCTGCCATCCGTCCTCTTCCATACTAGATTAGATAAAAAGGAAAATTTTATACAATTGCCAGTACCTCCTGTTACAAAATATTATCTTGGCCAGTTTCTACTTTCTAGTTACAGAATAGCAGGCCAAGGCAAAATTCATATACAACACTTTTTTGCAATTTCATTTTCATTACTACATAATTAACACATTAACATTTAAGAATGATATTACTGAATAGCATAAAGCATAAGGCGTAAAAAAAACACCATATTCCATGATAACAAACACAAGCTAACATAAAAATGTATACATTAGCATACATTATCCTAATTTTTTAGAAAATCCTGGTAGAAATGTTATTTCTAGGTACTTCCAAAGAACTGCAAATAAACTGTTGATGTGGCTGGATGAGCTGCTGATGAAGCTACTCTTAATAAATCTTAAAATTAATAGCTTAAGAAAATACCTGCAATGTATAAGTATTAATTACTACTAACAATATAAAAGAAAGAAAATAAATATAAAATGTATGTCAATTTAACATCAACATCATACAAAATATCAAGATACAATGACACCTGCCTTTCTTTTATGTCTGAAGTGACTCTCGTCTATAACAATGAACTGCCTGCGTCCTCCAATACGCTGTCCTTTTCTTCTTCTGAGTCTTTCCATTGACACCACGCAAGCTTCTCTCACCTTTTCGGCCATTTTTGACAGAGTTGCTGAACTTCCTGCTATTTCATCAGCTATCATGTCAATTTGGCGCAAATGCAGACCTTGAGAAAACCTGCAAGCACATAATAATACCAACTCTTAAAATGTAACCTAAAAATACCTTACCAAATTAAAGTAATTTAGACTGGAATATAAAGCTCTGAATAAGAGTATTATTTAGTACTTAATAAATCTAAATGTGGGCTTAAAAAGTATATACATGAAACGTAAACTATACAGTACATGTAGCAGGCTGAGACATAGTAAACCTGTATGTGTAAGCTGCTTTCACCTGTACACAAATTCCATCCATTTGAAGAGAGACACTTTGGAATGACTAAACACAGAGTTGTGTCTGACAGATCTCTTCATTTACCTTCCTCTGTGGATAGCTCGTTGACACCTCCTGCAGGGATGGGAATTATATTGATGTGAATTTAGGTGTATTAATCTAACTTTTTTTTTTTTCAAATTATAATGTTCTGTTTAATTCCAACACTAATAAATTACTTTTTACTATAGAGCTAAGTGATGAAGCAAACATGGTTTTCCTGAGATTTGATATGATGGAACAGACAATGCAGTGCCACATTAAAAACATGTGCCTTAAAACATAACTTGCACATATGCAGGCACACATATAGATAACCATGACATGTTTAGAAATGCTTGACAGAATAAAAAAAACGAATTTAATAATTTACGTCTTGAATGGTGTTAAAAGCATAACAGTACAAGGTTATAATTACTGAACAAGGCTTAATTTAGTTTTAGATAAAAAGCTAATCTTTACATTCTTTAGTGCATTTGTTCAAGCACATTAGGTTAACTAAACGCATGATAATTATATGACAGCTTGACTTACCATTCATAGCAATCTGAGCAGTTGCTCTGTTTCAGCTTCATTCTGTGGTGACAGATACTGCATTTCCCCTTTTTCTGCAACAGTTTCTTCTTATGAAGCCACTTTATTAATTTTAAATGTTTTCTTTTTGATTTCTTTCCCTCGATCATTTTCCTTACTTTTCTCTCCAAATACATCATTTTGGCGCATTTATAACCGGATGACTGTCAGTTAAACGTGTCTAACTTGCATGTACAGGATTCAGCCAGAGAATCTCTAATAGAGGGGAGAACACCCACTTGAGAATCACTTCTGTGTTTATTTGACCACCAGAGGCGCTCCCGAGTGAGTCCAAAACGAATTGGTTTGTATGGAGAAATAGAGCAAAATCAGAGTTTATAAATATTTAATACTTCTTATACTGAAAAAAATACTAATGTCTTCAATAAGTAACATGCTGTTTTCTTAAATTAAGAGAATATACTGACCAAATGAATAGTTACTATTTTTATTTTGAGGTTTTAGCCTTTAGCTCCATTCACCCCCATTCATCCAGAACTCACTCGCGGGCTCCCTCTAGAGGTTGTCTGTGATTTTCTAGTGCGGAGAAGATAGGAAGTAGGTAGGCTCTCCATAAACTGGCTTTGATTCAGTCTTATTTCACGATTTATTATAAATTATTTATATATTATTTATATAAAGCTTGCTTATTAAATATTTATTTGGCTTATTTAGCTTAAACAACTACTTTGAATTACGTTTTGTGTATGTATAATATATATATATATATATATATATATATATATATATATATATATATATATATATATATATATATATATATATATATTCACGTATGTATCGTTTATTTACTATTAAAACTGTCAGGTGGAACTTTGTAATATGGGTTGAGTTAATTAAGGGGGGCACCAGGGGGGCCACTAATAACGCCGCCGCTGCTGCAGGGAGAAGTCCGGTCGTGATGGAGTTGAGCAGTATATCTGCAGCTCGCCCCAAACGAGGCAAAAAGACCAATAAATCTGCAGAAACCAACAAAGAAGGGGAGCATGG
Organism: Astyanax mexicanus; assembly: GCF_023375975.1. Taxonomy (NCBI): domain Eukaryota; kingdom Metazoa; phylum Chordata; class Actinopteri; order Characiformes; family Acestrorhamphidae; genus Astyanax; species Astyanax mexicanus. The sequence goes on from NC_064429.1 coordinate 35,523,845, forward strand.
CACAGGTAAGATATGTAACGTTAGCTTTTATTAAAACTAATGTTAGGAAATGTAGCTTACTAGCTACATTACATCCTGTGATTTCCGAGGAAACTTGGCTTACACTAGCTTACCTAGCTAACCTAACCTTAGCTAGCTGGTTGGATCTCTGTTCATTATGAATAATATGTGTTTACCATCCTCAGTCAAATTTTAGCAGGCCACCATTAGCTGAGAATTTATAAGGATGATGTTAGCACACTAGTTAGTTGTTATAATTAAAGTATGAGTTATGGTGTAACACAAGTACTGCAAAAAATGACTGATAGACCAGCCCATCAGTCCAAGGACCAGGGATGGCGATACCTGTTAGACATTGTTTTAGGCAACTTTTTTCCTGCTGTGCGACAGTTGAACTACAATTAGCTAATGTTATGTGCCAATCTTGTTACTTATCTTTGACTTGTAGGTCATTTTTAAACAGTTTATAATATTTGAACTTATGTAGAGAATCCACCAACATAATTTATTAACTTAGTGGTTAACAAGTCCACAGTCCACTATTAGAATTTATTTATTTTTTTGCAGTTACCCAGTTAGCCCCAACAGCTGTGATGTCCTTGAAAAAACACCAGATTCTACTGGCTGAAGCAAAGAAGAATGAGGAGGCTATGTCTAAAACAATTGCTGACCTGAAAGAAGAAAGGGACGGTCTTCTAAAACAGTTAGACGAATGTGAGTATTTTGGTAATTAATATAAAATATTTACTTAGCACCAGAATGGCTGTACAAAAACATAAACCCCGGCCCTCTAACTTGCCACCACTTAAAATCCTACATTTTAAAAATGTCTCACTCAAGTTTGATTTGTTTGATATTAGACCAGAAGAAAGGTCTGAAAGGTGGCACCGCAGAGGACGATTCGTCTGATCTATGTGAGGACCAAGAGTCATCAGAGTTTTCTGAATCTTCTTCATCTTCCTCTTCTACGTCAATGTCAAGTTCCTCTGAAGAGCAGAGAAAGAAGAGAAAGAAACACAAGCACAGCCACCAGAAGAAGCTCAAAAGAAAGAAGAACAAAAAAGGAAAAGAAGAAAAGATGCAGCAGTATAGAAAGAGAGGTACCTAAAACCACAGACAAATCCATATATATATATACATATACAGGGCCAGCTTAAAAAAATAGAATATCTTTGAAAAGTTACTTTATTTCAGTAACTCTGTTAAAAATGTGAAACTCATATAATATATATATATATATATATATATATATATATATATATATATATATATATATATATATATATATATATGTATTAAACTCAGAGTGATCTATTTTAATTGTTTATTTCTTTTTTTGTTGATGATTTTGGCTTACAGCCAATGAAAACCCAAAAATCAGTGTCTCAGTAAATTAGAATATTATATAAGACCGACTGATACTGTTGGCAGTGTGGGTAGTTTGCTAAGTCCTGCTGGAAAATGAAATCAACATCTCCATAAAAGTTGTTTTCAGCAGAGGGAAGCTGTAAGATATGAAGTGCTGTAAGATTTTGAGGGAAAACAAAACTGCACTGACTTTAGACTTGATAATAAAACACAGTGGATCAACACAAGCAGATGACAGACATGTCTCTCCAGACCATCACTGATCATCAGTAAATTTTACATTTCATTTGGAAATTAAGGGAGCAGAGTCTGGAGGAAGAGTGGAGAGACACACAGTCCAAACTGCTCGAGGTCAGTGATGGGTTGGGGAGACAAGACATCTGCTGATGTTGATCCACTGTGTTTTATCAAGTCCAAAGTGCAGTGTTTTCCCACAAAATCTTACAGCACTTCATGCTTCCCTCTACTAACAACTTTTATGGAGATGTGAATTTCATTTTCCAGCAGGACTTAGCAAACTACCCACACTGCCAACAGTATCAGTCGGTCTTATATAATATTCTAATTTACTGAGACACTGATTTTTGGGTTTTCATTGGGTTTTCAAGCCAAAATCATCAACAAAAAAAGAAATAAACGATTAAAATAGATCACTCTGAGTTTAATATATATATATATATATATATATATATATATATATATATATATATATATATATATTATATGAGTTTCACATTTTTAACTGAGTTACTGAAATAAAGTAACTTTTCAAAGATATTCTCATTTTTTGAGCTGGCCCTGTATATATATACACGTGCATATATGTACCTTGGACTGTTTAGTCTGCAGTTGATATACCGAAGTAAATTTGTGAATGTCTCTGCTCATTACCAGAGACTGTGAGGTGAACATTTAAGCAATGGTTGAGCAACACTGTATCAGTTAGCCAAATTAAAGCTATAAAGATTAGATTTTAAATATTTTACTTTCTCTGTCTGAAGCCTAATGAATCATAAGTTTTGAGGCACGAGTTGGCAGTCACTAAATCAAGTCCATATGAAATAAAATAAAGTAACAAGGGCATTTTATAGGAATTGTTTAGTTTGTTTGTACTTTTCTTATTTGTGTGTGTGTTTTTATCTTTGTGTTTGTCTCTGTAGCTGGAAATCCTCAGCAGACTGTTAGAAGATACAAGAAGATTTTGCATCAGTACAGAAGGGGGAAAAATCTCCGTGATGCATACAGGGCTGTTGGAGTAGACAGAAACACTGTAGTGGCCAATGCTCCCATTGCAGAGCTAGCTATAGTGGCACCCCAAGAGTACAGTAAGGTGTTGGAGGGTTACTCAAGGCAGGAGAAACTGCAGGTGTTTGCAAAAAAGTGTGCAGATGTCTTAAATAATGATGTACAGCTGTTAAACAATGTGGAAATGTACAAAAAGAAAAACAAGCTTCTGCCTTTAATGAAAAGAAAGTAAGTTTTTTTTGTAATGTTTCGCAAGCTTGCCTATTGTTTTGGACTGTAAATAAAACTACAATGGACATCCAACAGATGACAGTGTTATTGGCTGTGAAGACAATGTTTTATAAATGTTGAACAATTCATTTATAAATGATTTAACAAAAGAAATATAGTTTATAAATGATTTACAAGCATTTTCAGATATTTATATACAGAGAATAGTTTACACTTTAGATTAGGTGCTGCAAAATGTTTTATAAATGTTGAACAATTCATTTATAAATGATTTAACAAAAGAAGTATAGTTTATAAATGATTTTTAGATATGTATTAATCACCTTCTTATAAACTTAATCCTTCTGGGTGATGGGGGGTACTGAAGTCTATGCCAGTGTTTATAGGGCAAAAGACATGTAAGCCCTTGGACAGACCACCAGTCCATCACAGACAAGCAGAATAAAGCATTCTCTCTCTCTCTCTCTCTCTCTCTCTCTCTCTCTCACACACACACACACACACACACACACCTAGGGAGAAATTCAGCATCACCTGACAGTAGGTAGGTAGACTGTGAGAGAAAAAGATCACCCAGACGAATACACTGGTTTACTGGTCATTTAAATGCTTCAATCTTGAGTGTGTTTGATTCCTGCTCAGTGGAAGTTCGTTTAGCCACATAAGCTGCAGTTGAAGTTTTTGGGTCAACAAAGCTGTGCATGAAGTCCATCAGGTAGGAAGGAGCTAGGAGCTTGCTTTGAATGCGAACATCATATACCTGTCTAAATCTGTCTTAAAATAATCATTAAAATAATATGTAAAAATAATTAGCTACAACAGAACCCAGAACACACACAAGGCTACTAAATTACTGTTTAATACTTGATTAGTTCATGATAAATAAATTATAAAATCAAAGTTTCTAGATGTTTTATTCATTAAGTATGTTTGGCTAAAAAGGCCTTAACATTACATTCCTTTGTAAATATTCTATTTACATATGAATCATGATTATTATAAGTATGTAACTGATATATAAAAACTGAATTCCTGACCTATTCATCATTTGTTAATCATTTGTTAAGAATGAAATAATAACTTGTATGTGTCTTGTGAATCATTACTAATATATTTATGCATGATTTATAGATATGAGTACATGATTAATTCATGTTTAGTTAATTAGGAATTAAAAACTTATAAATGATTTATAGCTGAACGTTATTATAAAGTGTTACCTGTTAATATACTGTGCAAGTGCATACTAACTGTGGCATGTGATACCTCTAACTGCATAGATCCACTGGGAAGTCAAATGAAGTACAAATTCTTATGTATTCAAGGTATATGTTTTAAGTGATATTACTGTATCATTTTGGAGTAATGGCATACCAAATAAAAAAACAAATGTCTATTTGGTTTCCATAAAACAGATTTTGCAGTCCTATAAAACCGAATAGACTTTTTAAAAATTTGGTACCCATTTACTCCAAAATGATACAGTAATATCATTTGATACTTATATTATTGAAAACATGGAATGTATTCTTCAAGGATTACATGGTGTTATTGGATAACAGTTTGGGTATTTAACCAATGTTATTGGCTATAAAACCAATTTGCTCTTTTTTAGGACTTCGAAGTTTGGTATCCTCTTACTCCAAAAATGATACAGTAATATCCCTTAAAACATATCTTGAATACACAAGAATGATCTTTATGAATTTAGTGGTGTGATATGATAACCCTTTGATTTGCTTATTTTATAGGACTCCAAGCATTTTCAAGATTGTACACTTTTCTACAGATAGATAACTGTCTTTGTAATTACCCATTCATTTGTATAGTGGAAAAATATGTTGCTGCATCGAAACCCTATAGTCAATTTTAAATAAACAGTGACACTCCTGCACCTTTTCAGGAAATGTACTACTTCTCCCAAAAATTCCTAAAACATCACCCTCAACAATACAATAGCTGTACATTCACTGCACATTTTACAAAACAATGACTAAAATGGATCAGTTCCAGCAACCATGAAAGAGTTTTACACTTTCACAGTGGTGCGCAGTATATGCTACCTACGACGGCATTATAGCAGTGAAGAAAAAATCCAAGGGAGCAGGGCTGGGTTTCTCAAGAGGTTCTTAACACTAAAACAATTCTTAGATGGTTCAGCAAGCTTCACACATGGCTCTGTCTCTCTCCATGTTAAGATGCTCTTAATCCTAAGGTGCTATTGGTGACATAACATAACATTTACATCTACAGTGGCTTGCAAAAGTATTCATACCCCCTTTTGTCACTTCGCAACCACAAACGTAAATATATTTGATTGGGATTTTAAGTGATAGACCAACACAAAGTAGCACATAATTGTGAAGTTGAAAGAAAATGATACATGGTTTTTACAATTTCAGTCAAATAAACATCTAAAAAGTGTGACATGCAAAAATATTCATCCCCCTTTACTCTGAACCCCCTAAATAAAATCCAGTGCAATCAATTGTCCTCAGAAGTCACTTAATTAGTTAATAGAGTCCAGCTGTGTGTAATTTAGTCTCTGTAATCACTAGAGTTCCTGTATTTTATATTTTTTTACTTTTTCTCTCTAAATTCTCTCAAACTGTTGCTTTGTTGTTTTAAAAACTCCCTCTAGCGGTTAATAGTAATTTTCTGATATGACTGCAGAAAGCCTATAGAGAGGAGAATTCCCACTTACTTTGCGTTTGTCTGACACTAGAGGGCGCTCCTGTGTGAGCTAGTCTAAAATGAATGGGTTCCTATGGAGCATTTGAGGGAAATAGTTTATTAATGTTTAATAATTGTCACACTGGAAATTGTACCTGTTATCTCAACATAGAACAATATTTAATGTTTCAGTTCCAAATATATCACGTTTAAAGCCTTTAAACCCCAGTTAGAAAGCTGTTAAACCTTTTTAAACAGTAATCTGAGCTCACCAACCAATCAGCTCACATTAAACCTAAAATCCGTTTACTGTAGACAAATGATCAAATATAGTTAGTTATATTTTGTTTGCTTTTTAAACAACATACTTCATTCTACTTCCCAAAATTTAAAGAATATCCTGGAAAAATAGCTAAAAATTTTTACTATTTTTTATTTGTGTTTTTAGCCATTTAGAAATCATAGTTTATTAATGTTTAATATTTTTAATACTGACAACTGTACTCGTACTTCTCAACATAAAACAATGTTTAATATTACAGTACCAAATATATCACTTTTAAAGCCTTTAAACTCCAGTTAACACTAGCGCCTTTACTGCCTAAAATATGTTTACTGTAGAAAAGTTTTGTTTGTTTTTTTTAAACAAAAAATATAATTCTACTTACCAACATTTTAATAATATCCCGAACAAAAAGATAAGTAATATTTTACTAGCCGCTGAGCTCCATTTACTCCCATTCACTCGCGGGCTCCCACTAGCGCTCGTAGTAATTTTAATAGTCTACAATCAGTGTTGGGAAGGTTACTTTTAAAATGTAATCCCTTACAGATTACTGATTACATCACTCAAAATGTAATTTGTAACGTAATCAGTTACATTACTTCAAGTGAGTAACGTAATCTGATTACTTTGGATTACTTTAAATATTGTCATTTTTTTAAGCCTGAATGAATGTAGCAACCACATATTGCATATTATTATTTTTTTTTTCTTTCCAGTTAACAAATAAACAAATAAAACAGCCTTTTCAATCACTCTATAGAAATACTTATGAAACCATTTCATCAAACAATTTTATGAAACACTTCTATAAATTGATGATAAAACCATTTAAAACCAAACAATGTAACAACTTAATTTTGACAACAAATTTTGATTTAGTCTTAGTCATAGTCTTGTGACGAAAATAGCATTTAGTTTTAGTCACAGTTTAGTCATCTGAAATGTTTTTAGTTTTAGTCGACTTAATGTCATAAGAATATAGTCGTATACTGTAACTAAAATTACAGTAAATTTAGTCGACTAAAATGTAAAGGGTGTAAATGTAAATGCTTTTTTCATCAGTTCCCTTGAATTATTAACTCTACACTTATACGAAATGAAACGTTTAATAACCACTTGAGTAATATTGTTAATGTTTGAAAGTGAAATATATTTTTTATATGATTTAATGTATATTATTATTATTATTATTATTATTGTAGGTGTGTGACTATATATATTTTACATTTAAAGCATTTTGCTCTAGAAATCAGGTCATAAAACATCTGAATAGTTAAATTATAGTTTGAACAGCGTTGTAGATGCATAAACAGCTTTTAAATGATCTAGTTTTATCTCCAGCAGTAACCCAGCACACCTACTGTAGCTGCAGTCTATAAATGAGATCAAAAACACACATTCACACACTGTCCTGTAGAGATCCTCTCAGGATGTACAGAGAGACTTCATGAGTTAAAGTGAGAAACTTATGAGAAAGTGCTGTAAGGAACTTTACACAGACTTTTGGGTTCATAGATTGACTTATTTTATTGTTTTATTTTCGTTATATTATTGACTTCCTTTCTGACTTGTTCCTGCTTTATCACTAGCTATATCTTTCCCACTGTGAGACTAAACAGATGATCGGATCTTAATGAGTTAGGGTTCTGTATCAGTTCTGTGTTTTAGTGCACAGCTGAGTTAAACACCCCATCAGCTCATGAAATAACATCAGTATTAAAACGCGGATCTCTGCATGGAGATCTGTGTGACTCTGGTCTGCAGAAGCTGAAAGATTAGTGGTGTTTTTACCGGAGATGGAGTCGCTCCACGCGGTTTACACGTTATCTTGTTTTTCGCGACGTCAAAAGAGAAATATATCGCCTCTCCTCTCTCTCTCTCCCTGCTGAACTTCCAGTCGAGCTCCGTAAGTATCGACAGGTTAATTCCCGGGTTTGTAACTGACCGCGCGGCGCCACCTTCGCTAAAGTAGCAGTGGATCTCTTCTTAACTGGTCACTACCTTTCACAGAACTAAATCAGTTCTGATTGGATTTCGTTCCTGCCAAATATTTTCGTCTCGTTTTTATTCGTTGACCAAAATGTCAGTTAATTTCGTCTCGTTGTGTGTGCGGAGCCGCTGTCTGCCCCTCCTCCCTGTGTGTGTGTGTGTGTGTGTGCAGCGAGACGGGAGGAGGGGCAGACAGTTCCCTGTCATATCAGAGCGATTTCACCTCAAAATGTTATTTGCGTTTTGTCGGTGTTGGATTGGAAGAGCAAAAATAGGAAAGTACCGCAATGTAACCCTTTTATTTTAGCAGAGTAACTGTAATCTGATTACCACTTACTGTAACTGTAACGGATTACAGTTACTCATAATTTGTAATCTGATTACGTAACGCCGTTACATGTAATCCGTTACTTCCCAACACTGTCTACAATGAATAGGATTCTATGGAGCATTTGTGTGAAATCTTAGTTTATTAGGGGTGATTAAAAAATAAAAATAAAACTTTTCTAGGTCTTATATAGAGCAAACAATAAGTGCAAACTACAACCAGTCATATTAAGACTAAGGTTTGTGTTTTTTTCTCCTAAATCTCTTGTAATGTAACTGTTCATAACCATAACCAGTCATATTAAGACTATGCTTGAAGTGAAACAGAGACAGAACATGTTTTTAATACAGTACAGAGTTAAGGGATTAGTACAGCTGTCTATGAAACAGTCACATGTAGGATTTACTTACAGTATTTATATATGGTTTGTGTCTTGTTGTTCACTCTGTTACCGTTTATTGTTTCCACTGGAGCCAAAATGCAGCTAGATATACAACTTAAAAGTAGCAGAAGCATCTTCTGTGCCAGGGGTATTTAATTAGAGTTCAGTATGGTCCAGTTCTCGTTTTCCGCCCGTTCTCGGGCTCCCTATCTCCTTATAAAGGCGTTTCTTCACAACCGCGACCCTGAGAACGCGGGTTCGATCCCGTGTGAGGAGCGGTGTGTTTATTTATTCATTTTTTCCTTACCGCGTCTGCACAGATCTGATTGACTGAAGAGAGCGTTTGGTGATCTTCCACTACATGTGATTGGTCTGTGATTTATTGCGCCGCAAAGCGTGTATACAATTAAATCTTTCTCAGTAGGTTTGGGTCCGCCTTGGACAACGTTTGGGTCCGGACCCGGACCGCGGTCCGCCCATTACTGACCTCTGCTCTATGCAAATACCCGAATTTTCCTCTTCTGCTGAGAGCTGCTCTCACTCCTCATCCACCACACTCGCTGTATCGCTACTGGGTTGCCAGATCCCTCTTAAAAAGTCCACACTAAACTATTTTTTTTCTTCCCGCGAGACAGGTTTAAGCTTGACGAGAAATATCGTCACGTTTGAATCTCGCAATATATCGTGCCACGAGATCTCGTCACACCCCTATAGTTTATTAATGTTTAATCATTTCCACAATGAAAATTGTAATTGTTTCCTCAACATATAACAATATTTAATGTTTCAGTGCCGAATATATCCATTTTAAAGCTTTTAAACTCCAGTTAGGAAGCTTTTAAACTCTATTAGCCTCAGCTCACCAACCAATCAGCTCACAGTAGCATTAACACTAGCGCCTTTACTGCCTAAAATCCGTTTACTGTAGAAAAACAAACAAATGTAAGTTTTGTTTGATTTTTAAACAAGTAATATAATTCTACTTAACAACATTTAAAGAATAACTTGAACAAATAGATAAATACTATTGTTAGTTTTTAGCCGTTTACCTCCATAAACTCTAATTCATTGAGCTCTCACTCGCGGGCTCGCTCTAGCGGTTCGCAGTAATTTCAATAGTGTAAAATGAATGGGTTCCTATGGAGCATTTGAGGGAAATCATAGTTAAATAATGTTTAATAATTTTTATAATGACAATTGTACTTGTTTTTTAAACTTTTAGCAATATTTAATGTTTAAGTATCGAATGTATCAACTTTAAAGCTTTTAAACTCCAGTTACAAAGCTTTTAATCTCAGTTCTCTGACTGTTTCTTTCTCAGCATCACCAACCATAGTCTATGGTCGCCACCGCAGCATTTAAGGTGGAATGGTAAATTATCAGATTTTATAATGAAATGGTAAATTAGCAGAATTTAAGATGGAATTGTAAATTAGCAGAATTTAAGGTGGAATTGTAAATTAGCAGAATTTAAGATGGAATTGTAAATTAGTAGAATTTAAGATGGAATTGTAAATTAGTAGAATTTAAGATGGAATTGTAAATTAGCAGAATTTAAGGTGGAATGGTAAATTAGCAGAGTTTAAGATGGAATTGTAAATTATCAGAATTTAAGGTGGAATGGTAAATTATCAGAATTTAAGGTGGAATGGTAAGTTGTTATAATTTAAAATGGAATGATAAATTATCAGAATTTAAGATGAAGCCTAAAAGAGCCATGCTGCCTCGCGTGCACCTTTCCTCTCGGCAGTTGTATAAAATCATTTACAGGGCAATGTCAAATCATTTGCCTTTTTTTAAATGACATGGTTGATAATAAAATTCCTTCCAGTTAAGAAGCTCCCACGATCAGTAAAAGCTGAACAGAGTTTTGCATGAGCACTGGAGCATCACTCAGTCACATCAGGCAGGACAGGAGCGCTAGACAATTCAAAGTTTTAAATATGAACTGTATTTTTGATAAACAATGTTTGTATTATAAAATGCAATTCATTAAACAATATCAGAAAAATTCCCCCCGGCCGGTGTTGTAAAACCACTTCAGATGGTTCAGAACATTAGTTAAGAGAATGGCTGATTTATACATATAAACTAGGGGATGTGCTATATCATATCATACGCAATACTATTTTAATTTTGTTGCAGTCGTGTATTCTTGAAATATCAACATCAACATCACAAAGTAGAGCAGGTTAAAAAAACACTGTAAGCTAAACTGAGGTGTGTAATTTTAAAAGAAATTGAACAATTTTAATTCAAAAAAGGCACATAAAAATGACTTTTTATTTTAAACTTTTTTTTTCAGTAGATCAAGCTGCATTCACCGTCACACAATCTAATTTAAAAACCCCAAAACAAAAAAAAATAATTATCATTAATTACATGCTATTTGATTATGCATGTGCACTCCTGGTGCATGTCAGCTTTGCATGGGGAAACTGCTATATATTTTAAATAGTGTTTAATTTTCTACTGTCTCAGATTTTGACATTTTAGCTCATCAGAGACACAAAGTCAAAGTCAAAGTCAAAGTGTTTTTTATTGTCATTTCAGCTATATACAGAGTACACAGTGAAACGAAACAACGTTCCTCCAGGGACCATGGTGCACATAAACACAGTGTAGACAGAACAATAGTGCAACAGTACAAAAGTGCAGACAGACAATACAACACAATACAGACAAAGAATAATAAATAACAAGACAGTGTGCAAATTATGCAGTGTGCAAAAAAGACCAGTGAGGTAGTAATTACTCTATTACACAGTGTGCAATAGAGTCCAGTGAGGTAGTAGGGTTTTTAGTGCTTCCATTTTCTGGGGTAAGTGGTAAGAGTGTGTGCATGTACAGAAAAACAACTTTATGCTTTTACTTTTAGGGGTGCTGGGTCTTGTTTTAGAGGGGCTTGAGCTGCTCTAAAAAAGGGGTAGTGATACCGCTGGTTATAACATACATGGAATGAACAGAACAGTCATATTTTACTGCAATTCCACCACGATATGCACATTTCCACTGACAGAAGAAGCAGTACATTAAAGTGACAGTTGATCACTACCTTACTTCATTTACATGGCGTGACTTGTTAAATGACTTGGTTGATTGATAATAAAATTCCTGTGTAATTTACCTGGTTAATCATTTGAAGGAGCTCTCACTATCAGCAAAAAAGGCTTAAGAGAGTTTTGCATTGGCCCTGGAGACTCATTCAGTTAACTGAAAAAGAAGAGGTGAAAAAGTCTTTGATGTAACATCTCAGCTTCAGAACCTAACGCTGACAAACGAGTCATATTATATAATTATAACTATAAGTACGATCATATTCTATTTCATTTTAACGGTACCTTAGAAACAACTTCCTTTCATGATGTTGGGATGAAAGTGATTGCTAGAAACACCTGATATACCTTTTGCCACATTTCAGGCTTCAAACATAAAGATATGAAATTGTAATGTTTTTGTGAAGAATCAACAACCTCAGAAGCTCATGACTAAATGACTGATGATGATAAATAGAGTCCACCTGTGTGTAATCAAGTCTCCATATAAATGCACCTGCTCTGTGATCAGAGTCTCAGAGTTCTGTTTAAAGCACAGAGAGCACCAAGGAACACACCAGGCAGGTCTGAGATACTGTTGTGGAGAAGTTTGAAGCTGGATTCGGCTTTAAACATCCCAAGAAGCACTGTGCAAGAGATCATATTGAAATGGTAGGAGTATCAGACCACTGCAAATCGACCAAGACCCGGCCGTCCCTCTAAACTTTCAACTCAAACAAGGAGAAGACTGATCAGAGATGCAGCCAAGAGGCCCATGATCACTCTGGATGAACTGCAGAGATCTACAGCTGAGGTGGAAGAATCTGTCCATAGGAGAACAATCAGTTGTACACTGCACAAATCTGACTTTTATGGAAGAGTGGCACGAAGAAAACCATTTCTCAAAGATATCCATAAAAAGTCTCGTTTAAAGTTTCCCACAAGCCACCTGGAAGACACACCAAACATGTGGAAGAAGGTTCTGTGGTCAGATTTAAACATAATTCTAACTTTTTGGCCACAATGCAAACTGTTATGTTTGGCGTAAAAGCAACACAGCTCATCACCCTGAACACACCCACGATCCCCACTGTCAAACATGGTGGTGGCAGCATCTCTTCAGAGGGGACAGGGAAGATGGATAAAAATGATGGGAAGATGGATGGAGCCAAATACAGAAGCATTCTGGAAAAAAAACCTGTTGGAGTCTGCAAAAGACCTGAGACTGGGACGGAGATTTATCTTCCAACAAGGCAATGATCCAAAACATAAAGCAAAATCTAAATGGAACGGTTCACAAATAAACGTATCCACGTGTTCGAATGGTCAAAGTCAAAGTCCAGACCTGAATCCAATGGAGAATCTGTGTAAAGAGCTGAAAAAAACTGCTGTTCACTAGTGGTGCAGTTTTTTTCAGCTCTTTCCACAGATTCTCCATTGGGTTCAGGTCTGGACTTTTTAACTGAACCACGGAGCTCAGCTACTGTCGGGTGGAGCTTTTTAACTGTCTCACGGAGCTCACCTACTGTCACGCGGAGCTCTTTAACTGTACCGCTGAACTCACACTGTCGCGCGGAGCTCACATACTGTTGCACGGAGCTCATACTGTTATGCGGAGCTTTTTAACAGTTAAAGAGCTCCGCAGGACAGTCAAAAAGCTCCGCGCGACAATGGCTGAGCTCCGTGGGACAGTTAAAAAGCTCTGCGCGACAGTGCTCTTACTGCCTCTCCCTATTAGGCTACAGAGGGGTGTGTAGTGTCGTGTAACCGTGTTTGTTGTTGCACTGCTAAAGTATGGAGGATAAAGAAAAATAAATCCAACCGATTTGAAAGAATCGAATCGTGACCCCAAGAATCGATTCTGAATCAAATTGTGCGATTCCCAAAGATTCACAGCCCTACTGTTCACAAACCAACGCTCTCCATCCAACCTCACTGAGCTCCAGCTGTTTTATAAGGAAGAATGGGCAAAAATTTCAGTCTCTTGATGTGCAAAACTGATAGAGACAAACCCCAAGAGACTTGCAGCTGTAATCGGAGCAAAAGGTGGCACTACAAAGTAGGGGTGTGATAAAAAAAATCGATTCTACGATTTAAATTGATCTTCATTTGAATCATTCGATATCGATTAAACACAAATCGATCTTTAAAATTAGCCCATTTCCCCCCGTATATGAATACGGTCTGGCAAGACCATCCCTCTGGCTGGGGTGAGCTCCCAGCTCCCAGAAGGGTCAAAGGCTATTTAGAGCAGTAAAGAAAAGAAAACTGGATAGTAAAATATTATTTCTATCTAAATATATCTGTAAATTACAACCATATCACAAATATAATGTCATTATTTATTTACACATTTCTTCATATTGCTTAAATAGCAGACCTAAAGCTATTTATTGCTATTGCTATATTGATAGCAGGCTACAACTACAGAAAAAAAAAAAAAAACATCTTTTGGATTTAAGCATTGGATTTAACTGTGATTAACCACATTTTTTAAAAGCTGAGTTCAATTTTACTATTGAACAAGAAATTGCTTAAATAAAACCTGTCTGACAACATTAAGCAGATAAAATATCTCAAAAAACAACACAGCATGCCCCGATCTGAAGAAATTCAAAAACAGTTTTTTATCATCATAAAGCTTTGGGACTCCAGAGATTCACTATTATTCACTAATGGAGAAAAAAAACATGGAACACTGGTGAACCTTCCCAGAGTGACCGGCCGACCTAAAGAAATTACTCCAAAAGGGCATAAACAACTCATCCAGGAGGTCCCAAAAGAACCCAGGACAACATTTAAAGAACTGCAGATCTCACTAAAGCCTCAGTTAAAGTCAGTTTTAATGACTTTAACTGAGGCTTTAGTGAGATCTGCAGTTCTTTTTAGTGAGATCTGCAGTTCTTTAAGTCAGTTTTAATGACTTAATAATAAGAAAGGGACTGGGTGAAAAAGGTCTCCATGGGAGAATTCCAAGGTAAAAAACACTGCTGACCAAAAACAACACAACCACCCGTCTCACATTTACCAACTAACATCATGATGATCTCCAGGGGCCAGTTGTTCAAAGGAAATCTGATCGAATTTTGGTTATCGGATTGGATCAAATCTGAAAAACGGGTTGTTCAAAAGGAAAAGAAGCATTCTGAAATCGGATCAGATCACGTAATCCAATCCTAGTTTGTAAATGGATCAAACCTTCAGTTTCTGTTGTTCAAAACTTTTCAGTAGGATTTGGATCCAAAAAAACAGGATTACCCTGATGCCAACAAGGGGTAGGATTTCAAAGTGGATTTCATGAAGAAAATGTGGTAAAACTTTAAAATCAAAGTTTTAAAGTAAAAAAAAAATACATTTGTACAATTTAGTGTATATACTTTTATTTCTATTTTGCACTTGACCTGTTTAACCGTTACAGTGATAAAGTAGACATTGGCTACCAATTAAGCCTTTTTCTATAGTAACGTAAAAATAAAAACAATCTTGACCCCATTAAATAAACCCCTCAAAAGATTTAAATTACAAACAAAATTAATAAATTGATTTTTTTCATCTACGTCACTGTCATTCATCACTGTATATTAATGTCAAAGAAACATTTATCAGATATGAAGCTGTCAAAAATAATTTCGAACAATTGCAAAGAACACCAGAGTTTGTTCTGGTTCTTCAACAGGCTCAGGTGCATCATGAACATCACAGAGAGGGACATTGCGTCTGGTAGCAACATTGGGCAGGACAATACATGCAAGTGTTATGT
Organism: Astyanax mexicanus; assembly: GCF_023375975.1. Taxonomy (NCBI): domain Eukaryota; kingdom Metazoa; phylum Chordata; class Actinopteri; order Characiformes; family Acestrorhamphidae; genus Astyanax; species Astyanax mexicanus. Next base: position 35,539,142 of record NC_064429.1, read on the forward strand.
TGCATGCTCCCTGTGGTTCGACTCGCAAATAGTTAAGTCATGCAAAGCGTCTCTGCAGAACTCCATTTAAACGCTCAATTGCTCGTATTGTTTTGCAATAAGCAGTATCTTGTTACTGCAAGAAAAGGAGTCATCAACCCCTGTTTGTTGGTTCTTCTATCTGTTTTTTACATAGCTGGTAATCCGGATTAGCTAATCCTGAAAACTGTGTTTCTGGATCAGGTTGATCCAATCCAATATTGCTTTGAAAAACTGGCTTAAAAGTAAGACAGATCACCTGATCCTGGATAGCAAAAAATGTGATTACCAAATCTGGATAATTTTGATCCGGATTACATTTTTTTAACAACCGGCCCCAGAACTTTGGGTAAATATTCTTTGGACTGATGAGAGAAAAGTGGAGCTTTTTGGAAGGTGTGTGTCCCGTTACATCTGGTGTTAAACACATTATTTCAGAAAAAGAACATCAAACTGAATGTAAAACATGGTGGTGGTAGCGTGATGGTCTGGGGCTGCTTTGCTGATTCAGGGCCTTGGCAACTTGCAGTCCCGAAGGAAAATGTCCGTCCATCTGTTTGTGACCTCAAGCTCAGGCGTACTTGGGTTCTGCAGCAGGACAATGACCCGAAGCCTAGTCAAAGTGTATTTGAGATGCTGTGGATGATCTTAAACAGGATGTTTATGCTGGAAAACCCTCCAATGTGTATGAATTAAAATAATGCAACAACATTTCTCCACAGAGAGTTATCGTCAACGTTTAATCGCAGTTTTTGCCGCCAAGGGTGGAAAATGCTTTTTCACACAGGGTCAGGTGGTTTGGATAGATTTTTTTCCCTTAATAAACAACAGTTATCATTTAAAAACTCCTTTTTTATATTTATTTACATTATCTTTCTCTGTGTTTGATAATCAGAAAAATGGAAGTGTGATAAAAAGCAAATACTAAAGAAATCTGTAGGGGGCAAATACTTTTTCACAGCATTGTAGATGGACTTTCAGCCAACAGTGCATTGCAGTTGTCCAGTCTGGAGGTTACGAATGCATGCACACGTTTCCTCAGCATCTTATCGAAAAATACAAATGTGTTTCTATCCCAGATCTTATGGAAAGCATTGTACTGTAATATCGTAATTACATTATGACTACATGGTAGCAGTTGTATCAGGGGTGCTTTACATGAGCGTTAGAGATTTACAGATAAAATGAGTTTAAAAGCTCAGGAACGGCTCAGTTGAACTGCAGTGTCTCAGGTTGGCTCTTTGGGCTCTCTGTTACTGAAGAAGATCATGATGAAGCGTTCATCTCTCCTCCTTCTCCTCCTGCTGACGGGTGAGTTCATTACATTCAGAAACAGCATCTATATTACTGTAGGGTCACCCATGTTACAAATGGCTTAAAGTTACAGGTCCTTAGTTATTGGTGGTCAGTAGTTATGGGTGTTCTGTATTTATGGATGTTTAGTAGTTACAGTTCACTGTAAAAGTATTGGAACAGTAACATCAATCCTTTTATTTCTGCTGTAGACTGTAGTATGAAACTTCTTCTTGCCTTAATTAATGAAAATGAAAATGTTTCATCTGACATATTTGCAACCACCCCCTGCAAAAACTAAACTTTGTTTAAATGTTGGTCTCTTAAAAGAAATAATGTAGTGAAACATTTTTTTTATGAAAAAGGAGTAAATTATGCTAATTGAACCATTAACTGTTAGAGGTGAGGAACACCATTGCATTAAATATTGATAGAATAATTAGTAATGGAGTTAGTAATTAAATATTTACACTGCTTATAAGGATTTTTTTGGGTTTCAGACGTCTTTTGGATAATTAAACAAACATGCACCAGGTCAAATTAACCCCGGAACACCACTGCTGTTTCAGTCAAATTAAATAGGAGGGTTCAAAAGATGAATAAAAGACGAAAGATCAACATTTTAGCTTTTATTTCCAGGTATTTACATCTGGATCTGATACACAGTTCAGAAGATTCAACACCTTATGATCAAAAGTATTGGAAATAGATTAAAGTGAAAAAGATTTAATATTTAGTTGCGACTGCATTCTTCTTCTGTGATGCTTTTTTCAGGCTGCAGTGGGGTTTGGTTCATTATCTCGCTGCATGATAAAAGATCTTCAGATCAATTTGGTTTCATCTTTCTTTAAAATGACAGTAAAAATGTTTCTGTAGACTTCTTTAGACAGTTATATGCAAGCCCAAACCATGACACTACCTCCACTGTGTTTCACAGATAAGTTTTTATGTTTGGGAACATGAGCAGATCCTTTCTCACTCTAATCTTTTTTTGCAAACCTTTTTTTTACATTGGTTAAGGTTCATCTTTGTCTCATTAGTCCATAATCAGTCCACAGGCTGATCTCTGTACACTGTAAGCTCAGATAAGTTGAATTTACTTCAAAAAATTGAGGAAATTGTTTGCCTTGAAAAAGTTAAGTAATGGGTAATGAAAACTTAAGTTAGCATAACTTAGAACATCAAGTTATTACAACTAAAGGCGATGTTGATTTAACTTTTTTATTTTTATTATACTGTAAGATAAATAAGATACGTTGGGTTTACTTTGAATGTATATGTGCCCACAAATGTTCAGCTAACTCAAAATAGTTGAGTATTGTTTTATAGTATTGAGTATTGAGTATTATTGAAATATCCAATTTTATGTAAAACAGACATAAATCATTTGAGTTCAAACAACGTATGGGTTTACAGTTTATTTCTTGGCAAATTCCAGCCTGGCTGTACTATATTTCTTGCTGTTTAGTGGTTTTAATCTTTTGGTGAAGTCTCTGTACTTTGTTCATGAAGTCTTTTGTGAACAGTAGATTGTGATACCTTCACTCCTGCTCTTTCAGGGTTCTTGCTGGTGTCACTAACAGTTAATTTTAGGATTTTTCTTTACAGCACTCACAATGTTTCTGTCATCAACTGCTGTTGTTTTGCTTGGTCTACCTGTTTATCATGTTACTTAGTACACCAGTGACGACTTTCTTCTTCAGGGCATTCCGAACGGTTGTACTGGCTATTGGCAATATTTTCCATCCTCTCTCAGCTTCACAGCTGCTTGTTCTTCACCTATAGACAGTTTTCTGGTTTTCATGTTGGTTACTCCTATAACTATAAATTAGGGGTGTTAAAGTTAAAGCGTTAACGCACGCTGTTAATTTGCAATCAGTCATTGTAATCCGATTTTTTACTCATCAAATTAAGTTTGATTTCAGAAATCCTCACAACCAATTTTACAGTCCAATTTATCATGCATTCTTTATTCCAGCACGCTATGTTGATTTTATCTGCCTTCAAAGATACAAGTATATACTATTATTTTAATTGACACGACTAATATACATATAATTGCATTTTACATTTCTTACATTCATTCTTTTATTTGCATTTAAATATTGACTATAATAATTTACATCTGAAGAAAAACAAATGCGATTAATCGCAGTTAATCACAGAATTTTGTTGTGATTAATCTGATTAAATTTTTTAATCGATTGACACCCCTACTATAAATGCACAGATAAAATCCAAATCGGAGACTGAATTTTCAGACATTCAGCGCTATTTATTGTTTAAAAAATGTAATGTCATCAAGAAACAACAGAGTAACAAAACACATCTGATAGTCACATGTTCACATGGTCCAATACTTTTGAACATCACTGTATGCATGTTCAGCAATTTTGGATGTTCAGTAGTTAAAAATGTTTAGTAGTTATGTACTGCAATGGAAGCATCTGTGAAGGTATAGATCTGTGTAAGTTTTGTATTTAGGTAACTATTTATTTTTAATGTTGATCCTGTTAGAGCAGGGGTGTCCAAACTTTTTTTTGTTGGGGGCCAGAAGGAGAAATATATTTGAAGTCACGGGCCACAGACTGTAATAAAACAAATAATGAAATATACCACTTTAAATAATACATTTTTCCTGATTACTTTCATTTACACCATTTTACTTGACTCACTATCTTTATCTTTGACAGTGTTGTGTAAACTAAGATTTTTCAAATTGATGTTTCATTTCATGATGCTTCTTAATATTAAACTCCTTAATTACAGCAACTTTTAGACTCTTTTTTAGACCCGTTTTCTGCGCTAGAAATGCGCACTTTGCGCTTTTAGACTCTTTGGCCTGTTTTTTTTTCGCTAGAAATGCGCACTCTCTCCACTGTTAGATTCTTTGGCCCGTTTTACTGCGCTAGAAATGCGCACTCTCTCCACTTTTAGACTCTTTGGCCCGTTTCTGACACCTAGCGTTCAAACTTTGAATCTCACATTATAAAAACCTGCTTAACAGCGGACCAACTTTCATTCTATTTCTAAAATACCTCGCGGGCCGCTCCAAAAAAGGAAACGGGACGCAAATGGCCCGCGGGCCGTAGTTTGGACACCCCTGTGTTAGATGTTTTCAAAGTTAGAAGCTTCTTTCTCTCCTCTCTTAGATGCTTCACTGGGAGAACTTCAGAAGAGAGTTATAAACGGACAGCCCTGTGCACCCACTGAAGGTACCCACCATGTGATTCTGACTGTTGAAGACAATACCAACAGTTATCCTTCCAGTAAATTTCACTGTGGAGGATCTCTGATTGGTGATCGCTGGGTTCTGACTGCTGCTCACTGTGACGAGCTGTGAGTATAATTACACGTATGATTAAAATGATCACACTGCATATCACTTAATATCACACTCCAGAGTTTTTACTGAGGACATTACACTGAGTACAGCATTATTTACTTCTTTTAGGAACCTGGTGGCACTATTGCATGAGCATCCTCGAAGAAATACACGAAACGTTGGTGAGATTGAAGAGACTCACAAGTATGTAGACTGTGATGGACAACACGACATCATGCTGCTGAAACTGAAACAATCTTACAGTAACCTGCCAACAATTAAATTACCCGACCCCATTAACTGCAGAACTCCACCAATAAAGCAGGTGGTACGTTTTACTGGACGGTTTATTGCCTCAAGTGCAACAGCAGGTACCACAAAGGGTGAGTTTTTCTCTGACACTGAGAAAATGCATTAATCAAAAAAGTATATATTTTTAAAATGTATACATTTTATTTTATTCCTCATTCATTTTTAAAGGTCACCTTCCGCGAAAATCCGATTTTTCTTGTTTTTTGTGGAATACAGTAGGTCTCTCCGAGTTGAATGTGTACACCTGCACATTAAACTGTTTTGCAGCCCCCATTGTCTGCAGGAGCTAAGCAAAGAAATCCCCCCTCCCCCCCTCCGAAAAACGGGTGAATTTTGAATTATCTTTCTGCCTACGTAGGCAGAAACTCACAGACCAGCCCACCTTGGCTCGAGAAACTCCCAGAGGCGGAGCTGAAGCGACGCAACATCACCGCTCATCAGTTAGGAGGTGGGAGGCAGTGAGCGGCAGAGCGGTGGAGGGGCGTCGCAGTGCTCCTAGCCAATCAGAGGAGAGATATTTGCATGCTGTTTGCATGTATGAATATTCATGAGCAAAGCTGGAATCCGGTCATTTTGGACACACCCCTAAAACAGTCCATTAAAAAAGAGCTATACAGAGACACTTGTTTTTTACAAAAACGTTTCATACTAGAGACCACAACTAGACATTTTAAAATGAAAGAAAAACGACGGAAGGTGAGCTTTAAGATTAGAGAAATCCAAAGTATGAAGGACCCATATTAAATTATGTAGTAAACAAGTGCTAAACAAACCAGAAAATATATATTATACTTTTGATTCTTAAAAGTAGCATTCTATGACTGCTTTGCACAGTCTGACACAGTCTGACATCGATCTACAGGACCATCCATCCACCAGGTGAAACTACTTTGTGGAGATCTGGAAGTAAATAATTGTCCGGACATGTCTGCTTACCTTCACCACGAAAACCCCAGCGTACGGTCGTATGCCTACGATCGGATTCTCTGTGCTAAAGATCCTCAGAATAAGGTTGACTCCTGCGGGGTAAGACTGGTCATTTTTACACACTTTTAGGTCCAGAGTGCACCAATAACCATTTCCCATCTAACCTCAACAATTTCCCACTAAACACCACTGTCTGAATGATAACCAGACAGTTACTGGGACTGACCAATTAACACCCGAGCAATACACTGATGATGTGCTGAAACTGTCATTATTAATTTTGCTCTCTGTCTTTTTCCTTCTCTCTTCTGCACAAACCAAACTCACACAGGGGGATTCAGGAGGCGGTATGATGGTGAAGGAAGGAGGTGTTGATGTCCTGTATGGAGTGGTTGAAGGTGGCTCTGACATTATATGTCGTGGTCCTGTATTTTTTTTGGATGTCTGTCGCTACAGGAGGTGGATCCGTAAAATTACTGGAATATAACAGTTCTGCTAAGATTAGCGAATAAAAAGTAAAACTGATAATAGCAAATGCAAATGTTAATAAAGACAAAAAATGCTAATAAAAAAAGAGATCTTTAAGAGCAAAAACACATCTCTGTCTTCTTGTTTAGTAAATATCACAGAAAAATAACTGAGAGAGAGAGAGAGTGTGTGTGTGTGTGTGTGTGTGTGGGGGGTAGATTATCTCTTTAGTGTCTGTCAGTCAATAAATCAATCAACCTTCATTTTCACTGAAAAATACATTTTAATTAAAATCAAGTATTTAATCAGGTTAAGCTAAAATAAGGAAATTCATAAACAAAACAATAAAAATTAAATGGTAAATTCATTAGAAAAACAAGCAAACAATACAGAATTTAGAATTAAGAAGAAAAGACATCAGAATAAAATGATAAGTGGACAGGCTACACTAATGTAGAGCAACACAATAAGTTGAGTTAACAAGAGTTAATCTATCACAGTCTGAGTTTTACTTTAACTGGGGAGGTTTGCTTTAATTCAACACAAAATCCCTTTTTAAACACTTTTTAAGCCTTTCCCAGACTCTTAATATGATCTACAGTTTTTTCTGAACAGGTAAGTACATTTAATAAATTTACTCATAATAAATAAAATAAATATCGGTACCACTTTGAAATAAGACTACCTTTATAAAGGGTTTATAAATGGTTTACAATTAGTTTATTAATGGTTACTAATTAGGTTGTAAATGCCTTAAAAACCATTAATAATCAGTTATAACACATACGTAGAAAGGACAACAATGATCTGTTGTTTGCCAAATAGTGAACCCACAGCCATCTATATTGTTAAATTTCAGATCTTTTCAGATACTCACTTACTTTGTCTTCTCCATCTAACTCAACTTGCTTCTCCATCTCCATATCCTCCATCAGTCAACATCAGTTTAACCATTTAACTCCCAAGTTTAATCATTCCACCACTAACTCTTTTAGTCATTTATAATAATGTGGTGTATATTATCATATGAAATAATAAAATTGACATCTAAGGGCTAAGCAATAATTACCCTTACCTTGACATTTTCAGCATACTATCTGAAATCATCCTTGGGGTTGTCACAGATATTGATATAATGTTGCCAGGTGCTAATGTTCAAAGAACATGAAAGTGCTGTTGTGATCCTTAAGGTTGAGTGGCATCTTCTTTAGGACAGCATTCCAGATGTAACTTCCTTTACTGGTTTGCTGCAGGCAATTTCACTGCAAATAATTACTGCAGCTCCCAGCATGTAGTTTTCCATTTTGCTTTTGCCGATCAAGATTTTCAAATTGTAGATGAGTATTTGTTAATGAGTTACAAACACTTATAACCACTAAACAGGAGCCTTATTGTAAAGTGTAAAACACTTCACTATTTATTAATGAGTTACAAACACTTATAACCACTAAATAGGAGCCATTTTTGAAGTGTAAAACACATGAATAATCAGTCAGTCACATTTAAACAATAAAAATGTAATGACAACAGAAATAAGAAAACTTAAGTTTTATTTACACATTACTCCTGAGTGTTAAGGGCACTCAAATTTAAACTGTCATAACTAAACATGCATAGACCTTTTAGCATGGTATTTAAATTGTATAAATAAAATGTATTTCAAATGTATTTTTTAATCTTTTTTTTTATCTTCACAAGGTCTATGTCTTCCTAAACAAAGAATCCTAATCAAAATCTAAACAAAACCTAAAGAAACTAAAAATATACCTCACATACTGATGTATGTATGTACTGATTTTTCTTTTTCACTCAAACTTGAACCAGTGTGCCCAATACACTTTAAACACAATCAAGTGTACATAACCATTAAACAGGTTTGTTTCTCCTCATGGGGAGGAGGGTACCCTTAGCTTTCATGATTTCTATTTTTTCTTTTAATTCTTCATCTTTCTGAATAGCAGCCTCACACCGCTTAGCAAATGCCAGCACTGTCTCTCCAGTAGACCTCTTGGCCAGTGTCTCCTCATAGACCTCAGGAGCTGCAATAGCGAGCTCTCCAATCGCTGAAGTGCACACCACAGTGTTTCTGTCAATGCCATGCTTCCCAAACTAAATATTAAGAGACAAGAAATTTAAGTAATTAACTCTTGAGGAGTTCAGCACAGCTGTTAACTGAAAGCCTGAATTCCAGGAGACTCTACCTCATAAAAACTGACTGAGAAAATCCAGCAGAGATGTTCAAAACTGTCTAATCTAAGTAAGAGGAGCTACTTTAAAGAATCTAAAACAGGATATGAGCTGTTAGTCAGTTTTGAAGGGTTAGTTTAGTGCTGTGCGTACAAGGTGGGTGTGGCTAATTAACTGCACACAGTGTGTGTTTAGTTACACACCCTCTACCTGTACCAGATATTCTGACCTGAGGATCTCTTCCAGTTTGAACCCAGGCAGCCAATCAGGAAGCAGGAAACAGGATGCTCGGGGTGACTGGGGAGGTGGGCGTGGTGGGGTGAGAACACTGTCACAGAGTGTGTGTAGCCTGAGGGATAGTGTGTATGGATGAGGGGGTTGTGGGGGTGTCCGTATAGCTGGAGGGGTTTCCTGTAGGTCTTATTTATACTCAGGAAGTGAAGGAGGAGTTAAAAAGAGGTAAAAAGATGATAAAAAGAAGTGACCCCACCTTTGATATTAGAGCTGGGAGTTTAATCAGATTAATTAGATTAATCTAGATTAATTACATATTAATGCAGTTTACATTTTAAAATAAAATAATAGCGATTGTGCAACTACTTTTACATATAGAAGCTGCAGAGTGAATCTCAGACATACAGCTCTGGAAAAAAATTGAGAGTTCGGTTTCTCTGATTTTGATATTTATAGGTTTATATTTGAGTAAAATTAACATTGTTGTTTTATTATAGTTAATAAACTATGGACAACATTTCTTTCAAATTCTAAATAAAAATATTGTCATTTAGAGAATTTATTTGCAGATAATGAGAGAAATGGCTGAAATAACAAAAAAGATGCAGACCTCAAATAATGCAAGAAAAAAGTTCAGAAAAATTTGAACGATATTGTTTTAATATTTGGTGGAATAACCCTGGTTGTTTTTTTTATCACAGTTTTTTTTATGCATTTAGGCATCATGTTCTCCTCCACCAGTCTTACACACTGCTTTTGGATAACTTTATGCTGCTTTACTCCTGGTGTAAAAAGAGAGACCGAATGAGATGGAATGAGACGTAACGAGACATAATGAGACGTAACGAGACGTAACTAGTGGAGGTTTGGGGTAACAGGTGTGAAAAAATCAAATAAGTTTATGAGTTTATGAGTTTAAAAGCTTAGACACAACGCCACGTACACAAACAACATCCTTTTGCATTAATAATAATTATGATGACAAGACAGGCAAGGCCACTGTACGGAATAAAGACGGGAAAAAAAAGGAAGAAAGAAAGCAAACGAAGGAAGATTTGGTAGAACAACGGAAGTAAAATAAAGCAGATGCATATTCCAGGTCAGTTTGATCCGTCTGCTGCACGTCAACTGGCTCATTTAGACTGGGTTCCGGTCAGGTCCAGTCCAGGGTTAGTACTCTGCTCCTGGACTGGTTCGAATCGCTGGTTTGTGTTCCAGGTTTTGGTCCAGACCGAGTCCAGCTGGTCCAGTTTGTCTTTTTCCAAAAACAAAAACTGCACAGTTCAGTTTTAACTCAGAGCTGACGCCCGAGTCCGCCGCTCTCGACTCTTTGGGTGCGCCCCCTACAGGCCGGGGGGTTCAAATGTTCAGTTTAGTCCAGCAGGAACCGGGTTTAGTCCCGATCCGCCGCTATCCCAGCTGGATCTGTCCTGAGTAGACGGTCAGGAGCAGCATGATGCTGAATCCCGTCAGCAGGCCAGCGTTCTGGATGATGAAGGTGACGAAAGAGCCGCTCCCTCCGGCCTCTTCCTCCTCCCGGCTCACCTCGTTCATCTCCGGGAACTAGAGAGAGATAGAAGGAAGATACAGGATGAGTTGACTATTTCTGTCCGGCCCGCGTGAGATTGTTGGTAAATTAGAAGGGAAAAGTAAAACTAAGTTGCGCTATCCGCACCAAAAGCCGGTGTACGTCTAAATGGTGTATTATGGTAGCTGCGTGCACTGCAGAGACTGAAAATGGAACAGAAACAAGTTTTACAGCTAAATAAACATAATTTACCAGATCTTATCAACCAATACACACCAGAAATACAACTACCTATAAATCTATAAGACAGTCTTTATCAAATAATAGCACAAAAGTCTTATTAACAGTTAACAATGATAACTGTATTCATAACGTATGTTTCCAGTAATATTACTGAAAATTAAGCAAGAGTTTGGAGTCCTATAAAACAGGAAAACCAAAGGCTTATTATATCACACCACTAAATTCTTAAAGATTTCTTTCTCATGTATTCAAAATATATGTGATCATTTTGGAGTAATGGGATACCGAATTAAAAAAAAATCTATTTTCAGTTGTTTATAATCACAACAGTTTTGATCACAATTGTGTGCTGTCCTCCACATTTCCACATCAGATTTTCAGCCTGACTTTAATGAACTTGTTCAAGCCCAAAACAGGCTCGATTTATTTTACTTAAACACAAAAAAAGAACTGATGTACAACAAACATACAAATGCATTTATTGCATTTTTTTGTATGAAACGATGCTGCTCTTTTGAAAAGCTTTTCTGTTTGTGTAAAGTTGTGTAGCTGATAGTGTAGCTACACTATATATATATATATATGTATGTATTGAGCAGAATCGAGCTAAGTGTGTTAGTCTGGCCCTCTAAAACTGTGACAATTTCTCATGTGGCCCCTTGGGAAAATTAATTGCCCACCCCTGATCTAGATTATGAAGGAACACATGATTATGAACGTATCCCATCACATCTTTTTTTTTATTGAATGTTCTTTTATTTCTAAATTATGGCGAGACTTTGCCTCCTTTTTTTTTTTTTGAAGAAAACCAACCAAATGTCTGTAAACTTTCACCTCGGAAATGTAATTTGCTTTTTTCCCCCACACACTGACCCAGATAATATAGAGTATATTATTAATAATTAAATTTTATTGAGTAAATAAATCTTCCCTGATGTAAATACTTGACCTCAGTTCCAAAATTCGATTTTTTTAATCATTTAAAATTGCTAAAAATAAGAAATGTGAAAAAATCGGTAAGAATTTGTGATAAGCTCACACTATAAATATATATATAGCATAATATATAGTATAATATACATATATATAAAATGTATTATTATTTTTTTATCCTTTAAAGTTTCAGGTTAATACAGAAAACACACAATAGAAGGCAGCATAATATATAGTAAAATATATAGTATAGTGCTTTTTCTGTATTAACCTGAAACCTTAAAGAATTAAAAATAAATAAATAAATAAATAATAATAATTATGAACGTATCCTGTTCAGCAGGCATGCTCCTGCTCTTCCTTTCATGGGGCAGTCCTGATTAGTGCCAGTTCCATCATTATAACCTTTTTGATGTTCTTTTTTTTTTTGGATGGACTTCACTTGGGCATGCCTGAACATTGACTGACCTTTTTCTATATTAGTTGAGTAGTTATTGCTTCTCATAATCTGGATTCGAACATTACTCAAATATTCACTATTCACTGTATACCTGTAACTCTACCTCTTCACTACTTTACTTTAACTGATGCTCTCAAACACTTTATTAAGAGACAAGAAATTCAAGTAATTAACTCTTGATGAGTTCAGCACAGCTGTTAACTGAAAGCCTGAATTCCAGGTGACTCTATACCTCACACTGATACCCTGATTCGAACCCTCACCATGTCTGCCAGCGCGATGTAGAGGAACATCCCCCCGGCCAGGGCAAAGATCCAGTTTGGGGAGAACTGATTCCCGGCCAGAATTCCGAATGCCATTCCCAGGTAGCAGCAGCAGGCTGAGAGGAAGTTGAAGAACAGGGCCTGCTGGATGCTCATCCCAGCGTTCAGCAGGATCACGAAGTCGCCTGCAGAGGGAGACAGAGGCACTCAGATATCAGCCTGATTTAAGAGACCTCCTAAATAAACAGAGAGAATGCTCAAAATACAGAATAATGGAAATAAAAAGAAAATAAAGCGCCATCTCAAAAAAATTTAATATCTTTGAAAAGTTACTTTATTTCAGTAATTCAGTTAAAAATGTGAAACTCTATATATATTATATAGATGTATTACATACAGATTGATCTATTTTAAGAGTTTATTTCTTTTATTGTTGATTATTTTGGCTTACAAACAATAAAAACCCCAAAAATCAGTGTCTCAGAAAATTAGAACATTATATAAGAGCACTTGATACTTTTGGAGCAGTGTGGGCAGTGTGCCAAGTCCTGCTGGAAAATAAAATCTGCATCTTCATAAAAGTTGTCAGCAGCAGAGGGAAGCTGTAAGATATGAAGTGCTGTAAGATTTTGTGGGAAAACAAAACTGCACTGACTTTAGACTTGATAATAAAACACAGTGGATCAACACCAGCAGATGACAGACATGTCTCTCCATTAAACCATCTCTGATTGGTGGAAACTTCACACTAGACCTCGAGCAGTTTGGACTGTGTGTCTCTCCACTCTTCCTCCAGACTCTGATCCCTTGATTTACTTTAAATGAAATGTAAAATTTACTGATGATCAGTGATGGTTTGGAGAGACATGTCTGTCATCTGCTGGTGTTGATCCACTGTGTTTTATTATCAAGTCTAAAGTCAGTGCAGTTTTGTTTTCCCACAAAATCTTACAGTACTTCATATCTTACAGCTTCCTTCTGCTGCTGACAACTTTTATGTGGATTTCATTTTCCAGCAGGACAGCTTGTAACAGTGATGCCTCCCTTCCAGATGCACTGAACTCCTTCTACGCAAGGTTCGAAGCACAGAACTACACGACAGCAAGGAAGACTACACCTCCTCCAAACGACCAGGTACTGTGCCTGTCCTCAGCTGATGTGCGGAAAACTCTACTCAGAGTCAACCCACGGAAAGCCCCAGGACCAGACAGCATACATGGCAGAGTGCTCAGAGGATGTGCAGAACAACTCACGGATGTTCTCACGGACATTTTCAACATCTCTCTGAGTACTGCAATCGTGCCGACGTGCTTCAAGACGACCACCATCGTCCCTGTGCCGAAGAAGTCTCAAGTGTCCTGCCTTAATGACTACCGTCCCATTGCACTTACTCCCATCATCATGAAGTGCTTTGAGAAGCTGGTCATGAGGCACATCAAAAACCAGCTCCCGTCCTCACTGGACCCTCTGCAGTTTGCGTATCGTCCAAACAGATCAACAGACGATGCCATCTCTACTGCGCTCCACCTGGCTCTCACCCACCTGGACAACAAAGACTGCTATGTTCGAATGCTGTTCATCGACTTCAGTTCAGCATTCAACACCATCATCCCTCAGCATCTGATAGGAAAACTGAGCTTGCTGGGCCTGAACTCCTCCCTCTGCAACTGGGTTTTAGACTTCCTGACTGAGAGACCACAATCAGTCAGGATTGGAAACAACACCTCCAGCACCACCATACTGAGCACCGGCGCCCCCCAGGGCTGTGTGCTCAGCCTACTGCTGTTCACTCTGCTGACTCATGACTGTACTGCAAAGTACAGCTCAAACCACATCATCAAGTTCGCTGATGACACAACTGTAGTTGGCCTCATCAGCAAGAACGACGAGTCAGCATACAGAGAGGAGGTGCAGTGGCTGACGGACTGGTGCAGAACCAACAACCTATCTCTTAACGTGGATAAAACCAAGGAGATGGTTGTTGACTTCAGGAGAGCTCCAGGTGTCCACCACCCGCTGAACATCAACGGCTCTGCTGTGGAAATTGTGGATAACACCAAGTTCCTCGGTGTTCACATTGCAGAGAACCTCACCTGGTCCCTCAACACCAGCTCCATAACCAAGAAAGCCCAGCAGCGCCTCTACTTCCTGCGGAGACTGAGGAAAGCACATCTCCCACCCCCCATCCTCACCATGTTCTACAGAGGGACTGTAGAAAGCATCCTGAGCACCTGCATTACCGTCTGGTTTGGGAATTGCAACACCTCAGACCCCAAGACCCTACAGCGGATAGTGCGGACAGCTGAGAAAATCATCGGAGTCTCTCTTCCCTCCATCACTGAGATCTACACCACACGCTGCATCCGCAAAGCCACCAGCATTGTGGACGACCCCACCCATCCCTCACACGGACTCTTCGCTCTGATGCCGTCCGGCAGAAGATACAGGAGCATCCGAGCCTCCACTACTAGACTCTGCAACAGCTTCATCCACCAGGCAGTCAGACTTCTCAATGCACAGAGACAGAACTGAACCCCCACCCCACCCACCACTCACCCAACACACTCGCACAAAACTAAACTGTACACCCCCCCCCCCCTTTACACAAAACTAAACTGTACACCCCCCCCTTTACACAAAACTAAACTGTACACCCCCCTTTACACTCACAAAGAACTGAACTTCACCCACACACACACCCAGTCAGCACACAGAGGCTGACATGACTTTATTTGCTGCACTCTTAAAAACTATAAACTCTATACCTCAGTAACTGCTGTGATTATATATGTTCTATATGTTACAGTATGTCACACATCTCTGCACCTTATCCCCACTAAACACTTTATACCGTATCGGTACTGCACTGTCCTGTCTTTAAATTATCTCGTCGTTGTTTTTTAGTGTTATAATTTTATAATTTTATGTTGCACTGTCGTCACTCCTGCACTTTATGTTGTCTATTGCTTGTGGTTCTATGTTGCACCATGGTTCCGGAGGAACGTAATTTCATCACACTGTGTATCTGTACTCAGATGTAATGACAATAAAAGCCTCTTGACTTGACTTGACTTGGCACACTGCCCACACTGCTAAAAGTACCAACTGGTCTTATATAATATTCAAATTTTCTGAGACACTGATTTTTGGGTTTTCTTTGGCTGTAATTCATAATCATCAACAATAAATAAAAGAAATAAAGACAAAAACGCTTAAAATAGATCACTCTGTGTTTAATATATCTATATAATATGACTTTCACATTTTCAACTGAATTACTGAAATAACTAACTTTTAAATGATATTCTATTTTTTTGAGATGCACTAGTATATATATATTTGAATATAAATAAAATGAATGTGTGCTATCATGAAATCAATGATAACACAGTTATTATTCTGTGATATTTACTAAACAAAAATACAGAGATGTGTTTGTGCTCTTAAAGATCTTTTTTTATTAGCAGGTTTTTTTTGTCTTTATTAACATTTACATTTGCTATCATCAGTTTTTATTCGCTAATCTTAGCAGAACTGTTATATTCCAGTAATTTTACGGATCCAGGTCCTGTAGCGACAGACGTCCAAGAACTTTATAGGACCATCACATATAATTTTAGAGCCACCTCTAACCACTCCATACAGGACATCAACACCCCCTTCCTTCACCATCATACCGCCTCCTGAATCCCCCTGTGTGTGTTTGGTTTGTGCAGAAGAGAGAAGGAAAAAGACAGAGAGCAAAATTAATAGTGACAGTTTCAACCAATCATCACTATATTGCTTAATGGCTAATTGGTCAGACCCAATAACTGTCCAGTTATCATTCAGACAGTGGTGTTTGGTGGGGAGTGGGAAATCAGTGGGGTTAGATGGGGAAATGCTTACTGGTGCACTCTGGACCTAAAAGTGTGTAAAAATGACCAGTCTTACCCTGCAGGCGTCAAACTTTTTATCCTCAGCACAGAGAAGCCGATCGTAGGCATACGACCGTATGCTGGGGTCTTCGTGGTGAAGGTAAGCAGACATGTCCGGACAATTAGTTACTTCCAGATTTCCACAAAATAGTATGTTCAAGTCTGTGGGTTCTCCTGTAGGTCGATAGAGAGGCAACTGGTGTCAAACTGCAAACCCACTCATAAGCAAGAAGTGCTTCTTTCAAGAATCTAAAGTATAATATATTTTTCTGGTTTGTTTAACACTTTTTTGTTTACTACATAATTTAATCTGGGTTCCTTCATACTTGGATTTCTTTAATATTAGAAAATAATAAAGAATAAAATTAAAATTACAAAAATATGTTTTTATATTAATGCATTTTCTCAACATATGAGAAAAACTCACCCTTTTTGACAACTAATTTTGGACTGTAGATAAAATCCCGTCCAGCAAACCGAACCTTGGTCTTTATTGGTGGAGTTCTGCAGTTAATGGGGTCGGGTAATTTAATTGTTGGCAGTTTGCTGTAAGATTTTTTCAGTTTCAGCAGCATGATGTCGTGTTCTCCATCACAGTCTACACACTTGTGAGTCTCTTCAATCTCACCAATTTCTCTATTTTTTTTTTTTCGGGATGCTCATTCAATAGTGCCACCAGCTTCCTAAAAGAAGTAAAAATGCTTCATTGTGTGGTAATTAAGTAAAATACAGAACTCTACTCTAACAGTGTAATGGCCTCAGTAAAAACTTAAAACTGTAAGAAATAATATCACTGTGGAGTGCGATATGAAATTATATAAAGTATGATCATTTAAAAATTTTAAAGACACTCACAGCTTGTTACAGTGAGCAGCAGTCAGAACCCAGCGATCACCAATCAGAGACCCTCCACAATGAACTTTATCTTTGTCACTAGTAACAGACAGATCCACATGGTGGGTACCTTCACTTTTTTCACAGGGTTCTCCATTTATAATTCTTTTCTGAAGTTCTCCCCGTGAAGCATCTAAGAGAGGAGAGAAAGAAGCTGCTAACTTTAAAAAACATCTAACAGGATCAACATTAAAAATAAATAGTAACGAAAAAACAGGAGGATCAGGGAGTTTTTAGGCTTTTTTCTCGATCACATAACATCACGTTCAGTAGCTCCTCCATTTCCACTCGCTGTTGTGTTTTTACGTGGATCTCCGTGGAAACGCACACCCAGTCCCAGTGAACAAATAGCTATTTTATTAAATGGGAGGAGACGAAACTCAGAGATGTGGATTCGGACGGGACTAAAATTACAGGAGGAGCACGGAGTTCAGAGAAAAACAGTAGATAATTCAGCCTGTAATTTTCTCAGGGGACGTCTGAGAAAAACAAGTACATGATTGTTCTGGACGGGAATAAAATCACATTGGATAAAAACTCCCCAATAAAAGAGAAAATTACACCAGAACCCCTGAGAAACTAATCTCATCCAGATAGGTCTTTTGGGACTTGTTCTGTAAGTGTGTGTGTGAGAGACAGACAGGCCTGTTGCAACAGGACAGGCAAACCATGCAATTGCCTGAGGCCCCCAGATAATGACTGGATAGTAATTAAATGCCACGACAAACTGTGTGAGAGGCTGTTAAAATTGTTTGATGGTCAATGCCAGAAAGTCCGACAACACTGTAATCAGTCCCTCACTCTACTTACTGACAGTAGTATATAACCAGACTGGAACATGTTCATCAGTATCCATAAACACCAGATGTTCACTGTCTTTAACACTAGAAGGAATAAACCTATCCTTTATATTTGACAGTATTTCATTAATCGTTCCCTACTCATTTTAAGCTCACTGGGGGTTCTGTATTTCCTATGCTTAATATTTTGCCTGATTCGTTGTTCTGTGATCATGTTTCTGTAAAGCTGCTTTGTGACAACATCAGTTGTAAAAGCGCTATACAAATGTATATGTATATGTAATGGGCTCCCATATTTAGTGCATTACAGTAGGGGCGCTATTGCGTCTATTACGGTAGCTGATGGCTGTAGCGTAAGCCAAGTATGGCAGCAGTCACTGGCTGCATCCAGAAACCCCAAAAGTGTCTCCTTTTTCCTACCGATCCTCCTCCTCTCCTCCGTGACCCGGAAACTGATTTGTGACGCCATCTTGCCGCCTGTCCGAATACCATAGGAGACGAAAGAAGTCACTTAAAATCCGCCTCGAAGAGGCTTCCAACGGAGGATACATCAGTGCATCCTACTCCGGAAGACTTTTAGGGATTATCGAATGACATCACTGCATCCCCGCCCACAGAGCACGCGGGAATGGAGAAAACAACACCCAAATATATGTCATAAGCGTATTACTTAACTAGGTTCCTTATCTAATTAAACAGCCAGTAAAGCAGTAATATAATTTATAGTTTAGGTAAGCTTTATGTTCAGTAAAACTATATAAATTACCCTATATGTAACATATTGTTGTACATGTACACATCACTTCAACATGTATGCAAAATATAATATTTATTATTATATTTATTATTTATTTATATTTGTTTTTTGTTTTATAACATTCAATGAAATCATATTTCACCATTAAAATAATTTAATATTTACATATGCAACCTTCATTAATAGCAAATCAGGCTGTACTTTAAAGCTTAATATTCTTGTCAAAGTTATGATTAGAATTTGGAATTGTGTTTATTGTTTTCTCGTTTTTATTCTTGTATGCGGTGCTAAATCCAGAAGCTGTGATTGGCTGGGCAGTATCCAGCATGTGCTGAAAGTGAGCGTTGTGATTGGCTCAGTTCATCGGTAGTCAACTGTTGGTATCACTCCTTACCACTAGAGGGCTCCACACTTTATTACATTTTACATTTTCTGTGCAGGAAGGAGGCAATATAGCCTTATCAACTTCAGAGAGACACACAATGAAAACTAATCTAACTAACTAACAAAGATTAAACCTGTCGCATAAATACCTAAACTACATTACCCCAGCATGGTAAGTTTATCTGATTAATGTTAATCACCTGTTTAAATGGGTAAACAGACTTTGTGTTGTTTTGAAGATGCAAACTACAAATGGTTTGTACAAAAGTGAAGTACTGTTCGAAGTAATGCACAAATTCAGCTTAATTTGTGTTTAGATCTGTAACATGGTCTTAACGTGTAATCTGAGGTATTGTTGCATTTGCATTGAGTTTAACTGAAGATTTGTAAGCGAATTGTTTTGATAGAGTACAAAGCTAAGTTTATCGACAGTTTATCTTGTTGGGAAATGTACTGCTTGGAGATTGTAAAGTGTTTATTTGTTGTATTTGAATCCCAGAGTTATATGTGATTAATCCAACACAACTTTAAAAGTCTTTTATTCAGAAATTTTATTGTGAAAGCTTCTAAATATGTGTTTATTTGTAGTGTTATTATAAATATTGTAATTTCATTTTTATTTACAGTTTAACCGGCTGTCATTATGCTGTGTATAGCCAGAGTGCAATAAAAAACAACAACAACAACAAATCAACAAGTTTATGTTATTCGTAACATCAACATCCTATCTAAAAGGGATCAGCTGTCCCATTTCCTCAATTACAGCTCCTTTTCTCCATTCCTCCTCCTCCTCTCCTCTCCTCGACACCTTTTTCTGGGGTAGGAGGGAGGGAGTAGCAAAAGTTTCTGGACGCAGCCTCGGCCTTGCTGTGTGGGCTCTGGGAACACTAAAAGTAAGTAAAATAGTTTTTTATTGTGCTTACTCTGAGAATTAAACCCTTTTCAACGTATGGGTAGTCAGCATGACTGTGTGTGAGGCAGAAACGGTCTTTTAGGGGGTATAATTAAATGTAGTTTTATTGTTTGTAGCTCAGAGAGGGATTGCTGGCCACTGAGGGGAGCTGTGGCTGCGTTTAAAGGGTTAGTTTTCAGTATGAGTTTAAAGAGGGGGGAATTCTGAGCATGTATGCTGACGTGTGTAGCTTATGCTTGAAGCATTTCGTTCACTGCATGTTTCTGACTAACGGCCATCAATCATCAGCTAGTGCACTCTGTACGAACTGAATTGATACAAAGGAGACTTTGAGACGAACAGTGCGGCCTTTCTCTCTGTGCGTGCAAAGTTCTTCACCTACCAAAGCGGGAGGAGGACACGCGCACATAGGGAGGACGGCACTGTCTAATTACTGAAACAATATCACACTGTCTGACTGGACCCAGTCAATTCTTGAAACAATACCACACTGTCCGGCTGGACACAGTCAAGGCCAAACACTAGTGGTCCGGTCAGACCTGTGAAACTTGAGTACTAACACATGAAATTACGCATACTAACATGAGATGATTTTAGCAACACCTCATCAGCAGGTTTCACGTCATTTGGGGTATAAACATGGAGTCAGATTAGAGGGGGGTCAGAACTTATACTGAGACAGCTAATAATTGGTTTTGTATGTTCTCCTGGATCCAGTACTTTGTAATAAACACTTGGTTTGCTTTCAGCTTCACTCCACCTGTCTGACTCTCTCTATCAAACGAACACGCAGGGGAGTTGTACCCCGGACGAGAGGTGGGTGTTGACCCACCTTTCATTTTCATTTCTACAACAATGCTTAATGGTCAGTGGCGATTGCTCTAAGACTGCAAGGGAAGCTCAGCTTCCCCTTAAATGTAAAAAAATAAGTGATTAAATATATGCTGTTGTGCAGTGGCGGATGCTGGTTTTTCAAGGAGGGGAAGCTCAATTTCGGCCTACATCTTAACATATGTAGTTTTATTTATACGTAAATTCTACTCTCCCTGAGATTTTTTTTTGTAAACAAAAGGCATTATTTTCAAGTTTTCACTACACAACAAAAAGGTACCCATTCTTTACATTGAACAATTACATAAAAAAGACGCTATGACATAAATAAACATAAAATGATCAGTAAAAAAAAAGCAGGTACATTTATTTCCTTTTTGGACAGTTTTAATTTCCTTAAATAATCCCTTTATTCATTTACATTTTTTTACACAATACTTACTACTGGCCCCTGTTCATTTATGTCCTGAGATAGTTTCATCAATAAGAAAGGCCATCAGTACATTTTATTTGTTACAGCACTTCCAGTCAGCCAGCTCACTTTATCAAACCAGAACAGCTGAAAATACCTGTTACTTTTCTCCACCTTTTACACTAAATTAAATTTTTTCCAGCTGTACTTAGCACCTAATATTTGGACTCAGATACTCAAAATTCTACACTTACAATACAAATATGATCTGAAAAGATGAAAAATGTTTCTGTATGTAATGAACTCACCCGTCAGCAGGAGGAGGAGGAGGAGAGCTGAACGCTTCATCATGATCTTCTTCAGTGACAGAGAGCCCAAAGAGCCAACCTGAGACACTGCAGTTCAACTGAGCCGTTCCTGAGCTTTTAAACTCATGTTATCTGTAAATCTCTAACGCTCATGTAAAGCACCCCTGATACAACTGCTACCATGTAGTCATAATGTAATTACGATATTACAGTATAGTACATTGTATAATTATGCTCTCTCTAAAAGATGCTGAGAATTGTTGGCTGGAAGTCCATCTACAGTGCTGTGAAAAAGTATTTTCCACCGATTTCTTTAGTTTTTTAAATTACATGCATATTAAAAAATTAACAACCACTTTAATGTCATATTAAACTCGCTCTCCGGCCATATGCCATCTTATATCTCATCCATGAATTCTATAAATAACAGTAATTATAAGACCAGCTCTAGTGACTGGATTAAACTGGGAAACTGGAAAAACTTGCTTTTAGCTACAGAGCACCAGCAAGCTGAAATTCACTACAGGAAACACTAAAATTACTATCAAAATCACTAAATCATTTTAAACTTTTAATATCTAACCACCTTCAGTTTAGTTTTTTTTTACCCCGTTTATTTTGTTTATTTCGCCTTTTTATTTATCTAATTATATATTTATCTAAGTATATATTTACTTTTTAGCCTTTTAATCTATTTTATTAATTTCAGCTCTTCATTTGTTTTATTACTGTTTTTATGTTTGGCCTTTTACCTTCCATTTATTTTATTTAATTTGTCCTTTAATTTGTTGTTTATTAGTATTTTTTAATATACTTTTTTTAAATTATTATTATTTATTTATTTATTTTAGTTCCATCAATTACCAATTAGCAATTGGTGTTATTTTATTCCTCTATTTTTTTATTATGTTTATATTTTATTATTCTAATTATTTATTTCTTTGTTTTATTGCTTTACATTTTAGCCTGTATGCATATGCTTATATTCTGAATTCAGAATTGTTTTCTTCTTAATTAAATCTTATATTGTTTCCTTGTTTATATAATTTAAACTTATTTTTCAAAAAAATAAAAGGTTACTCTCAGTTTATTCACTGAGTAATCAGTCCTGGGTGTTGTTAGAGAAATTGAACTCAGGTGTAATAAACCACACTAAAGGTATGTTTAAAATGGGGTGGGGGGGGACACTTTTTCACACAGAGCTGTGTGGGTTAGGATTTTTAAAAAAAAACGTTTATGAAGGAGAGGAAGATGGATGATCACAAGCCATCAAACCAAACTGAACTGCTTGAATTTTTGCACCAGGAGTAAAGCAGCATAAAGTTATCCAAAAGCAGTGTGTAAGACTGGTGGAGGAGAACATGATGCTAAGATGCACCAAATATTTCAAAGTTCAAATTTCTGAACTCTTAAAAATGTATGAATATGAACTTCTTTGTTTTCTTTGCATTATTTGAGGTCTGAAAGCTCTGCATCTTTTTTTTTATTTCAGTCATTTCTCGTTTTCTGTAAATAAATGCTCTAAATGACGATTTTTTATGTGTATTTTGGGAGAAATGTTGTCTGTAGTTTAATAGAATAAGACAACAATGTTCATTTTACTCATGATCATAATATGATATATAATAGATTCATGATTTTAGTTTATACATTAATATGACTTCCTTGCTTAGGGTTCGGTTATGAAACTGGGACGTTGCACCAAACCCAGGAATTTTCCACGCTCATTGTTCAGTTGACTGATGAATGAGTCTCCAGTGTTCATGCAAAACTCTATTCAGCTTTTGCTGATCGTGAGAGCTACTTAACTGATCAAGCAGGTAAATTATATAGTAATTTTATTATAAAGCAATCATGCTATTTAAGAAGGCACGCCATGTAAATGAAGTACGGTAGCGACAAACTGTCACTTTAATAAACTGCTGCATCCGCCACTGGAGATAAGCCTACCGTGCTGCTGGTTGGGGGGTGTTCTTGGGGCTAACATTTTACAATACTGTTACTGTCATAGTTAATAGGTAACTAAGCAGGAATTAAGCAGTTACTAATCAATAGTGTTGCATTAACACCTAATTATTTTACCAGGGAGTACTGAGTAATTACCATACCTGTCAATACCATACCCGTTCTGGCCGAGAAACTACCGTATTTTACTCCTCTTTCCCGCCGTCCTCCCGTATTAGTATTTTCCCGTAAATTTCCCGTATTATATTACAATTAAAAAATATATATTATTGAGGAGACGGGGCACTGACCACTCTGTGTCTCTTAACCAATCGTGGAGCCGGTTCAAGGAGAAAGTCCCGCCTTTCAGGAGAAACAGCCAATCAGTTTGCAAAGGAGAGTCAGTGTGGTGAAGCCCCCCCCGTCACTGTGAGTTCAGGCAGCTAGTCGGAGCAGCTGATGGTAAGATCTGGATATACAGCGATTTTTCTAAAAGAAAGTTAACGGTAGGCTAATCATGTAAACTGTGATGAGATTTTTCTGATAGCTGCTTAAAAATACTCGTCTCCGAAATAAAACACACAGATTAAACCTTTTAAAATAAAAAAATTACAGCTTGTGACTCAGTTTAACTAGAAATGTGGAGAGGACCGAAATTAACTGAACTGATCAGGGGTGGAGTGATCAAAAGGAAGAAGTATTAATTAAAAATTATTAATTGTGCAGGCCCCTTAGGACTAATTTTTACTGATGGAATATATCTGGTCTATGTCCTTTTAGTAAAAGCTCATGATACTATTTTTAGGTCACATACAGTCATTTTGCAGAATTTGTGCACCCTTTGTTAAATTTTAAATCCATTAAATAATTAAAAAATATATTATATAAAAGAGTGCATTTATGCCAAAAAAGACATGAAATCTTAACTTTTTTTTAAATATCTAGAAAAGGGTTTTTAATTTGGCTGTATTAAAAGAATGACATATGTAGGAATGTCCACAACATGTTCAGATTCTGATAATCTAATTGTAGTGTGTATTATTATAGTTATTGTAGATTTTTGTAAACCTGTCTTAAAATGTAAGGGATACTGAACCTTCGTTGGGCTGGTGGGACGACTTTAAGCGGACAGAGGAAAATATCCCTTATTTTTAAATCTAAAACTTGACAGGTATGGTAATTACTCAGTAGTTAGTACTGAACTAATGGACTTTCAGGAACTTAGGTCTTAAATGGGTTCAAATCGTATCTTGATGGCAGGGACTATTTTGTTGCACTGGGCAGATGTAATTCAGAGCGAATACCTTTGACATGTGGGATACCACAAGGGTCAATACTTGCACCCATTCTCTTTAACCTCTATATGCTCCCACTAGGCCAAATCCTGCAGGAAAATAAAATATATTTTAAAATAGCTACACAGACGATACTCAGATTTTCATCTCCTGTGGGCAATTCATTTTCCCAAGGGGCACCATGAGAAATTGTCACAGTTTTAGAGGGCCAGACTAACACACTTAGCTCGATTCTGCTCAATACATATATATATATATATATATATATATATATATATATATATATATATAGTGTAGCTACACTATCAGCTACACAACTTTACACAAACAAAAAAGCTTTTCAAAAGAGCAGCATCGTTTCATACAAACAAAATGCAATAAATGTATTTGTATAAGATGCAAATCTTTAAGAATTTAGTGGTGTGATATAATAACCCTTTTACACCTCAATGCAGCGCTGCAGTGAGTTTCAAGCTGTAATTTCACTTCTTTAAAAAGTTCAATAATCAAGGAAATCCTACCTAGTGTGCCTTTAATAAGCACTAAACAGACTCGATCCAACACACATCTCTGATATGCTGGTGAAATTAAAGGCATATTTGAATGAAGTAAGTGACACCCGCTAGGAGTGGGCGATATGGCCCTAAAGCGATATCACAGTATTTCATGGCATTTTGAGATAACGATACTCTTGGCGATATGACAAAACACTGAATTAAAAAAAAAAAAAAAAAAAAATATATATATATATATATATATATATATATATATATATATATATATATATATATATATATATATATATATATATATATATATATTTAAAGAATACACTACTGCAACAAAAAGAAAATTAAATCGTATTATTGCATACAATGATATGATATGGGACACCCCTAACTGAGATATTGAAAAATACTAGAATTTTATCAGATTTGTAACTGAATGTTATGATACCAATAATCTTAATAATGCACTCCAAATATCTCCATATATTCAGGATTAAAGTAAAATAAATGATACTGAACAGATATAATCTGTCTCTAGTAGATATATAATAGGAAATGAGAACAGTGTGAATTTTTCTTTTTGATAAAACAGCAAAAAAAAAGTCGTACCCTGATGTATTATATATAATAATTAAGGGGTGGGTGATATGGCACAATAGGTGATATGGCACAATATCAAAAAAAATAAAAATAAAAATACATGTTCAACCTTTTTTTAGTGTTTCCGTACTTTATTACTTTTGAAAGACCAACATATAAAACAGTATTTTTACATAAAAGTGAAACATAATATTTCAATTTTGTTTTAGTTTTAGTTGTTGCAGGGGGTGGTTGCAAATATTTGAGGTGAATCGTTTTCCTATTATATGTTGATTACAGTAATTAAGGCAAGCAGATAAAGTTTCATACTGAAAAAAATATTTTTAACTATTTTTTTATCTTCAAACTTCATAACAGGAGGGTTAATTAAAGCCAAGCTAAGTAAACAAAACTGTAAAAAAATGTTAAAGTCAAACAATAGAGAATAGTCTATTTAAAACCATAAATACATCAGGGCCTGTGATTACTCGAGACAAACCTGTCCATTCTAGCGCTCCTGTCCTGCCTGACGTGATTGAATGATGCTCCAGTGCTCATGCAAAACTCTGTTCAGCTTTCACTGATAGTGAGAGCTTCTTAACTGATCATCGTGGTGCATTTCACAGTAATGTTATTATTGATCAGCCATGTTATAAAAAAAGGCACATGATTCTGCTGTTTCCCAAATTATCTCCCTTCTGTTCTGTTAATCAAAATGTATTGTGGCGTGTGAGATGAAAGATCTACACGAGGCAGCATGAGTCTTTTAGGCTGTTTTTTTCAAAAGCACACAGTGAATGAAGCGAAAACACGCTTAAAACTGTGAAAAACTAAAATAGCTAATAAATGGACTTTACTCAAGTCCTCAAGTCCACTTTTTCTTGACTGTGCGAAGAAATCTGATCTTTATAGTCAGAGCACAAATTATGGGGGGATTGAGGGGTTCTGACCCCCCTAATTAAGACTTGAAAATGGGTACAAACAATAGTATTGCACCTGCACGACCCACTGCAGCTCTATGTGTAAGTTTATCTTTTTAAAATACTGCAATGCCCTGCTAACTGGCCTCCCGGCCTGTGTAGTAAAACCACTCCAGATGATCCAGAACGCAGCAGCACGTCTGGTCTTCAACCAGCCAAAACGGGCACATGTCACCCCGCTGCTCATTGAGCTCCATTGGCTACCAGTTGATGCTCGCATCAAATTCAAAACTCTTACAATCGCCTACAAGGTGATGTCAGAACAGCTCCTTCCTACCTGCACTCGCTCCTGAAGGCTTACGCTACCTCCCGGCCGCTGCGCTCCTCCAATGAACGTCGCCTCGCTTTACCAAACACTCACACAAAGCAATCCAGACTGTTCTCATACAGAGTTCCCCAATGGTGGAACAAACTACCTTCCACTACCAGATCAGGAGAATCTCTCACTATCTTTAATAAACTCCTGAAGACAGAGCTCTTCAAAGATCACTTACTCTCCTAACACCTCTAACTAACTACCTTCCACTACCAGATCAGGAGAATCTCTCACTATCTTTAATAAACTCCTGATGACTGAGCTCTTCAAAGAGCACTTACTCTCCTAACACCTCTAACACACTAACTACTTCTAACCTCATTTCCTTCTTCCTCTCCTTCACTCCTCTATCCTATTACTCCCCTTTGTCCTCCTTTTATCCCTATCCAAAGATGTTTTACCTTTAAACTTATTTTACATTGTACTTGACTATTGTAAGTCGCTTTGGACAAAAGCGTCTGCCAAATGTAATGTAATGTAAAATATATATATTTATTGTTTCAGTAAATCACTCAAATGGAGAGAACAGAGTGTTTGCATTTACCATTCTATTTTAAATTCTGCTAATTTATCATTCCACCTTACATTCTGCTAATTTACCATTCCATCCTAAATTCTGCAATCTGCCATTCCACCTTAAATTCTGATAATTTACAATTCCATTTTAAATTCTGATAATTTACCATTCCATCTTAAATTGGAAAATTTATCATTCTAGCTTAAATTCTAATAATTTACCATTCCACCTTAAATTTTGCCAATTTACCATTCCACCTTAAATTCTGCTAATTTACAATTCCATCTTAAATTCTGATAATTTACCATTCCATTTTGAATTCTGATAATTTATCATTCCACCTTAAATTCTAATAATTTACTATTCCATCTTAAATTCTGCTAATTTATCATTCCACCTTAAATTCTAATAATTTACCATTCCATCTTAAATTCTGGTAATTTATCATTCCACCTTAAATTCTGCTAATTTACAATTCCATCTTAAATTCTGATAATTTACCATTCCATTTTGAATTCTGATAATTTATCATTCCACCTTAAATTCTAATAATTTACTATTCCATCTTAAATTCTGCTAATTTATCATTCCACCTTAAATTCTAATAATTTACCATTCCATCTTAAATTCTGGTAATTTATCATTCCACCTTAAATTCTGCTAATTTACCATTCCATTTTAAATTCTGATAATTTATCATTCCATTTTAAATTCTGATAATTTATCATTCCACCTTAAATTCTAATAATTTACTATTACATCTTAAATTCCAATAATTTACCATTCCATCTTAAATTCTGCTAATTTATCATTCCATCTTAAATTCTGATAATTTATCATTTCACCTTAAATTCTGCTAATTTACCATTCCATCTTAAATTCTGATAATTTATCATTCCACCTTAAATTCTAATAATTTACTATTCCATCTTAAATTCCAATAATTTACCATTCCATCTTAAATTCTGCTAATTTATCATTCCATCTTAAATTCTGGTAATTTATCATTCCACCTTAAATTCTGCTAATTTACCATTCCATCTTAAATTCTGATAATTTATCATTCCATTTTAAATTCTGATAATTTATCATTCCACCTTAAATTCTAATAATTTACTATTCCATCTTAAATTCCAATAATTTACCATTCCATCTTAAATTCTGCTAATTTATCATTCCATCTTAAATTCTGGTAATTTATCATTCCACCTTAAATTCTGCTAATTTACCATTCCATCTTAAATTCTGATAATTTATCATTCCATTTTAAATTCTGATAATTTATCATTCCACCTTAAATTCTAATAATTTACTATTCCATCTTAAATTCTGCTAATTTATCATTCCACCTTAAATTCTAATAATTTACCATTCCATCTTAAATTCTGGTAATTTATCATTCCACCTTAAATTCTGCTAATTTACCATTCCATTTTAAATTCTGATAATTTATCATTCCACCTTAAATTCTAATAATTTACTATTACATCTTAAATTCCAATAATTTACCATTCCATCTTAAATTCTGCTAATTTATCATTCCATCTTAAATTCTGATAATTTATCATTTCACCTTAAATTCTGCTAATTTACCATTCCATCTTAAATTCTGATAATTTACCATTCCATCTTAAATTCTAATAATTTACCATTCCATCTTAAATTCTGGTAATTTATCATTCCACCTTAAATTCTGCTAATTTACCATTCCATCTTAAATTCTGATAATTTATCATTCCATTTTAAATTCTGATAATTTATCATTCCACCTTAAATTCTAATAATTTACTATTCCATCTTAAATTCCAATAATTTACCATTCCATCTTAAATTCTGCTAATTTATCATTCCATCTTAAATTCTGGTAATTTATCATTCCACCTTAAATTCTGCTAATTTACCATTCCATCTTAAATTCTGATAATTTATCATTCCATTTTAAATTCTGATAATTTATCATTCCACCTTAAATTCTAATAATTTACTATTCCATCTTACATTCTGCTAATTTATCATTCCACCTTAAATTCTAATAATTTACCATTCCATCTTAAATTCTGGTAATTTATCATTCCACCTTAAATTCTGCTAATTTACCATTCCATTTTAAATTCTGATAATTTATCATTCCATTTTAAATTCTGATAATTTATCATTCCACCTTAAATTCTAATAATTTACTATTACATCTTAAATTCCAATAATTTACCATTCCATCTTAAATTCTGCTAATTTATCATTCCATCTTAAATTCTGATAATTTATCATTTCACCTTAAATTCTGCTAATTTACCTTTCCATCTTAAATTCTGATAATTTACCATTCCATCTTAAATTCTAATAATTTACCATTCCATCTTAAATTCTGGTAATTTATCATTCCACCTTAAATTCTGCTAATTTACCATTCCATCTTAAATTCTGATAATTTATCATTCCATTTTAAATTCTGATAATTTATCATTCCACCTTAAATTCTAATAATTTACTATTCCATCTTAAATTCCAATAATTTACCATTCCATCTTAAATTCTGCTAATTTATCATTCCATCTTAAATTCTGGTAATTTATCATTCCACCTTAAATTCTGCTAATTTACCATTCCATCTTAAATTCTGATAATTTATCATTCCATTTTAAATTCTGATAATTTATCATTCCACCTTAAATTCTAATAATTTACTATTCCATCTTAAATTCCAATAATTTACCATTCCATCTTAAATTCTGCTAATTTATCATTCCATTTTGAATTCTGATAATTTATCATTCCACCTTAAATTCTAATAATTTACTATTCCATCTTAAATTCTGCTAATTTATCATTCCACCTTAAATTCTAATAATTTACCATTCCATCTTAAATTCTGGTAATTTATCATTCCACCTTAAATTCTGCTAATTTACCATTCCATCTTAAATTCTGATAATTTATCATTCCATTTTAAATTCTGATAATTTATCATTCCACCTTAAATTCTAATAATTTACTATTCCATCTTAAATTCCAATAATTTACCATTCCATCTTAAATTCTGCTAATTTATCATTCCATCTTAAATTCTAATAATTTATCATTCCACCTTACATTCTGCTAATTTACCATTGCATCTTAAATGTAGCTAATTTACCATTCCATCCTAAATTCTGCAATCTGCCATTCCACCTTAAATTCTGATAATTTACAATTCCATCTTAAATTCTGATAATTTACCATTCCATCTTAAATTGGAAAATTTATCATTCTAGCTTAAATTCTAATAATTTACCATTCCACCTTAAATTTTGCCAATTTACCATTCCACCTTAAATTCTGCTAATTTACAATTCCATCTTAAATTCTGATAATTTACCATTCCATTTTGAATTCTGATAATTTATCATTCCACCTTAAATTCTAATAATTTATCATTCCACCTTACATTCTGCTAATTTACCATTGCATCTTAAATGTAGCTAATTTACCATTCCATCCTAAATTCTGCAATCTGCCATTCCACCTTAAATTCTGATAATTTACAATTCCATCTTAAATTCTGATAATTTACCATTCCACCTTAAATTTTGCCAATTTACCATTCCACCTTAAATTCTGCTAATTTACAATTCCATCTTAAATTCTGATAATTTACCATTCCATTTTGAATTCTGATAATTTATCATTCCACCTTAAATTCTAATAATTTACTATTCCATCTTAAATTCTGCTAATTTATCATTCCACCTTAAATTCTAATAATTTACCATTCCATCTTAAATTCTGATAATTTATCATTCCATTTTAAATTCTGATCATTTATCATTCCACCTTAAATTCTAATAATTTACTATTCCATCTTAAATTCCAATAATTTACCATTCCATCTTAAATTCTGCTAATTTATCATTCCATCTTAAATTCTGATAATTTATCATTTCACCTTAAATTCTGCTAATTTACCATTCCATCTTAAATTCTGATAATTTATCATTCCATTTTAAATTCTGATCATTTATCATTCCACCTTAAATTCTAATAATTTACTATTCCATCTTAAATTCCAATAATTTACCATTCCATTTTGAATTCTGCTAATTTATCATTCCACCTTAAATTCTAATAATTTACCATTCCATCTTAAATTCTGGTAATTTATCATTCCATCTTAAATTCAGCTAATTTATCATTCCATTTTAAATTCTGATCATTTATCATTCCACCTTAAATTCTAATAATTTACTATTCCATCTTAAATTCTGCTAATTTACCATTCCACCTTAAATTCTGCTAATTTACCATTCCACCTTAAATTTAGCTAATTTACCATTCCACCTTAAATTCTGATAATTTATCATTCCACCTTAAATTCTAATAATTTACCATTCCATCTTAAATTCTGCTAATTTATCATTCCATCTTAAATTCTGCTATGGCGACACTTGAGGCGTTATAAATAAATCTCGCTCGCGGGCTTCCTCTAGCGGTTCACAGTAATTTTCTGATATAACCGGGGAGATAGGAGGAGAAGACCCACCTGAGAACGTCTTTTGGTTCGTCAAACGCTAGAGGGCGCTCTTTAGTAACTATTCTAAAATGAATGGGTTCCAAGGGAGCATTTAAGGAAAATCATAGTTTATTAAGGTTTAATAATTTTCATACTAAAAATTGTACCTGTTTTCTAAAGATAAAACAATATTTAATGTTTCAGTTCCAAATATATCACTTTTAAAGCTTTTAAACTCCAGTTATAAAGCTGTTTAACTTTCTGGCTGTGACTGTAGCATCAGCTCACCACCCTTTCATTAGCATTAATGCTAGCACCTTTACTGCCTAAAATCTGTTTACTGTAGAAAAATTGACAAAAATAGTATGTTTTCTTCGCTTTTTAAACAAAGTACACAATTCAATTAAAAGAATATACCGGACAAATAGATAAATACTATTTTTAATTTGAGTTTTTAGCCGTTTAGCTCCATTCTCCCTCACACTATTTAATGTTTCAGTACCAGGTATTTTATACCTTATTTAGCTTAACCTGATTGATTAAATACTTGATTTTAAGTTTATTTTTATGACATTTTTAAATGCTCGACTCCATTGAAAATGAGGATTAACCGCAATGTATCGCCTCAGTAAAAATAAAGGTTGATCGACGTTTATTTATATTTATATTTATTATCTGTGAGCTGTTAACCAATGAATTGTTTGCTAAAAAAAACACCTCTTCTTTAAAAAAAATCTATTTTAATTTTATTTTATAACTAAATTAATAGATATTTATTTTATTTATTATGAGTAAATTTATTAAATGTAATTACCTGTTCAGAAAAAAAACTGTAGATCATATTCAGAGTCTGGGAAAGGCTTAAAAAGTGTTTAAAAAGGGATTTTGTGTTGAATTAAAGCAAACCTCCCCAGTTAAAGTAAAACTCAGACTGTGATAGATTAACTCTTGTTAACTCAACTTATTGTGTTGCTCTACATTAGTGTAGCCTGTCCACTTATCATTTTATTCTGATGTCTTTTCTTCTTAATTCTAAATTCTATATTGTTTGCTTGTTTTTCTAATGAATTCACCATTTAATTTTTATTGTTTTGTTTATGAATTTCCTTATTTTAGCTTAACCTGATTAAATACTTGATTTTAATTAAAATGTATTTTTCAGTGAAAATGAAGGTTGATTGATTTATTGACTGACAGACATTAAAGAGATAATCTACCACACACACACACACACACACACACTCTCTCTCTCTCTCTCTCTCTCTCTTTCTCTCTCTCTCTCTCACAGTTATTATTCTGTGATATTTACTAAACAAGAAGACAGAGATGTGTTTTTGCTCTTAAAGATCTTTTTTTTATTAGCATTTTTTGTCTTTATTAACATTTGCATTTGCTATTATCAGTTTTACTTTTTATTCGCTAATCTTAGCAGAACTGTTATATTCCAGTAATTTTACGGATCCAGGCCCTGTAGCTGCAGACGTCCAAAAAAAATACAGGATCACCACATATAATTTTAGAGCTACCTTTAACCACTCCATACAGGACATCAACACCCCCTTCCTGCACAAACATACCTCCTCCAGAATTCCCCTGTGTGAGTTTGGTTTGTGAAGAAGAGAGAAGGAAAAAGACAGAGAGCAAAATTAATAATGACAGTTTCAGTACATCATCACTGTATTGCTCGGGTGTTAATTGGTCAGTCCCAGTAACTGTCTGGTTATCATTCAGAAAGTGGTGTTTGGTGGGAAATTGTTGAGGTTAGATGGGAAATGGTTATTGGTGCACTCTGGACCTAAAAGTGTGTAAAAATGACCAGTCTTACCCCGCAGGAGTCAACCTTATTCTGAGGATCCTTAGCACAGAGAATCTGACTGTTGTGATGCGACGGTAAAATGAAGTTTTTTCCACAATCAATTACTGTCAGATCTCCACAACGTAGATGGTCCTGGTGGATGGATTTCCCTGTAGGTCAGTAGAGAGATGGCTGGTGTCATACTGTGCAAAGCGCTCATTTAATGCTCTTTTCAATAATCTAAAATATAATTGTTATAATACATATTGTTTTTGGTTTGCTTAGCACTTTTTTTACTACATAATTCAATATCTGTTCCTTCATCCTTTAGATTTCTTTAATATAAAAAAAAGTTGAAGAAGAATAAAATAAAATATATACATTTTTCATTAATGCATTTTCTCAGTGTCAGAGAAAAACGTACCTTTTAGGTCACCTGCTGTTGTACTTGAGGCAATAAACCGTCCAGCAAACCGAACCGTGGTGCCTATTGAAGGACTTTTGCAGTTATTGTGGTCGGGTAATTTAATTTTTGGTGGCGTACTGTAAGATTGTTTCAGTTTCACCAGCATGATGTCGTGGGGTTGTTTATTATTATCTTCATATATATAGCGTATATCTTCAGTGTCAGCAGCGACTTGTTGCGTTGCCTGAGGATGTCCGTGCAGTAGTGCCACCAGGTTCCTAAAAGAAGTAAATAATGCTTCACTGCATGTTTATTATGTAAAACACTGTTAAGTGTGTGTTATCTGGTCTTAATTCATAACCTGGTTGTATTTAATGAACACTACATAGCACAGTGTAATGACCTCAGTAAAAACTTGAAACAGTTACTTGATTTTGAAGAAATGATATCACTGTGGAGTGTGATATGAAGTGATATGCAGTGTGATCATTTTAATCATAGTAATGATACTCACGGCTTGTCACAGTGAGCAGCAGTCAGAACCCACTGAGCACCGATCAGAGATCCTCCACAGTGAAAGTAATCAGAAGGTTTATTGTTGTTATTTTTAACAGTCAGATCCACATGGTGGGTACCTTCATGATCTTTACAGGGTTCTCCGTTTATAATTCTTTTCTGAAGTTCTCCCAGTGAAGCATCTAAAATAGGAGAGAAAGAAGCTGCTAACTTTAAAACATCTAACAGGATCAACATTAAAATAAATAGTAACGAAAAAACAAAATTTACACAGATCTATACTTTCACAGATGCTTTCATTGCAGTACATAACTACTAAACGTTTTTAACTACTGAACATCCAAAATTGCTGAACATGCATACAGTGATGTTCAAAAGTATTGGACCATGTGAACATGTGACTATCAGATGTGTTTTGTTACTCTGTTGTTTCTTGATGACATTAAATTTTTAAAACAATAAATAGCGCTGAATGTCTGAAAATTCAGTCTCCGATTTGGATTTTATCTGTGCAGACTGTGCATTTATAGTAGGGGTGTCAATCGATTAAAAAATTCAATCACATTAATCACAAAAAAATTCTGTGATTAACTGCGATTAATCGCATTTGTTTTTCTT
Source organism: Astyanax mexicanus (assembly GCF_023375975.1). Taxonomy (NCBI): domain Eukaryota; kingdom Metazoa; phylum Chordata; class Actinopteri; order Characiformes; family Acestrorhamphidae; genus Astyanax; species Astyanax mexicanus. Next base: position 35,574,510 of record NC_064429.1, read on the forward strand.
CAGATGTAAATTATTATAGTGAATATGTAAATGTAAATAAAAGAATGAATGTAAGAAATGTAAAATACAATTATATGTATATTAGTTGTGTCAATTAAAATACTAGTATATACTTGTATCTTTGAAGGCAGATAAAATCAACATAGCGTGCTGGAATAAAGAATGCATGATAAATTGGACTGTAAAATTGGTTGTGAGGATTTCTGAAATCGAACTTAATTTGATGAGTAAAAAATCAGATTACAATTACTGATTACAAATTAACAGCGTGCGTTAACGCTTTAACTTTAACACCCCTAATTTATAGTTATAGGAGTAACCAACATGAAAACCAGAAAACTGTCTTTGGGTGAAGAACAAGCAGCTGTGAAGCTCTGAGAGGATGGAAAATATTGCCCATAGCCAGTACAACCGTTCGGAATGCCCTGAAGAAGAAAGTCGTCACTGGTGTACTAAGTAACATGATAAACAAGTAGATCAAGCAAAACAACAGCAGTTGATGAAAGAAACATTGTGAGAGCTGTAAAGAAAAATCCTAAATTAACTGTTAGTGACACCAGCAAGAACCCTGAAAGAGCAGGAGTGAAGGTATCACAATCTACTGTTTACAAAAGACTTCATGAACAAAGTACAGAGACTTCATCAAAAGATTAAAACCACTAAACAGCAAGAAATATAGTACAGCCAGGCTGGAATTTGCCAAGAAGTAAACTGTAAACCCATACATTGTTTGAACTCAAATGATTTAAGTCTGTTTTACATAAAATTGGATATTTCAATAATACTCAATACTCAATACTATAAAACAATACTCAACTATTTTGAGTTAGCTGAACATTTGTGGGCACATATACATTCAAAGTAAACCCAACGTATCTTATTTATCTTACAGTATAATAAAAATAAAAAAGTTAAATCAACTTTCCCTTTAGCTGTAGTAACTTGATGTTCTAAGTTATGCTAACTTAAGTTTTCATTACCCATTACTTAACTTTTTTAAGGCAACTGTTTTTTCTTAAATGTTTAAAGTAAATTCAACTTATCTGGGCTGCAGTGTAGAGAGGTAAGCCTGTGGACTGATTATGGACTAATGAGACAAAGATGAACCTTAACCAAGATTCAGAGTGAGAAAGGATCTGCTCATGTTCCCAAACATAAAAACTCCTCTGTGAAACACAGTGGAGGTAGTGTCATGGTTTGGGCTTGCATATAACTGTCTAAAGAAGTCTACAGAAACATTTTTACTGTCATTTTAAAGAAAGATGAAACCAAATTGATCTGAAGATCTTTTATCATGCAGCGAGATAATGAACCAAACCCCACTGCAGCCTGAAAAAAGCATCACAGAAGAAGAATGCAGTCGCAACTAAATATTAAATCTTTTTCACTTTAATCTATTTCCAACACTTTTGATCATAAGGTGTTGAATCTTCTGAACTGTGTATCAGATCCAGATGTAAATACCTGAAAATAAAAGCTAAAATGTTGATCTTTCGTCTTTTATTCATCTTTTGAACCCTCCTATTTAATTTGACTGAAACAGCAGTGGTGTTCCGGGGTTAATTTGACCTGGTGCATGTTTGTTTAATTATCCAAAAGACGTCTGAAACCCCAAAAAATCCTTATAAGCAGTGTAAATATTTAATTACTAACTCCATTACTAATTATTCTATCAATATTTAGTGCAACGGTGTTCCTTACCTCTAACAGATAATGGTTCAATTAGCATAATTTACTCCTTTTTCATAAAAAAAAATGTTTCACTACTTTATTTCTTTTAAGAGACCAACATTTAAACAAAGTTTAGTTTTTGCAGGGGGTGGTTGCAAATATGTCAGATGAATCATTTTCATTTTCATTAATTAAGGCAGTGCCAGATTAACGCTTTTTGAGGCCCGGGGCTAATTACCAGAATGAGGCCCTTCATATCATGTCCTGATGTATGACCTCACACAAACACACGGACACATCAGGGACAGCCTACACAGTACCAATCTATAACAGACTGTCGTTTAAAGTGAACTGGTAACATGATTTCAATTCAATTTAGGGTTGGGCGATGTCTCTTTAATTGGCAGATGATGGACAATGATATCGTGGGGGGTGGGTGTTGATTAGAAATAACTAAAAAACTGATTCACTATATTTTACTTATATTTACTATACATTTACTATAGACGAATAAAATATATACGCAAAAAGGAAAAATAGGACACTTTAAAAAGATCATTAAAATGGATACATAAAAAATAAAGAATGTATATCTTATGAAGAAAAAAAATAATTTAATCAATAAAATAATAAAAATATTTCAGATGAATATAACAATAATTAATATGAAATAAAAACTAATTTAAAACACAATCAAAGGCTTTCTTATAGTGCACAGAATAATAAAAATTTTAGTTTCAGTTGCAAATCATTGAAACAGCTCATCAAAACCTCAACCTTTCCTTTATATTTGACAATATTCGATTAACTTTACAGGTCCTCACTCCTCTTCATTTATTTAACTAAACTGAGTTTTATACTATTGTATTATATATTATTATTATTGTAGCCTCGCGCTGAATTCAGCTCCGCGCTGCGGAAGAGAGAGAGAGAGAGAGAGAGAGAGAGAGAGAGAGAGAGCGAGAGAGAGAGAGCGCAGTGCATCTTTGCTGGTGGTAGCTGCTTCAGCAGGCTGACTACTCCACGTTGGTTAATTTGGGTGATTTCTGTAATAATTCTGTCGCTCTTTCCTTTTTTATTGCTTGTAAGTTTCGTTTTTTAAATTATTTTTTGTCATTTGACATTCAGCGACCGGAGTCCCGCCTAGTGGCGAGGCCCGAGTATGCAGCCCTTTCAGCCCATTCTTTTAATCCGGCCCTGAACTAAAGCAAGAAGAAGTTTCATACTACAGTCTACAGCAGAAATAAAAGGATTGATGTTACTGTTCCAATACTTTTACAGTGAACTGTAACTACTAAACATCCATAAATACAGAACACCCATAATTACTGACCACCAATAAATAACTAAGGACCTGTAACTTTAAGCCATTTGAAACATGGGTGACCCTACAGTAATATAGATGCTGTTTCTGAATGTAATGAACTCACCCGCCAGCAGGAGGAGAAGGAGGAGAGATGAACGCTTCATCATGATCTTCTTCAGTGACAGAGAGCCCAAAGAGCCAACCTGAGACACTGCAGTTCAACTGAGCCGTTCCTGAGCTTTTAAACTCATTTTATCTGTAAATCTCTAACGCTCATGTAAAGCACCCCTGATACAACTGCTACCATGTAAGTCATTATGCAATTACGATATTACAGTATAGTACAATGCTTTCCATAAGATCTGGGACAGAAACACATTTGTATTTTTCGATAAGATGCTGAGGAAACGGGTGCATGCATTCGTAACCTCCAGACTGGACGACTCCAATGCACTGTTGGCTAGAAGTCCATCTACAATGCTGTGAAAAAGTATTTTTCCCTCTACAGATTTCTTTAGTATTTGCTTTTTTATCATACTTCCATTTTTCTGATTACCAAACACATTTATATATCAGAGAAAGATAACCAGAATAAATATAAAAACTGAGTTTTTAAATGATAACTGTTGTTTATTAAGGGAAAGAAATCTATCCAAACCACCTGACCCTGTGTGAAAAAACATTTTGCACCCTTGGTGGCAAAAACTGCGATTAAACATTGACGATAACTCTCTGTGGTCTCTGTGGAGAAATGTTGTTGCATTATTTTAATTCAGACACATTGGAGGGTTTTCCAGCACAAACATCCTGTTTAAAATCATCCACAGCATCTCAAATACACTTTGACTAGGCTTCGGGTCATTGTCCTGCTGCAGAACCCAAGTACGCCTGAGTTTGAGCCCTAGACCATCACGCTACCACCACCATGTTTTACATTCAGTTTGATGTTCTTTTTCTGAAATAATGTGTTTAACACCAGATGTAACGGGACACACACCTTCCAAAAAGTTCCACTTTTCTCTCATCAGTCCAAACAATATTTACCCAAAGTCCTGGAGATCATCACGATGTTAGTTGGTAAATGTGAGACGGGTGGTTGTGTTGTTTTTGGTCAGCAGTGTTTTTTATCTTGGAATTCTCCCACGGAGACCTTTTTCACCCAGTCCCTTTCTTATTATTCAATCATTAAAACTGACTTTAACTGAGGCTTTAGTGAGATCTGCAGTTCTTTAAATGTTGTTCTGGGTTCTTTTGGGACCTCCTGGATGAGTTGTTCATGCCCTTTTGGAGTAATTTCTTTAGGTCGGCTGGTCACTCCTGGGAAGGTTCACCAGTGTTCCATGTTTTTTCTCCATTAGTGAATAATAGTGAATCACTGTGGTTCTCTGGAGTCCCAAAGCTTTATGATGATAAAAAAAACTGTTTTTGAATTTCTTCAGATCGGGGCATGCTGTGTTGTTTTTTGAGATATTTTATCTGCTTAATGTTGTCAGACAGGTTTTATTTAAGCAATTTCTTGTTCAATAATTAAATTGAACTCAGCTTTTAAAAAATGTGGTTAATCACAGTTAAATCCAATTTTTAAATCCAGACAAAAACATATCTCTTTACAGAAGATGTTTTTTTTTTTCTGTAGTTGTAGCCTGCTATCAATATAGCAATAGCAATAAATAGCTTAAGGTCTGCTATTTAAGCAATATGAAGAAATGTGTAAATAAATAATGACATTATATTTGTAATATGATTGTACTTTACAGATATATTTAGATAGAAATAATATTTTACTATCCAGTTTTCTTTTCTTTACTGCCCTAAATAGCCTTTGACCCTTCTGGGAGCTGGGAGCTCACCCTGTCACGGATGAGGTGACCCAGGCAGGGAGACGAGGAGACGGACGCAAGTGCAGGTAAGAACAAAAATACATTTTTAATAAATAAATAACAAAGATAAACAAATAACACGGAATAATAAAGTAAACCAAACACAAACGAGAGAAACTAGAGAACAAACAAACAAGTACTAATGATATAAACAAACAGGGAGGAAAACAAAACAAAGAACTAAACAAGAACCAGAATAAAAACTAAACTAAACAGGGCAGGGATAAATCTATACAAGGAAAACAAACAAGAGGCTAAACTAGACAGGGAAAACTAAGCTAGACAAGAATAAATAAACTAAGCAGGGCAAGGGAGAAAACAATGGATAATAACAGGGAACTAGAAATAAACAGATAAACACAAAACAGGGAACTAAAGGGAATAAGAAACAAGAAGATATAAACAAGGAACTAGGGCTAAGGCTGTAATTACAAAGAGACACGGAGAGACAAACAACAGGGGTTAGTGCAAAGACCGACGAGGGACAAGTGGTACAGGGGATCTAGTATATAACCAAACAGGAAACACTCTAGAAGTGGAAACACCTGGGGAAGGGGCGGAGCTACAAATGAGAGCACAGGTCACGTTGGGAAGACACACAGAGACACGAGACGAGGCCAGGACGTGACACACCCCAACCAGAGGGATGGTCTTGCCAGACCGTATTCATATACAGAGGGAAATGGGCTAATTTTAAAGATCGATTCGTGTTTAATCTATATCGGATTATTCAAAGGAAGATCGATTTAAATCGTAGAATCAATTTTTTTATCACACCCCTACCCCTACGCCACCTTTTCCTGCGATTACAGCTGCAAGTCTCTTGGGGTTTGTCTCTATCAGTTTTGCACATCAAGAGACTGAAATTTTTGCCCATTTTTCCTTATAAAACAGCTGGAGCTCAGTGAGGTTGGATGGAGAGCGTTGGTTTGTGAACAGTAGGGCTGTGAATCTTTGGGAATCGCACAATTCGATTCAGAATCAATTCTTGGGGTCACGATTCGATTCTTTCAAATCGGTTGGATTTATTTTTCTTTATCCTCCATACTTTAGCAGTGCAACAACAAACACCGTTACACGACACTACACACCCCTCTGTAGCCTAATAGGGAGAGGCAGTAAGAGCACTGTCGCGTAGAGCTTTTTAACTGTCCCACGGAGCTCAGCCATTGTCGCGCGGAGCTTTTTGACTGTCCTGCGGAGCTCTTTAACTGTTAAAAAGCTCCGCATAACAGTATGAGCTCCGTGCAACAGTATGTGAGCTCCGCGTGACATTGTGAGTTCAGCGGTACAGTTAAAGAGCTCCACCCGACAGTAGCTGAGCTCCGTGGTACAGTTAAAAAGTCCAGACCTGAATCCAATGGAGAATCTGTGGAAAGAGCTGAAAAAAACTGCACCACTAGTGAACAGCAGTTTTTTTCAGCTCTTCCCACAGATTCTCCATTGGATTCAGGTCTGGACTTTGACTTTGACCATTCGAACACGTGGATACGTTTATTTGTGAACCGTTCCATTTAGATTTTGCTTTATGTTTTGGATCATTGCCTTGTTGGAAGATAAATCTCCGTCCCAGTCTCAGGTCTTTTGCAGACTCCAACAGGTTTTTTTTCCAGAATGCTTCTGTGTTTGGCTCCATCCATCTTCCCATCATTTTTATCCATCTTCCCTGTCCCCTCTGAAGAGATGCTGCCACCACCATGTTTGACAGTGGGGATCGTGGGTGTGTTCAGGGTGATGAGCTGTGTTGCTTTTACGCCAAAGATAACATTTTGCATTGTGGCCAAAAAGTTAGAATTATGTTTAAATCTGACCACAGAACCTTCTTCCACATGTTTGGTGTGTCTTCCAGGTGGCTTGTGGGAAACTTTAAACGAGACTTTTTTATGGATATCTTTGAGAAATGGTTTTCTTCTTGCCACTCTTCCATGAGGTCAGATTTGTGCAGTGTATGACTGATTGTTGTCCTATGGACAGATTCTTCCACCTCAGCTGTAGCTCTCTGCAGTTCATCTAGAGTGATCATGGGCCTCTTGGCTGCATCTCTGATCAGTCTTCTCCTTGTTTGAGGTGAAAGTTTAGAGGGACGGCCGGGTCTTGGTCGATTTGCAGTGGTCTGATACTCCTACCATTTCAATATGATCTCTTGCACAGTGCTTCTTGGGATGTTTAAAGCCGAATCCAGCTTCAAACTTCTCCACAACAGTATCTCGGACGTGCCTGGTGTGTTCCTTGGTGCATTGGTCCATCATGAAAGGAAGTTGTTTCTAAGGTACCGTTAAAATGAAATAGAATATGATCGTACTTATAGTTATAATTATATAATATGACTCGTTTGTCAGCGTTAGGTTCTGAAACTGAGATGTTACTGTTACACCTTAGCCTGTGTCTGTCCAGTGTCTTTCCTTTTTTGGTTCCTTCCTGCTCCTGTCCTCTGTTCTCGTGTTTTGTTTACCTGTCATGTTTCCCAGCCATGTGCTACTGTGTTTTGGTCATGTCTCCGCCTTAGCCCCGCCTTGTCATCTGTAACCCCTCCTGTCTCCTTTGTAACTCCGCCCCCCTCATTACCTCCACAGGTGTCCCTAGTGTGTGCCTGTGTATAAATACCCCATGTGCTCCTTTGTAGTTTGTCGCATCTTTTGTCTCAATTTGTCATGTTACTCTGTCCAGATTGTGTTCATCTGTTTTGTTTAGCCACAGACCTGCTGTGTTGTTTGTCCTCAGTGTCTCAGGTTTGCTTTATTTAGTTTGTTTCTTTGTTTGCGTAGCTTGCTTGTTTGGTTCAGTATTTTAGTTTATCCTCTGTTTCATTGTGTTTTGTTTTAGTTACCTTTTCTTTTTATATTCCCTAGTGTTCTTTTCTTTGTTAGTTTAAATATGGAAAATAAAAAAGACTTGCGTTTACATCCTGCCTCCTCCATGTTACAGTTACATCAAAGACTTTTTCACCTCTTCTTTTTCAGTTAACTGAATGAGTCTCCAGGGCCAATGCAAAACTCTCTTATGCCTTTTTTGCTGATAGTGAGAGCTCCTTCAAATGATTAACCAGGTAAATTACACAGGAATTTTATTATCAATCAACCAAGTCATTTAACAAGTCACGCCATGTAAATGAAGTAAGGTAGTGATCAACTGTCACTTTAATGTACTGCTTCTTCTGTCAGTGGAAATGTGCATATCGTGGTGGAATTGCAGTAAAATATGACTGTTCTGTTCATTCCATGTATGTTATAACCAGCGGTATCACTACCCCTTTTTTAGAGCAGCTCAAGCCCCTCTAAAACAAGACCCAGCACCCCTAAAAGTAAAAGCATAAAGTTGTTTTCTGTACATGCGCACACACTCTTACCACTTACCCCAGAAAATGGAAGCACTAAAAACCTACTACCTCACTGGACTCTATTGCACACTGTGAAATAGAGTAATTACTACCTCACTGGTCTTTTTTGCACACTGCAAAATTTGCACACTGTCTTGTTATTTATTATTCTTTGTCTGTATGGTGTTGTATTGTCTGTCTGCACTTTTGTACTGTTGCACTATTGTTCTGTCTACACTGTGTTTATGTGCACCATGGTCCTTGGAGGAACGTTGTTTCGTTTCACTGTGTACTCTGTATATAGCTGAAATGACAATAAAAAACACTTTGACTTTGACTTTGTGTCTCTGATGAGCTAAAATGTCAAAATCTGAGACAGTAGAAAATTAAACACTATTTAAAATATATAGCAGTTTCCCCATGCAAAGCTGACATGCACCAGGAGTGCACATGCATAAATCAAATAGCATGTAATTAATGATAATTCATTTTATCTGTAATTATTTTTTTGTTTTGGGGTTTTTAAATTAGATTGTGTGACGGTGAATGCAGCTTGATCTACTGAAAAAAAAAGTTTAAAATAAAAAGTCATTTTTATCTGCCTTTTTTAAATTGAAATGGTTCTATTTCTTTTAAAATTACACACCTCAGTTTAGCTTACAGTATTTTTTTAACCGGCTCTACTTTGTGATGTTGATGTTGATATTTCAAGAATACACGACTGCAACAAAATTAAAATAGTATTGCGTATGATATGATATAGCACATCCCCTAGTTCATATGTATAAATCAGCCATTCTCTTAACTAATGTTCTGAACCATCTGAAGTGGTTTTACAACACCGGCCGGGAGGAATTTGTCTGATATTGTTTAATGAATTGCATTTTATAATACAAACATTGTTTATCCAAAATACTGTCCATATTTAAAACTTTGAATTGTCTCGCACTCCTGTCCTGCCTGATGTGACTGAGTGATGCTCCAGTGCTTATGCAAAACTCTGTTCAGCTTTTACTGATAGTGGGAGCTTCTTAACTGGAAGGAATTTTATTATCAACCATGTCATTTACAAAAAGGCAAATGATTTGACATTGCCCTGTAAATGATTTTATACAACTGAGGAAAGGTGCACGCGAGGCAGCATGGCTCTTTTAGGCTTCATCTTAAATTCTGATAATTTATCATTCCATTTTAAATTATAACAACTTACCATTCCACCTTAAATTCTGATAATTTACAATTCCATCTTAAACTCTGCTAATTTACCATTCCACCTTAAATTCTGCTAATTTACCATTCCACCTTAAATTCTGCTAATTTACAATTCCATCTTAAACTCTGCTAATTTACAATTCCATCTTAAACTCTGCTAATTTACAATTCCATCTTAAACTCTGCTAATTTACAATTCCATCTTAAACTCTAATAATTTACCATTCCATCTTAAATTCTGCTAATTTACCATTCCATCTTAAATTCTGCTAATTTACAATTCCACCTTAAATTCTGCTAATTTACAATTCCATCTTAAACTCTGCTAATTTACCATTCCATCTTAAACTCTGCTAATTTACCATTCCATCTTAAATTCTGCTAATTTACAATTCCACCTTAAATTCTGCTAATTTACAATTCCATCTTAAACTCTGCTAATTTACCATTCCATCTTAAATTCTGCTAATTTACCATTCCATCTTAAATTCTGCTAATTTACCATTTCATTATAAAATCTGATAATTTACCATTCCACCTTAAATGCTGCGGTGGCGACCATAGACTATGGTTGGTGATGCTGAGAAAGAAACAGTCAGAGAACTGAGATTAAAAGCTTTGTAACTGGAGTTTAAAAGCTTTAAAGGTGATACATTCGATACTTAAACATTAAATATTGCTTTAAGTTTAAAAAACAAGTACAATTGTCATTATAAAAATTATTAAACATTATTTAACTATGATTTCCCTCAAATGCTCCATAGGAACCCGTTCATTTTACACTATTGAAATTACTGCGAACCGCTAGAGCGAGCCCGCGAGTGAGAGCTCAATGAAAACGAATGAGTTTATGGAGGTAAACGGCTAAAAACTAAAAACTAAAAATAGTATTTATCTATTTGTTCAAGTTATTCTTTAAATGTTGTTAAGTAGAATTATATTACTTGTTTAAAAATCAAACAAAACTTACATTTGTTTGTTTTTCTACAGTAAACGGATTTTAGGCAGTAAAGGCGCTAGTGTTAATGCTACTGTGAGCTGATTGGTTGGTGAGCTGAGGCTAATAGAGTTTAAAAGCTTCCTAACTGGAGTTTAAAAGCTTTAAAATGGATATATTCGGCACTGAAACATTAAATATTGTTATATGTTGAGGAAACAATTACAATTTTCATTGTGGAAATGATTAAACATTAATAAACTATAGGGGTGTGACGAGATCTCGTGGCACAATATATTGCGAGATTCAAACGTGACGATATTTCTCGTCAAGCTTAAACCTGTCTCGCGGGAAGAAAAAAAATAGTTTAGTGTGGACTTTTTAAGAGGGATCTGGCAACCCAGTAGCGATACAGCGAGTGTGGTGGATGAGGAGTGAGAGCAGCTCTCAGCAGAAGAGGAAAATTCGGGTATTTGCATAGAGCAGAGGTCAGTAATGGGCGGACCGCGGTCCGGGTCCGGACCCAAACGTTGTCCAATGCGGACCCAAACCTACTGAGAAGGATTTAATTGTATACCCGCTTTGCGGCGCAGTAAATCACAGACAAATCACATGTAGTGGAAGATCACCAAACGCTCTCTTCAGTCAATCAGATCTGTGCAGACTCGGTAAGGAAAAAATAAATAAATAAACACACCGCTCCTCACGCGGGATCGAACCCGTGTTGTCAGGGTCGCGGTTGTGAAAAAACGCCTTTATAAGGAGATAGGGAGCCCGAGAACGGGCGGAAAACGAGAACTGAACCATACTGAACTCTAATTAAATACCCCTGGTATAGAAGATGCTTCTGCTACTTTTAAGTTGTATATCTAGCTGCATTTTGGCTCCAGTGGAAACAATAAACGGTAACAGAGTGAACAACAAGACACAAACCATATATAAATACTGTAAGTAAATCCTACATGTGACTGTTTCATAGACAGCTGTGCTAATCCCTTAGCTCTGTACTGTATTTAAAAACATGTTCTGACTCTGTTTCACTTCAAGCACAGTCTTAATATGACTGGTTATGGTTATGAATAGTTAAATTACAAGAGATTTAGGAGAAAAAAAACACAAACCATAGTCTTAATATGACTGGTTGTAGTTTGCACTTATTGTTTGCTATATATAAGACCTAGAAAAGTTTTATTTTTATTTTGTAATCTTATTTTTATTTCTATTTCCTATAAAATCAATGTGTGAGAGAAACCAGTCTGTTAGTTGTGCGTTTTGTCAAATAAAACTCAAGTTTTCAAGCCATTTTTCATTTTTGACATTTTCTTTAAAGTTTTATTTTTAAATCTTGTCTCGTCTCATTCTCTTGAGATTAGTGTCTCGTCACACCCCTAATAAACTAAGATTTCACACAAATGCTCCATAGAATCCTATTCATTGTAGACTATTAAAATTACTACGAGCGCTAGTGGGAGCCCGCGAGTGAATGGGAGTAAATGGAGCTCAGCGGCTAGTAAAATAGTACTTATCTATTTGTTCGGGATATTATTAAAATGTTGGTAAGTAGAATTATATTTTTTGTTAAAAAAAAAACAAACAAAACTTACATTTGTTTGTTTTTCTACAGTAAACATATTTTAGGCAGTAAAGGCGCTAGTGTTAACTGGAGTTTAAAGGCTTTAAAAGTGATATATTTGGTACTGTAATATTAAATATTGTTTTATGTTGAGAAGTACGAGTACAGTTGTCAGTATTAAAAATATTAAACATTAATAAACTATGATTTCTAAATGGCTAAAAACACAAATAAAAAATAGTATTTAGCTATTTTTCCAGGATATTCTTTAAATTTTGGGAAGTAGAATGAAGTATGTTGTTTAAAAAGCAAACAAAATATACCTATATTTGATCATTTGTCTACAGTAAACGGATTTTAGGTTTAATGTGAGCTGATTGGTTGGTGAGCTCAGATTACTGTTTAAAAAGGTTTAACAGCTTTCTAACTGGGGTTTAAAGGCTTTAAACGTGATATATTTGGAACTGAAACATTAAATATTGTTCTATGTTGAGAAAACAGGTACAATTTCCAGTGTGACAATTATTAAACATTAATAAACTATTTCCCTCAAATGCTCCATAGGAACCCATTCATTTTAGACTAGCTCACACAGGAGCGCCCTCTAGTGTCAGACAAACGCAAAGTAAGTGGGAATTCTCCTCTCTATAGGCTTTCTGCAGTCATATCAGAAAATTACTATTAACCGCTAGAGGGAGTTTTTAAAACAACAAAGCAACAGTTTGAGAGAATTTAGAGAGAAAAAGTAAAAAAATATAAAATACAGGAACTCTAGTGATTACAGAGACTAAATTACACACAGCTGGACTCTATTAACTAATTAAGTGACTTCTGAGGACAATTGATTGCACTGGATTTTATTTAGGGGGTTCAGAGTAAAGGGGGATGAATATTTTTGCATGTCACACTTTTTAGATTTTTATTTGATTGAAATTGTAAAAACCATGTATCATTTTCTTTCAACTTCACAATTATGTGCTACTTTGTGTTGGTCTATCACTTAAAATCCCAATCAAATATATTTACGTTTGTGGTTGCGAAGTGACAAAAGGGGGTATGAATACTTTTGCAAGCCACTGTAGATGTAAACCACTCTGTCTCCTCGTTATGTCACCAATAGCACCTTAGGATTAAGAGCATCTTAACATGGAGAGAGACAGAGCCATGTGTGAAGCTTGCTGAACCATCTAAGAATTGTTTTAGTGTTAAGAACCTCTTGAGAAACCCAGCCCTGCTCCCTTGGATTTTTTCTTCACTGCTATAATGCCGTCGTAGGTAGCATATACTGCGCACCACTGTGAAAGTGTAAAACTCTTTCATGGTTGCTGGAACTGATCCATTTTAGTCATTGTTTTGTAAAATGTGCAGTGAATGTACAGCTATTGTATTGTTGAGGGTGATGTTTTAGGAATTTTTGGGAGAAGTAGTACATTTCCTGAAAAGGTGCAGGAGTGTCAATGTTTATTTAAAATTGACTATAGGGTTTCGATGCAGCAACATATTTTTCCACTATACAAATGAATGGGTAATTACAAAGACAGTTATCTATCTGTAGAAAAGTGTACAATCTTGAAAATGCTTGGAGTCCTATAAAATAAGCAAATCAAAGGGTTATCATATCACACCACTAAATTCATAAAGATCATTCTTGTGTATTCAAGATATGTTTTAAGGGATATTACTGTATCATTTTTGGAGTAAGAGGATACCAAACTTCGAAGTCCTAAAAAAACAGCAAATTGGTTTTATAGCCAATAACATTGGTTAAATACCCAAACTGTTATCCAATAACACCATGTAATCCTTGAAGAATACATTCCATGTTTTCAATAATATAAGTATCAAATGATATTACTGTATCATTTTGGAGTAAATGGGTACCAAATTTTTAAAAAGTCTATTCGGTTTTATAGGACTGCAAAATCTGTTTTATGGAAACCAAATAGACATTTGTTTTTTTATTTGGTATGCCATTACTCCAAAATGATACAGTAATATCACTTAAAACATATACCTTGAATACATAAGAATTTGTACTTCATTTGACTTCCCAGTGGATCTATGCAGTTAGAGGTATCACATGCCACAGTTAGTATGCACTTGCACAGTATATTAACATACTCCATAAACATATGTACAAATGTACAGTTTGCCAAAAATAGAATAATACATTTCGAAAACCCCTTTTCTAATACAAAATAAACCAATAAAAACAAATGTCGCTGTGGAATATAATCTTTCTCTTTCCATGTGAAAATTACTTTAGAGCATGGTTACAAAGCCTTCCGTATAACTATTAATGGCAAAGTAATTAGGGTGCAAATACGAATATAAAAGATGTTAAACCACAATATACAATTAAAACACCCAACAATGTTTTACTTTTTGTGGAGCTTTTAGCTAATATGATGGCATTTAAAATGGTCCTACTTTACATGTTCCAAGTCTTTTTCATTTACTGAATGGAAAACCTGACTACCCTCTGATTTCAGCACCCAAAGGTCTGAGGGAGCTCTCCTTTATTCTGATAGCATGTCTTGGGCACTAGTCCTTAAATGTATTTTACTCTAGACTCAACATAAGGGGCTTACTAGGGGAAGTAGGATTTTGACAGTGTGACACATTGAGTCTAGAGTAAAATACATTCAGGACTCAGTTTAGAGCCCAAAACATGCTATCAGAATAAAGCAGAGACCATTTAGGAAATGTAGTGGAGTTAAAGTAAAAGTGCTCCTCACAGTACTTCAGTAAAGATACACCAAAATAAAGCTTGGTCAAGTTGCTCAAGCTGGTATTATATAAATCAGGGGAACTTTATTTATCTGAGATTAGGGATGGAACCCTTCTGAGTTTAAGTTACACAGAAGACCAGCGAGCATTATAAATCCCATATATGCAACAAAAAAAAAAAAAAAACCTTGAAAAAAACTTGACCAAAGTATACAGATCCAGACACTAGTAACATAAAATAGAGGAAGATGATCCAGCACATAACTGGGGTTATACATAGGGCCCATTCCCTTCCCCATTTACTATACTCTCTCACTCAGTCACCTTAAACTACATGACAATCACCTAACAGCTAGGTTGCTGTGATAGTTTATGATCCGACTTCATCCTGCCTTTGTTTGGGTAACGGTCTCTACTGTATAGAGAAGACTCTACTACATTTGTGGAGGACTGCTTTGAGGATCTGATTTTATTCAGTTACAAAAGCGTAAGTAATGTCAGGATGTTGGATGTTCATGCCCCACCTTACAATGATGAATATAGATTATAAAATAAGACATAGGTGGCAACCCTAGTTAAACTCTCTGGCTGTGACTGGAGCATCAGCTCACAGTAGCATTAATGCTAGCGCCTTTACTGCCTAAAACCCGTTTACTGTAGAACAATTGACAAACATAGTACGTTTTCTTTGCTTTTTAAACAAAGTACATAATTCAGCTTCCCAGAATTAAAAGAATACCCCGTACAAGTAGATAAATACTATTTTTAATTTGAGTTTTTAGCCGTTTAGCTCCATTTACTCCCATTCATTGAGGTCTCTCTCGCTGGCTCCCTCTAGCGGTTCGCAGTAATTTTCTGATATAACGGAGGAGATAGGTAGGGGAGGAGGTTGGTAGAAGCAAAGAGCCTATAGAGAGGAGAATACCCACTTAAGACTGTTCTAAAATGAATGGGTTCTTATGGATGATTTGAGGGAAATCATAGTGTAACCCCTTCGTCTTGGTCCCTCAATAAAGAAACTGCACAGCAGAGTTGGTTCTGAGCATTTACTGGTTGTCTGGTTGTATAAAATTGGACAGAAAACAGCAGCTTATCAGTAGACTTCTCCACACTCAACAGCATTCTCTTTCAGAGTCAAAACCAGACTGACATATTACAGTATAAGCACAATATAATTCATTATATCATAGACTCAATATTTTCAGTATTAAACAGCTCAGATTATTGGATTTTTTTTAGAGAAAGAGTTACACAAAAAACTTTAACAAATAAAATTAAATAAAAAAGAATTTGCAACCATTTGAATATTAAACTAGGACAAGGAAATACAATATGCATACCTGGTTGTATAAAATTGGACAGAAAACAGCAGCTTATCAGTAGACTTCTCCACACTCAACAGCTATAAAACGCAAATAAATAAAATAAGCTTCTTATTAAAATTAGCTTCAACATTAAGACCACAAGAAAAGCAGTGATAGCTTAGTTTACTGTAGCTAGAAATTAATGTATTAAACCGACATGGTAAACAATGCTAAGTTAACTAGCTGTAGCTAGAAGGCAAATACATCACAACCACATGGTCGACATTGCTAAATTAATTAGTTGAAGCTGGGAGCCAAATAGCTCAAAATAGATAACATTTTGGGAAAAAAACAATCCAGTACTTATTTTTCAAGTAAAAGTACATACTATGTAATATTAGTACAAAATTAGACTTAGAAGTACCCCAACACACTTAAGCAAAATGGAGAGTAGAACTGAACCTACCATTCTCTTTCAGAGTCAAAACCAGACTGAACTAGAAAATGGAGGGTAGCTGTTTTCATAAGAACGCTATACTCTATCTGACCAGTAGATGGAGTTGTATGCTCACAGAAACAAGTGTTTATATGTATTTCCTTTTAGAACGTATTTTGGCGAATTCAAATAAAATAATAGTACTTTATAAACAGTTCTTTTTTTTCTCTGCTACAATTGTTTATTAATGATTAGTAATTTTCATACTGAGAATTTGTATTGTTTCCTCAACACAGAACAATATTTAATGTTTCAGTACCAATAATTTTACCTTATGTAGCTTAACCTGATTAAAAACTGGATTTTAATTTTAATTTTATTTTTTCAGGCCCTTTAATTTGTAAATGCTCGAAAAACGAGGATTAACCTGTAACCTCAGTGTATCGCCTCACTGAAAATAAAGGTTGATTGAAGTTTAATTTAATTTATATTTATTAGCTGTGAAATGTTAACCAATGATTTTTTTGCTAAAAATCACCCCTTCTTTTTAAAAAAATATTAATGTATTTTTTAGTTTTAGTTTTTACAATATACTTTTACAATATACTAATATATATACATATATATATATACTTTTTTTACAACAATAAAATACAATTTTTTTTTTCTTAAAGGTCCAAGCAGTTACTGCAATTTACACATGATTTTGTACTATTTTTATTTCCAGTTATTAGCTGGACCTGAAGAGCTTAAATAGAAAAAAAAATAAAGGGAAACAAATGGGGGTGTTCTAAAACTTTTGACCGGTTGTGTAAAAATATATTGAGATATGTATTGTACAACTAAACACACACAACTGAAGACATACCTTTAAACATAACAAATTTATAACAAAAATAAATAAGTAAATAAATAGATAATTAATTAATTAATAAATAATAATAATAATTTATATAATGTAATTACCTGCAGAGAGAAAACTGTAGATCATATTCAGAGTCTGGGAAAAGCTTTAAAAGTGTTTAAAAAGAGATTTTGTGTTGAATTAAAGCAAACTTCCACAGTTAAAGGACCACTATGTAACTAATTTTCAGTGGTAAATGATAAAATGATCAGGATGTATCATCAGATATTAACGAAACATGTTGAGTGAAAGCACTGGCAGCTCTTGTCAGCACGGATTCAGCAGTACGTTCCTATTTTAAATGTGCAGGCCGTCCCGGGTTTTGTGTTTGTTTTGTCCTCTGACTCCCCCTGCTGCTCGTTCCCCAACACTAACTCCACCCACCGAGGTTGCCAGAACTACAGCAGCGCAGCCCAACAAAGGGGCTAGCAGAGCTGGTTCAGTTAAACCTCACGGAGCCGCGGTCCGCCCCTTTCGTATGTGGTCCTAAATTGGATACATATCTGATCCATGGACCTGCAACATGAATGTCAAATCTCAAATCTGAATTCATGCATCTTTTGCTTTTACGCATTAGCATTAGCACTACGTGCTTCTCTCTCGTACCCACACTGAATCTCTTGGTGCAGCTGTGCAGCTATAGCTGCAAAAAACAGCAAAAGCAAACCACCTGGCCTTTTTTCACCTCCTGGACCTGAGCATGAACTTCAGACCAGCTGTTTACTTCTTTCTCCACTGCAGCAAAAGATGCTCCACATATGAGCTGCTAACTCATCCATTTTCCTTTATAAAGCTACGAGTCTCTCGTCTCTCTAATATGAGGGTTTTTCTTGTTGGTGAAGAAGGAGACGTTTATACAGGTATCAATGTGCAGCATGTGAGACGTTTCAGGAACAGATAATCTTGGTGTTATTTTTAGCTACTTCATTTTACTTCATATTATTTGTGTTAATATATAATTATTCTAATTATTTACCTTTTTATTTTATTGATTTACATTTTAGCCTGCCCACTTATCCTTTTATTCTGAATTATTTTATTTCTTCTTAATTAAATCTTGTTGTTTGCTTGTTTTTATAAAACTTTTACCATTAGATTTTTTGTTTTGTTTATGAAAAAAGTTTTGTTTATGAATAAATAAGTTTAGCTTAACCTGATTACTTGATTTTAATTTATTTTACAGTCCCTTTAAGTTGTAAATACTTGGCTGCATTGAAAACTAGGGTTACCCTTAATATATTACTGAGTGAAAATTAAGGTTGATTAATTAATTGATTGATTGATTGATTGATTGACTGACACTAAAGAGATAATCTACCAAACACAAATTTCCTTACTTTTCATACTATATCTCTCTTTCACACACACACACACACACACACACACACACACACACACACACACACACACACACACACACACACACACACACTTCCTCTCTCTCTCTCTTTCACTGTTATTATCCTGTGATATTTACTAAACAAGAAGACAGAGATGTGTGTTTGCTCTTAAAGATATTTTTTATTAGTATTTTTTTTGTCTTTATTAACATTTGCATTTGCTATTATCAGTTTAACATTTTATCCACTAATCTTAGCAGAATTGTTATATTCCAGTAATTTTACGGATCCAGGCCCTGTAATGACAGACATCCAAAAAAACAACAGGACTATGGCATATAATGTCATAGCCAACTTTAACCACTCCATACAGGACAGCAACATCCCCTTTCTTCACAAACATACCACCTCCAGAATCTCCCTGTGTGAGTTTGGAAGACAGAAGGAAAGAGACAGAGAGCAAAATTAGTAATTAAAATGTTTCAACACATCATCACTATATTGCTCAAGTGATAATCAGTCAGTCTCAGTAACTTTCCATTCAGACAGTGGAGCTGAGTGGTGGGGTTAGATGAGGAAATGCTTACTGGTGCACAACTGGACCTTCAAGTGTGTATAAATGACCATTCTTACCTTGCAGGCTTTAATCTGTTTCGTAGTATTCTCAGCACAGAGAAGCTGATCTTTGGAAAACGACCTATCACTGAGGACTTCTTTCGGACAATTAATTACTGTTAGATCTCCACAAAGTAGCCCATCCGCGTCGATGGATTCATCTGTAGGATGGTAGAGAGTAGGGGTGAAACGATTACTTTTAAAAAATTGACAGAGTAATTTTCTGTGCCTCAAGTAATCGCTTATTAAATAAACAAAACTCAGCGTGCAGTAATTAATGTGACAACTCGCTCACAGGACGCAGGAGCAGGAGGCGGAGGTTTTAGTTGAGAAGAGGGTATTTTGAAGCTGTGCGGGAAAAGAGCGACAACGTACGAGGAAAAAGTGCAAAAATAATGCAGCATTTTAGGCTGGACAGCGTGTATTCACTCTTGCCTCCCACAACAGCAGGTTTTTTAATGCTGCACCGTCTCAGCTGAGGAAACGTTAGCGGTGGAGCCGAGAGAAGGTTAATATAACTTATAACAAATCAATGAGATTAACATTAATGTACCTTAATAACAAAACACTATATAACAGCGCTGTGGACAGACAACAGACAAACAGACAATTCTGGACTTAATACAGCTTTATGTAAGTGAACACAGCGCTGAGGGGTTTATAAACAAATACATGTCACCGGCTTGTTGAGACAAACATGCAACATCTCTGCTGTTTAGAAGCTAAGATGCACAACACAGTGCAAATGTTTATGCCTTTTTTATTTATTAATTCCCTATAGTTTTGATACTTACAAGACATCCTTATTGAAAATAATTAAACTTAATTTATTAAAGTACTAATTATTAAACTATTATTATTCTTTTATTTATTTCTATTTGAGTTTGCAGTTTGAAAATGTATGTTGTGAATTTTTAAATATAACTTATCTAAAAAAGGAAATCAATTGGTCATTCATTATTAAGTGAAATGTCTTGTTTTCTCTTGTGTAATTTTAATTACTCTTTAAGCAAACAAAAATGTTTTATCCGATTACTTGATTAATCAAATTGATTTTTCAGTTGAGTATTGATTACTAAAATAATTGATAACTGCTGCCCTAGTAGAGAGATGGCTGGTGTCAAACTGTACAAAGTGGTCATAAGAGGTGCTACTTTCAAGAACCTAAAGTTCAATATATTTGTTTTTGGTTTGTTTAGCACTTTTTTGTTTACCACATAATTCAATATGGGTTCCTTCATACTTTGTATTTTCCCTTTTTTTACCCCCGTTCCCTTTTTGTTACCTTTTGGGGAAAAAAAACGTCCAGCAAACCGAACAAGGTTGTTTATTAATGGACTTGTGCAGTCATCTTTGGGTAAGGCAATTTTTGTCAAGGTGCTGAAAGATTTTTTCAGTTTCAGCAGCATGATGCCGTTTTCTTCAAAATGCTCGTCAATCATACCAATGTCTGGCTCTTTTCCTGGAGGATGGTCATTCAATAATGTCACCAGGTTCCTAAAAGAAGTAAATAATGCTTTATTGCATGATCATTAAGTAAATACTGCTAGTAAATGGTGTGTATGTGTTATCTGGTCTTAATTCATTCTCTGGTTGTATTTAATGAAGAACACTACATAGCACAGTGACTAGCACTCTACTCTAACAGTGTAATGACCTCAGTAAAAACTTGAAACAGTTACTTGATGTTGAAGAAATAATATCACTGTGGAGTGTGATATAAAGTGATTATGCAGTATGATTACTTTAACCATACGAGTCATGTTACTCACGGCCTGTTACATTGAGCAGCAGTCAGAACCCAGCGATCACCAATCAGAGATCCTCCACAGTGAACTTTACCAGTAGGTTTTCCTTTGATATCATTAACAGACAAAAGCACATGGTGGGTACCTTCATTAGTGTTACAGGGAACGCCATTATTAACCCTTTTCTGAAGTTCTCCCAGTGAAGCATCTAAGAGAGGAGAGAAGGAAGCTGCTAGCTTTAAAACATCTAACAGGATCAACATTAAAATAAATAGCAACGTAAAAACAAACTTTACACAGATCTATCCTTTCACAGATGCCTTCGTTGCAGTACGTAACTACTAAACGTTTTTAACTACTGAACATCCAACTACTGAACATCCAAAACATGCATACAGAGATGTTCAAAAGTATTGGAACATGTGAACATGTGACTATCAGATGTGTTTTGTTGCTCTGTTGTTTCTTGATGACATTACATTTTTTAAACAATAAATAACGTAACCAACATGAAAACCAGAAAGCTGTTCGTGGGTGAAGAACAAGCAGCTGTGAAGCTGAGAGAGGATGGAAAATATTAAACATAGCCAGTACAACCGTTCGGAATGCCCTGAAGAAGAAAGTCGTCACTGGTGTACTAACTAACATGATAAACAAGTAGATCAAGCAAAACAACAGCAGTTGATGAAAGAAACATTGTGAGAGCTGTAAAGAAAAATCCAAAATTAACTGTTAGTGACACCAGCAACAACCCTAAAAGAGCAGGAGTGAAGAAATCACAATCTACTGTTCACAAAAGACTTCATGAACAAAGTACAGAGACTTCACCAAAAGATTAAAACCACTAAACAGCAAGAAATATAGTACAGCCAGGCTGGAATTTGCCAAGAAGTACACTGTAAACCCATACGTTGTTTGAACTCAAATGATTTAAGTCTGTTTTACATAAAATTGGATATTTAAATAATACTTAATACTCAATACTATAAAACAATACTCAACTATTTTGAGTTAGCTGAACATTTGTGGGCACATATACATTCAAAGTAAACCGAACGTATCTTATTTATCTTACAGTATAATAAAAATAAAAAAGTTAAATCAACATCGCCTTTAGTTGTAATAACTTGATGTTGTAAGTTATGCTAACTTAAGTTTTCATTACCCATTACTTAACTTTTTTAAGGCAACTGTTTTTTCTTAAATGTTTAAAGTAAATTCAACTTATCTGAGCTTACAGTGTACAGAGATCAGCCTGTGGACTGATTATGGACTAATGAGACAAAGATGAACCTTAACCAATGTAAAAAAAAGGTTTGCAAAAAAAGATTAGAGTGAGAAAGGATCTGCTCATGTTCCCAAACATAAAAACTCATCTGTGAAACACAGTGGAGGTAGTGTCATGGTTTGGGCTTGCATACAAGTGTCTAAAGAAGTCTGCAGAAACATTTTAACTGTCATTTTAAAGAAAGATGAAACCAAATTGATCCGAAGATCTTTTATCATGCAGCGAGATAATGAACCAAAACCCACTGCAGCCTGAAAAAAGCATCACAGAAGAAGAATGCAGTCGCAACTAAATATTAACTCTTTTTCACTTTAATCTATTTCCAATACTTTTGATCATAAGGTGTTGAATCTTCTGAACTGTGTATCAGATCCAGATGTAAATACCTGAAAATAAAAGCTAAAATGTTGATCTTGTTAGGGCTCAGCCAGTTCCCGCAGCGGCCACCAGAGGCCGCCATAAACCCACCAAGGTGGTAAGAAGGGAACCGGCTGAGAGTTCATTAGAACAGGGATCATTAAGGCCACCTGAAGCCAATCACGCGTCATCAGCCTCAGCTGTGGTACCGTCTTTAAAAAGGCGAGCTTCCAGCAGACTGATGTCGCATGCCCTGTGACCGGTAAACGGTAGCTCCACGGAGCAAAGCTGAAAAGAAAAAATAAAAGAAAGCCTGCAAGGCTGAAAAGAAAAAAAATATATAAAAGAAAGCCTGCAAGGCTGAAAAGAAAAAATAAAAGAAAGCCTGCAAGGTTGAAAAGAAATAAAAGAAAGCTTGCAAGGCTGAAAAGGGAAAAAGAAAAGGAAGAAAAGAAAACAAAATAAGAGAACAGAAAATAAAAGAAAGCTTGCCAGGCAAGAAAGAAAAGATAAGGGAAAGCCTGCAAGGCTGAGGAGAAAAGAAAATAATTTAATTTTCTTGAATTTCTGTTTCTATTTCTGTCTTTATTTTATTTCAAACAGAGGCATTATTTAGTTAGCTTTGTTGCGCCGAAAGGGCATTCTCTTGTTTATTTTCCCCTTTTTCTTTGATGCACACATAATTATAGTAAAACCCTTTTCGTTATATCTCCGCACTTGGCTCCTCCCACACCCCTACCATGACAGATCTTTCGTCTTTTATTCATCTTTTGAACCCTCCTATTTAATTTGACTGAAACAGCAGTGGTGTTCCGGGGTTAATTTGACCTGGTGCATGTTTGTTTAATTATCCAAAAGACGTCTGAAACCCAAAAAAATCCTTATAAGCAGTGTAAATATTTAATTACTAACTCCATTACTAATTATTCTATCAATATTTAGTGCAATGGTGTTCCTTACCTCTAACAGTTAATGGTTCAATTAGCATAATTTACTCCTTTTTCATAAAAAAAAAATTCACTACTTTATTTCTTTTAAGAGACCAACATTTAAACAAAGTTTAGTTTTTGCAGGGGGTGGTTGCATCATTTTCATTTTCATTAACTAAGGCAGTGCCAGATTAACGCTTTTTGAGGCCCGGGGCTAATTACCAGGATGAGGCCCTTCATATCATGTTCTGATGTATGACCTCACACAAACACACGGACACATCAGCGACAGCGTACACAGTACCAATCTATAACAGACTACCGTTTAAAATGAACTGGTAACATGATTTCAATTCAATTTAGGGTTGGGCGATGTCTCTTTAATTGGCAGATGATGGACGATGATATCGTGGGGGGTGGGTGTTGATTAGAAATAACTAAAAAACTGATTCACTATATTTTACTTATATTTACTATACATTTACTATAGACGAATAAAATATATACGCAAAAAGGAAAAATAGGACACTTTAAAAAGATAATTAAAATGGATACATAAAAAATAAAGAATGTATATCTTATGAAGAAAAAAAATAATTTAATCAATAAAATAATAAAAATATTTCAGATGAATATAACAATAATTAATATGAAATAAAAACTAATTTAAAACACAATCAAAGGCTTTCTTATAGTGCGCAGAATAATAAAAATTTTAGTTTCAGTTAGTTTCAGTTTCAAGTCATTGAAACAGCTCATCAAAAACTCAACCTTTCCTTTATATTTGACAATATTCGATTAACTTTACAGGTCCTTACTCATCTTCATTTATTTAACTAAACTGAGTTTTATACTATTGTATTATATATTATTATTATTATTATTGTAGCCTCGCCCTGAATTCAGCTCCGCGCTGCGGAAGAGAGAGAGAGAGAGAGAGAGAGAGAGAGAGAGAGCGCAGTGCATCTTTGCTGGTGGTGCTGGTGGTGCTTCGGCAGGCTGACTACTCCACGTTGGTTAATTTTGGTGTTTTCTATAATAATTCTGTCGCTCTTTCCTTTTTTATTGCTTGTAAGTTTCGTTTTTTAAATTATTTTTTGTCATTTGACATTCAGCGACCGGAGTCCCGCCTAGTGGCGAGGCCCGAGTATGCAGCCCTTTCAGCCCATTCTTTTAATCCGGCCCTGAACTAAGGCAAGAAGAAGTTTCATACTACAGTCTACAGCAGAAATAAAAGGATTGATGTTACTGTTCCAATACTTTTACAGTGAACTGTAACTACTAAACATCCATAAATACAGAACACCCATAATTACTGACCACCAATAAATAACTAAGGACCTGTAACTTTAAGCCATTTGAAACATGGGTGACCCTACAGTAATATAGATGCTGTTTCTGAATGTAATGAACTCACCCGCCAGCAGGAGGAGAAGGAGGAGAGATGAACGCTTCATCATGATCTTCTTCAGTGACAGAGAGCCCAAAGAGCCAACCTGAGACACTGCAGTTCAACTGAGCCGTTCCTGAGCTTTTAAACTCATTTTATCTGTAAATCTCTAACGCTCATGTAAAGCACCCCTGATACAACTGCTACCATGTAAGTCATTATGCAATTACGATATTACAGTATAGTACAATGCTTTCCATAAGATCTGGGACAGAAACACATTTGTATTTTTCGATAAGATGCTGAGGAAACGTGTGCATGCATTCGTAACCTCCAGACTGGACGACTCCAATGCACTGTTGGCTAGAAGTCCATCTACAATGCTGTGAAAAAGTATTTTTCCCTCTACAGATTTCTTTAGTATTCGCTTTTTTTATCATACTTCCATTTTTCTGATTATCAAACACATTTTAATATCAGAGAAAGATAACCAGAATAAATATAAAAACTGAGTTTTTAAATGATAACTGTTGTTTATTAAGGGAAAGAAATCTATCCAAACCACCTGACCCTGTGTGAAAAAGCATTTTGCACCCTTGGTGGCAAAAACTGCGATTAAACGTTGACGATAACTCTCTGTGGTCTCTGTGGAGAAATTTTGTTGCATTATTTTAATTCAGACACATTGGAGGGTTTTCCAGCACAAACATCCTGTTTAAGATCATCCACAGCATCTCAAATACACTTTGACTAGGCTTTGGGTCGTTGTCCTGCTGCAGAACCCAAGTACGCCTGAGTTTGAGCCCTAGACCATCACGCTACCACCACCAATGTTTTACATTCAGTTTGATGTTCTTTTTCTGAAATTATGTGTTTAACACCAGATGTAACGGGACACACACCTTCCAAAAAGTTCCACTTTTCTCTCATCAGTCCAAACAATATTTACCCAAAGTTCTGGAGATCATCACGATGTTAGTTGGTACATGTGAGACGGGTGGTTGTGTTGTTTTTGGTCAGCAGTGTTTTTTATCTTGGAATTCTCCCATGGAGACCTTTTTAACCCAGTCCCTTTCTTATTATTCAATCATTAAAACTGACTTTAACTGAGGCTTTAGTGAGAAATGGAAAACTACATTTCTTTAAAAGTTGTTCTGGGTTCTTTTGGGACTTCCTGGATGAGTTGTTCATGCCCTTTTGGAGTAATTTCTTTAGGTCGGCCGGTCACTCCTGGGAAGGTTCACCAGTGTTCCATGTTTTTTCTCCATTAGTGAATAATAGTGAATCACTGTGGTTCTCTGGAGTCCCAAAGCTTTATGATGATAAAAAACTGTTTTTGAATTTCTTCAGATCGGGGCATGCTGTGTTGTTTTTTGAGATATTTTATCTGCTTAATGTTGTCAGACAGGTTTTATTTAAGCAATTTCTTGTTCAATAATTAAATTGAACTCAGCTTTTAAAAAATGTGGTTAATCACAGTTAAATCCAATTTTTAAATCCAGACAAAAACATATCTCTTTACAGAAGATGTTTTTTTTCTGTAGTTGTAGCCTGCTATCAATATAGCAATAGCAATAAATAGCTTTAGGTCTGCTATTTAAGCAATATGAAGAAATGTGTAAATAAATAATGACATTATATTTGTAATATGGTTGTACTTTACAGATATATTTAGATAGAAATAATATTTTACTATCCAGTTTTCTTTTCTTTACTGCCCTAAATAGCCTTTGACCCTTCTGGGAGCTGGGAGCTCACCCTGTCACGGATGAGGTGACCCAGGCAGGGAGACGAGGAGACGGACGCAAGTGCAGGTAAGAACAAAAATACATTTTTAATAAATAAATAACAAAGATAAACAAATAACAAAGAACACGAAATAATAAAGTAAACCAAACACAAACGAGAGAAACTAGAGAACAAACAAACAAGTACTAATGATATAAACAAACAGGGAGGAAAACAAAACAAAGAACTAAACAAGAACCAGAATAAAAACTAAACTAAACAGGGCAGGGATAAATCTATACATGGAAAACAAACAAGAGGCTAAACTAGACAGGGAAAACTAAGCTAGACAAGAATAAATAAACTAAGCAGGGCAAGGGAGAAAACAATGGATAATAACAGGGAACTAGAAATAAACAGATAAACACAAAACAGGGAACTAAAGGGAATAAGAAACAAGAAGATATAAACAAGGAACTAGGGCTAAGGCTGAAATCACAAAGAGACACGGAGAGACAAACAACAGGGGTTAGTGCAAAGACCGACGAGGGACAAGTGGTACAGGGGATCTAGTATATAACCAAACAGGAAACACTCTAGAAGTGGAAACACCTGGGGAAGGGGCGGAGCTACAAATGAGAGCACAGGTCACGTGGGGAAGACACACAGAGACACGAGACAAGGCCAGGACGTGACACACCCCAGCCAGAGGGATGGTCTCGCCAGACCGTATTCATATACAGAGGGAAATGGGCTAATTTTAAAGATCGATTCGTGTTTAATCTATATCGGATTATTCAAAGGAAGATCGATTTAAATCATAGAATCAATTTTTTTTATCACACCCCTACCCCTACGCCACCTTTTCCTGCGATTACAGCTGCAAGTCGCTTGGGGTTTGTCTCTATCAGTTTTGCACATCGAGAGACTGAAATTTTTGCCCATTTTTCCTTATAAAACAGCTGGAGCTCAGTGAGGTTGGATGGAGAGCGTTGGTTTGTGAACAGTAGGGCTGTGAATCTTTGGGAATCGCACAATTCGATTCAGAATCAATTCTTGGGGTCACGATTCGATTCTTTCAAATCGGTTGGATTTATTTTTCTTTATCCTCCATACTTTAGCAGTGCAACAACAAACACCGTTACACGACACTACACACCCCTCTGTAGCCTAATAGGGAGAGGCAGTAAGAGCACTGTCGCGCAGAGCTTTTTAACTGTCCCACGGAGCTCAGCCATTGTGGCGCGGAGCTTTTTGACTGTCCTGCGGAGCTCTTTAACTGTTAAAAAGCTCCGCATAACAGTATGAGCTCCGTGCAACAGTATGTGAGCTCCGCGCGACAGTGTGAGTTCAGCGGTACAGTTAAAAAGCTCCACCCGACAGTAGCTGAGCTCCGCGTGACAGTAGGTGAGCTCCGCGAGACAGTTAAAAAGTCCAGACCTGAATCCAATGGAGAATCTGTGGAAAGAGCTGAAAAAAACTGCACCACTAGTGAACAGCAGTTTTTTTCAGCTCTTTCCACAGATTCTCCATTGGATTCAGGTCTGGACTTTGACTCAGCCATTCGAACACGTGGATACGTTTATTTGTGAACCGTTCCATTTAGATTTTGCTTTATGTTTTGGATCATTGCCTTGTTGGAAGATAAATCTCCGTCCCAGTCTCAGGTCTTTTGCAGACTCCAACAGGTTTTTTTTCCAGAATGCTTCTGTATTTGGCTCCATCCATCTTCCCATCATTTTTATCCATCTTCCCTGTCCCCTGAAGAGATGCTGCCACCACCATGTTTGACAGTGGGGATCGTGGGTGTGTTCAGGGTGATGAGCTGTGTTGCTTTTACGCTAAACATAACATTTTGCATTGTGGCCAAAAAGTTAGAATTATGTTTAAATCTGACCACAGAACCTTCTTCCACATGTTTGGTGTGTCTTCCAGGGGGCTTGTGGGAAACTTTAAACGAGACTTTTTATGGATATCTTTGAGAAATGGTTTTCTTCTTGCCACTCTTCCATAAAAGTCAGATTTGTGCAGTGTACAACTGATTGTTGTCCTATGGACAGATTCTTCCACCTCAGCTGTAGATCTCTGCAGTTCATCCAGAGTGATTATGGGCCTCTTGGCTGCATCTCTGATCAGTCTTCTCCTTGTTTGAGTTGAAAGTTTAGAGGGACGGCCGGGTCTTGGTTAGTAGATTTGCAGTGGTCTGATACTCCTACCATTTCAATATGATCTCTTGCACAGTGCTTCTTGGGATGTTTAAAGTTTGGGAAATCTTTTTGTAACCAAATCCGGCTTTACACTTCTCCACAACAGTATCTCGGACGTGTCTGGTGTGTTCCTTGGTGCTCTCTGTGCTTTAAAAAGAACTCTGAGACTCTGATCACAGAGCAGATGCATTTATACAGAGACTTGATTACACACAGGTGGATTCTATTTATCATCATCAGTCATTTAGATCAACATTGGATCATTCATAGATCCTCACTGAACTTCTGGAGTGAGTTTGCTGCACTAAAAATAAAGGGGGCTGAATAATATTCCACGCCCCACTTTTCAGTTTTTTATTTCTAAAAAAAAGTTTAAAATATCCAATAAATTTCGTTCACTTCACAATTGTGTCCTACTTGTTGCTGATTCTTCACAAAAACATTACAATTTCATATCTTTATGTTTGAAGCCTGAAATGTGGCAAAATGTATATCAGGTATTTCTAGCAATCACTTTCATCCCAACATCATGAAAGGAAGTTGTTTCTAAGGTACCGTTAAAACTCGTTTGTTTAGCGTTAGGTTCTGAAAATGAGATCAAAGACTTTTTCACCTCTTCTTTTTCAGTTAACTGTCTCCAGGGCCAATGCAAAACTCTCTTAAGCCTTTTTTACTGATAGTGAAAGCAACTTAACTGATCAACCAGGTAAATTACACAGTAATTTTATTATCAATCAACCGAGTCATTTAACAAGTCACGCCATGTAAATGAAGTAAGGAAGCGATCAACTGTCACTTTAATGTACTGCTTCTTCTGCCAGTGGAAATGTGCATATCGTGGCGGTGGTTGGGGTGTGGTCTGGAAATTGCAGTAAAATATGACTATGTTCTGTTCATTTCATGTATGTTATGACCAGCGGCATCACTACCCCCTTTTTTACTATCCCTCTAAAACAAGTCCCAGCACCCCTAAAAGTAAAAGCATAAAGTTGTGGTTTGGTTGTGTTTTTAATGGAAGTGTGTCTCTAATAAGCTTAAAATGTTAAAATCTGAGAAAAGTAGAAAATTAAACACTGTTTAAAATATATAGCAGTGCACATGCACAATCAAATAGCATGGAATTAATAATAATTTTAAAATTAGATCGTATGACAGTGAATGCAGCTTGATCTACTAAATAAAATAAAAAAGTAACTCACCTTTCCTCTGTATATAATAGTTTGTGTGCCTGTTTTGAATTTAAATGGACCTTTTTCTTTTAAAAATTACACACCTCAGTTTAGCTTACAGTGTTTTTTTAACCTGCTCTACTTGTTTGAGATGTTGATGTTGATATTTCAAGAATACACGACTGCAACAAAATTAAAATAGTATATATGTGATATAGCACACCCATGTGATATAGCACACACATTCTCTTAACTAATGTTCTGAACCATCTGAAGTGGTTTTATAAGACAGGCCGGGGGGAATTTGTCTGATATTGTTTAATGAATTGCATTTTATAATACAAACATTGTTTATCCAAAATACAGTTCATATTTAAAACTTTGAATTGTCTCGCGCTCCTGTCCTGCCTGATGTGACTGAGTGATGCTCCAGTGCTCATGCAAAACTCTGTTCAGCTTTTACTGATAGTGAGAGCTTCTTAACTGATCATCATGGTGCACAGGAATTTTATTATCAACCATGTCATTTTAAAACAGGCAAATTATTTGACATTGTCCTGCAAATTATTCTGTACAACTGTCTGCTGTTTCCCAAATGATCTCGCTTCTGTTCTGTTAATTAAAATGTGTTGTGGCGTGCGAGAGGAGAGGTCCACACAAGGCAGCATGGATCTTTTAGGCTTAACACACATTACTGCACTTAAAAGCACACAGTGAATGACGACAAATACGCTTAACATGGTGAAAACCCAAAGAGAGACTGACATGGTAAATAAATGAGACTTACTCACTTAAGCCCTGAAGTTTACAATTACAATTCCATCTTAAATTCTGATAATTTATTATTTCATCTTCTGCTAATTTACCATTCTAGCATAAATTCTATTAACTTATTATTCCATCTTAAATTCTGCTAATTTACAATTTAATCCTAAATCCTGCTAATTTATCGTTTTATCTTAAATAATGCTAATATACCATTGCACCTTAAATTCTGCTACTTTACAATTTAATCCTAAATTCTGCTAATTTATCATTTTATCTTAAATTCTGCTAATTTATTATTCCATCTAAAATGCTGCTAGTTTACCATTCCATCTTAAATTCTGCTAATTTACCATTCCACCTTAATTTCGTTTTATTTACAATTCCACCTTAAATTCTGGTTGTTTACCATTCCATTATAAATTCTGATAGTTTACCATTCCACCTTAAATTCTGGTTGTTTACCATTCCATTATAAATTCTGATAGTTTACCATTCCACCTTAAATTCTGGTTGTTTACCATTCCATTATAAATTCTGATAGTTTACCATTCCACCATAAATGCTGCTGTGGTGACCATAGTCTATGGTTGGTGAGCTAATGCTGAGAATGCTGAGCTTTAAACTGAGTTTAAAGCTTTATAACTGAAGTTAAACAAGTTTAAAATTAATGTTTTCGATACTGAAACATTTAATATTGTTCTTTGTTGAGGAAACAAGTAAAAAAAAAAATAAGGAAATTATTAAACATTAATAAACTATGATTTCCCTTAAATGCTCCATAGGAACCCATTCATTTTGGACTAATAATATTGAAATGACTACGAACCGCTAGAGGGAGCCCGCGAGTGACTTAATGGATGGGAGTAAATGGAGCTAAACGGCTAAAAAACAAAAAATAAAAATAGTATTTATCTATTTGTTTAGGATATTCTTTAAATTTTGGTAAATATAATTATATTATTTTTGTAAAAATTACACAAAACCTACCTACATTTGTTCATTTTTCCACAGAAAACGGATTTTAGGCAGTAAAGGCGCTAGCATTGATGCTAATGTGAGCTGATGCTGATAGTGATAGTCAGAGAACTGAGTTTAAAAGCTTTATAACTGGAGTTTAAAAGCTTTAAACGTTATATATGTGGTACTGAAACATTGAATATTGTTCTACATTGAGAAAACAATTACAGTTGTCAGTATGAAAATTATTAAACATTAATAAACTATTATTTTTCTCAAATGCTCCATTGGAACCCATTCATTTTAGACTAGCTTACTCAGCTTGTCAGCAGTTTTATTATTCTGAAAATAATTCAATTCATTTTAAACAAAACAAAATATACAAAGCTTTATGCTTTTTTATCATACTTTCCCTTCCACCTTAAAAAGATGCATGTATTACATTGAGCCTGTAGTTGATGTTTTAGAAGTGCTTTGTAGAATTTATATACGACTACTTATATTTTATAGAAGTGACAACCAGTCCACATAAAACTACTCCTAGATTCTTATATGAATGTTCTGTTCCACCTTAAAAACTGAAGACGTTTAGTTTAAAAGGCCTGAAACGCTTCTTTAAGTCTGTCGCCACCATAGACTGTATATAAGGGAAATCATAGTTTATTAATATTTAATACTTTTATTAATATTTAATACTAAAAATTGTACTTGTTTCCTCAACAAAGAACAATATTTAATGTTTGAGTACCTAATATATCACATTTAAAGCTTTTACACTCCAATTATAAAGCTTTAAACTCTGACTGTATCTTTATAAGCCTCAGCTCACAGTAGCATTAATGCTAGCGCCTTTACTGCCTAAAATCCGTTTACTGTAGGAAAATGAACAAATATAGGTATGTTTTGTTTGCTTTTTAAACAAAGTACATCTTTCTACTTCACAAAATAAAAAGAATATCCCGGATAAATAGATAAATACTATTTTTAATTTGAGTTTTTAGCCTTTTAGCTCTATTCACCCCCATTCATTGAGGTCTCACTCGCGGGCTCCCTCTAGCGGTTAATAGTAATTTGCTGCTATAATGGCAGAGAGCCTATAGAGAGGAGAATTCCCACTTAAGGATGTCTTTGCGTTTGTCTGACACTAGAGGGCGCTCCTGAGTAAGCGAGTCTAAAATGAATAGGTTCCTATGGAGCATTTGAGGGAATCATAGTTTATTAATGTTTAATCATCTTTATACTAAAAATTGTAATTATTTATTTATTTTAATAAAAACATTTAATATTACAGTACCGTATATATAAAGTTTAAAGCTTTGAAACTCCAGTTATAAAGCTTTTAACACTTCTATACTTTGACTCTAGTGTCAGCTTACCAACCAGTCAACCATCCAAACCACGTTTTCTGTAGAAATATTTATAAATATAGAGCCATTTTATTTTTTTTACCTTACTTTCTTAAACAATATACTTTATTCTGCTTTTTAAAAATTAAAGGAATATCCTGGTTAATAGATACATATTATATAATATTTATAATTTTGGCTTTTTGATAACCTTTGATTTGACCCCAAGTAGATATTTATAAAATGTAAAAATAAAATGTGATTATAATTTTAGGTAATTTTTGAAAAAAAAAAAAAATGAAACCTATATAATAATTGATTTCGTCAAATAAAAGTAAGAAATGTCACAAAGTCTTTGATACTTTTGAATTTTATTTGAATCCCATTATTTATTTTTCGTGTTTGTTTTCTGCTTGTTTATTTTATTTTAGTATATTTTGGCCTGTTGCTGCTTTTGTTTAACTTTGTTGTATATTATTAAATACAATAAAAAATATATATATAAATACTATTTAGAATTTCACTATAAATAAACATTCATTCATATTATGGTAATAGAGAGACTTTTATGAGAGACTTTTATTATGAAGGGCGGTGTAGGGGGTGTGGTGTGACGCCACGCCCCCTGTTTGTAAGTTTGTAGCAGAGAGTTTTATACAGTCTGAGGAGTTTAAGAGAGATCAGACCTTTGATCTGCGTTTTATATTTAAATCATTCTTTAATTAATGCGTCAATTAATGAAGATCAATTAGAGATTAATTAATCACGCGCTTCACTACCTACTGACTGACTGACTGTGCACAGGGGGCGTGCACGTGCTCTCAGTGCTGTGTGTGTGTTTGTGTGTGTGTGTGTGTGTGTGTGTGTGTGTGTGTGTGTGTGTGTGAGTGAGAACTTTAACACACTGCAGGAAGCAGAAGGGTAAACCTCGTAAGTGCAGGTTTTTAGTATCTGAATTCAGTTTGTTTAATAAACTGATGATCAGACAGGATGAAGCTCCTGCTCTTCCTCACCTTCCTCTTCCTCACCTGCTGGATTCAGCTCAGCTCCCTCACTACAGGTGAGTTCCTCACAGATATTAAAATTAATTAATCACCTGTCAGATTAACTCTAATTCTTCTCTTCTCTGCTGAATCTGAGTCTCAGTCCTTAATCATGTTAATCTAAAGAGCTAAAGGCTAAAGCTGCTGTTTCCATGTGGGTCAGCCAGACCCAGTCTTCCTGTAGCAGTTTTTTTATCTCCAGTTTCTAAGAGTCTTTTGAGGTTTTATCACTAATTTCTCTAAAAAAAAAAAGAAAGAACTTCTACTTTTAATAGTTACAGAGTTCTCTGTGTTTTATCTGTGTCTTTTTCTAGTTATTATTATGATGATAAAAGTGTGAATGTACTGAAAGTGTTTAAAAGTGTAAATTTGCTCTTTAAAAAAATGACATTTAAAAAAAAATCTTCAAAACTCAGTTTAATTTATTTTCTGTTTTTAAATTTCATTTCCGCTTTTTACTTTCTTTATGATCTTAGTGTTTTTGTAGCTGCTTTAGGTTTTATTATTATTCTAATTATTTATCTCTATTTATCTTAATTTATTCATCCTATTATTCTGAATTATTTTATCTCTTCTTAATTAAATCTTAGTTGTTTGCTTTGCTATTGTTTTCTTGTTTTGTTTTTATTATTTTTTCTCATTTTAGCTTAACCTGTTTAAATACTTGATTTTAGTTTTAAATTTAATTTTAAGTTTATTTTTAAGTTGTAAATGTTCAGATGCATTAAAATTAATTAGGATTAACCTCAATGTATTCCCTAGTAAAAATAAAGCTTTATTGAAGTTTATTTCCATTAATACTTACCAGCTGTAAACTGTTAACCAATTAATTGTTTGCTAAAAAAAATCATTTTTCAGTTTTAAGTTTTTACAATATACTAATATACAGCTCTGGGAAAAATGAAGAGAGCACTTCAGTTTCTGAATCAGTTTCTCTGATTTTACTATTTATAGGTTTATGTTTGAGTAAAATGAACATTGTTTTTTCATTTGATAAACTACAGACAACATTTCTCCCAAATTACAAATAAAAATATAGTCATTTAGAGCATTTATTTACAGAAAATGAGAAATGGCTGAAATAACAAAAAAGATGCAGAGCTTTCAGACCTCAAATAATGCAAAGAAAACAAGTTCATATTCATAAAGTTTTAAGAGTTCAGAAATAATCAATATTTGGTGGAATAACCCTGGTGGTTTTTAATCACAGTTTTTTTCATGCATCTTGGCATCATGTTCTCCTCCACCAGTCTTACACACTGCTTTTGGATAACTTTATGCTGCTTTACTCCTGGTGTAAAAATTCAAGCAGTTCAGTTGTAAGGGGTCAGGCTGCACCGCCAGCTGCCAGCACTGTTCCCCAGGGAGACTCCAAATCCCAGAGTTCCAGGAGGTAATCAGGTCCAACCATCCACACCTGCTGGTTCCTCTATATAAGGCTGAACTTTCTGCTTGCCTTTGTCACACCTTTTTTGCGTGCTGACCGGTATGGTATTCTTCTGACAACGGCAAAGACAAAGACAAAGGCAAAGGCAAAGGCAAAGACCACTCCCAAGGCAAAGACAAAGACAAAGGCAAAGACTACTACAAAGGCAAAGCAAAGTCCAGTCAAGTCCAGTCAAGTCAAGTCAAGTCAAGTCAAGTCAAGTCAAGTGAAGTCCAGCCAAGTTCAGTCAAGTAAAGCCCAATCAAGTCAAGACCAGCCAAGGCAAAACAAACAGCCTCCTAAGCCTTAGACAAAGGGCTGGCAATAAGATTGGCAGAGTGGAATTGTTCACCACCTACCTGAAAAGAAATAAAGGGAATTTAAGTTTATTTGGTTTTTGGGAAGAGTTTTTTAGTTTGAGCCACACCGCATGGTGTCTCCTTTGTTTGGTTTCCCGCCTTTTTCTTGTATTGCTTTAAAGGGCGTAATTCCAGCCCTCACCTGCACTCTCCTGGTGGCGCAGTGATAGAGTGTTGGACTAGTAACCCAGAGACTGCTGGTTCGAACCCAGGTCTGGGCAGTTGCAAAATCACTTGCCAAAACACATAAAAGTAATACAATACATACATAATAATATACAGATAAATAAATATACATACATAAATAAATATATAAATACTTAAATATAAATAAATAGAACCCTGTTTTCACGGGTTTTCCTCTCTGCGCTTGGGTCCGATCCCTGACCGTCCCGTTACATCAGTTTGGTGGTTTGATGGTTTGTGATCATCCATCTTCCTCTTGATTATATTCCAGAGGTTTTTAATTGGGTAAAATCAAAGAAACTCATCATTTTTAAATGCTCTCTTATTTTTTCCTCAAAGCTGTATACACTTTTTTTTTTTTTTACAACACTGAATATAATACTTTTATCAGTTGAGGTGTGTATTATATAACTAAACAAACACAACTGAAGACATAAAAAAACTAAACATAACACATTTGTAACAAACATATATAAATAAATAGATAAATATATATTAAATTTATTATTATGAGTATTTTATATAATGTAATTTCCTGCTAAGAGAAAACTGTAGATCATGTTCAGAGTCTGTTTCAGGCTTTAAAAAGTGTTTTAAAAAGAGATTTTGTGTTAAATTAAAGCAAACTTCCCCAGTTAAAGTAAAACTCAGACTGTAATAGATTAACTCTTGGTGAGCGTATGTAAATCAAAACTCTCACCCGACTGAATTCATTCATAATATTATCATAATACACTCTTACTCTACTGAATTACAGCTCCTACTGAACTTACTTATAATAACAGAGCTTTATATTAATATTAATATTGTGTTTTATAAAAATATAATTCAGGAACTTTACAATAAACCCATTTAATCCCAGTGGTTACAGGACTGATCATTAATTACATGTTTAGTTGTAGTTATAAAGCTGTAAAAATGTTACTGAATGATAAATCAGTGTGTTTCTGCTCAGTGGTTGAATATAAAGGCTCATATTGAAGTGTGTGTAGCGCAGTGTCACATGTTTAAACACTGGGAGCTCATTTCTTTTGCTTTTATAATACGTTTTAGTATAAAATATACTTAAAGTATGTGTTTTAGTCATATACTATATTTATTTAAGTATTTTCATTTATATTAATACTGTATATCATCACTCTTCACCAAACTGCCTTCCTTACAAGAAAAGGAAAGAAAATCCCATTTTAATTTATATATTATATATATTTTGTAAATAACACAATAATAATATACTATATTATTGTGTAATTCTCTCTCTCTCTCTTTATATATATATATATATATATATATATATATGGTGGTAAAATGGGGTAAATTTTGTCGTGGAGTTTAAACTCTATACTCTTAAGAAACTTTTATAATGTGGACATTTTTTATAGTGTGAAATTAAAAGCAGTCTAGTATTGAGTCAGTTGTAAAATTAGAAATTAAAGCTCTTTAGAAGCTTATAAAATGGAACTAAATTCTAAGTAAATTTTAAAATGTGGTAAGTAATTTGACGTGTAATTTAAACTTTATAGTATTGAGTAACTTTTATAATGTGGTTAACTTCATATTGTGGAATTTAAACTCTGTTATATTGAGTACATTTGCTAATAAAGAATTAAAATTAGTGTTTGGTTACTTTTTATAGTGTGGAATTAAAAGTACTCTATGGAATTACCCTTTGGGTAACTTTTAGAATGTGGTAAAAATGTATAATCCGTATGATGTGGAATTAAAATACAGTCTTATTAATTACGGTATCTGTTACAAGGGGGAAGTATACAGGGGTTGGACAATGAAACTGAAACACCTGTCATCATTTTAGTGTGGGATTTTAGGTTTCATGGCTAAATTGGAGCAGCCTGGTGTTCAATCTTCATTAATTGCACATTACTGCACCAGTAAGAGCAAGAGTGTGAAGGTTCATATATCAGGGTAAGAACACAGTTCTGCTCTAAATACTGCAATGCACACAACATTATGGGAGACATACCAGAGTTCAAAAGAGGACAAATTGCTGGTGCACGTCTTGCTGGAGCATCTGTGACCAAGACAGCAAGTCTTTGTGATGCATCAAGAGCCACGGTATCCAGGGTAATGTCAGCATACCACCAAGAAGGACCAACCACATCCAACAGGATTAACTGTGGACGCTGTAAGAGGAAGCTGTCTGAAAGGGATGTTCGGGTGCTAACCCGGATTGTATCCAATAAAAAACATAAAACCACGGCTGATCAAATCACGGCAGAATTCAATGTGCACCTCAACTCTCCTGTTTCCACCAGAACTGTCCGTCACCACAATACATTATTGTGCTCTAAAACCAGGTGTTATAATAAAGCTTGTTATCGGCCAATAAACTGATGGATGGGTTTGTTGGACATGGATTAAAGAATTTAGCTCTGCAGTGTTTATACTGTGCAGTTCTGAGTTTATTATCGTGTGATTTAGGGTAATTAATAGTGTTTAATGCTGTTGTAGCTCAGTCCTGTGAGGGGCGCTGTGGAGAGAAGCTGGCCGGGTGCTCCTGTCACTCCACCTGTGAGTCTCTGCAGAGCTGCTGTTCTGATATAAATCAGTTCTGCCTGGAGATCTCGCCTCACTCCGGTTCTCTGCTCGGAGGAACCGACTTCAGAATCCTTAACGTCACTTTCAACCCGGACTCACACCTGAGCTGCAGGTAAACAACCAAAATCAAGAAGACGTGCGTAGGTGCTGCCGAGAGAGGGAGCTTTTCATGGCAGGGGTGCAGATTTCAAATTCAGCACCCCCACCAGGAAAAGCACCCCCTCTCGGGAGAGGCTGCAGGTGACGTGACTATTTTACATTATGTCTTAGGAGTCAGCATAGCTTAGAAAAGTATCTTGGGTTTTTTCATTTTCTTTTCATGGCGAGGTTGCAGATTTCCTCACTACTATGGTGCCGAATTCAGTACCCCCGCCAGGAAAACCACCCCCTCTCGGAGCGTATTTTTAAGTGAAGTTAAAGCGCTTTTATCAAAAAGACGGTGCGTATATGATGCCGAGAGAGGGTGCTTTTCATGGCAGGGGGTGCAGATTTCGACACTTCTATGGGAGGCTGCAGGTGACATGACAATTTTTTTTTATTATGTCTTAGGAGTCAGCGTAGCTTAGAAAAGTATCTTGGATTTTTTCATTTTCCAAAAAACGTTAAAGCCAAGAAGACGTATGTGTAACGTGGGGAACAGACGGGAGGCGGATTTATATGCGGGTAAGAACAAGACTTTAATAAATAACAAATAAACAAATAAACAAACAGGGGAATAACGAATAAATATATATACATAAACAAACAAAGAGCTAAACTAAACAGATAAGTACAAAACAAGGTTAGGGAATATATACAAAGGATAAATACGTAAATATGTACAAAACAAGGAATATAAACAAACAAGAGATATAAACAAATAATACAAACTAAACAAAGAACTAGAAACGTGGAGAAGAGCAAATAGGATACGTGGCAAAACTAAGCTAAGACGTGACGAGACAGACAACGTAGGAAGGTGCAAAGACCGACGGATAAACAAGGACTAAAGTGAGCTATAAATAGTAACATGAAACACTGAACACCTGGGGAAAGGGCGGAGCTACAAATTACACACACGTGAATACTGCTTTGGTACCGATTTCAACACCCCTGCCAGAAAAAGCACCCCCTCTCGGGAGAGGCTGCAGGTGACATGACTATTTTCCACACTCCAGCAAGAACATAGCAGACGTATGTAGTCTAGTATGAAGATGATCCGTGCAGAGACTCAAGAGAACTCCAGATAAACTCCAGCCCAACTAAACTTCTTTAATATATTTACATTGTTCTGTATGCAAAAATACATTCATTTTTAATTAGCATATATGCAGCTGAAATACTAGGGAACAGCCTAGTGCAAAATCCCAAATTATATTAAAAACATTAATATTTTAATATTTTAATATTATAGTCATTATGGCTTTTAGAAAAATGTGTTTTGGGGAGGGGGGGGGGGGGGTGTAGTGCACTATAGGACTCTTTTGTCCTTAATGGCTTTATTTTTATTTTTTCCCCTTAAATTACTTTTACTTTTATACTTTAAGTTTAAGTTTTGAAACCAGTACTTTTACACTTTTACTTAAAGAGTTAAGGGTTTTACTTGAGTTGATACTTCATCTTCTACAGAAATGTTTTAAACCCTAGTATCTCATCATTTCTGTAATGTGTGTGTGTGTGTGTGTGTGTGCTGCAGGTTTAAGTCTGAGATAGTAACTGAGGGGTATGTAGATGAGGGCGGAGTCGGTCACTGTATTTCTCCGATGCTGTTTGAGTCCGGTTGGATTCCGTTCGAAGTTTCCACTGACGGACTGAATTACAACAGAGTGGGCAGGTGGCTCTCAGGTGATTAAAATATATTTAGATAATCATACAGTGGCTTGCAAAAGTATTCATACCCCTTTAACTTTTTCACATTTTATCTTACAACCACAAACTTAAATGTTTTTTTTTTTTATTTTAAGTGATGGACAAACACAAAGAAGCACATAATTTTGAAGTGGAATGAAAAATATACATGGTTTTC
Source organism: Astyanax mexicanus (assembly GCF_023375975.1). Classification (NCBI taxonomy): domain Eukaryota; kingdom Metazoa; phylum Chordata; class Actinopteri; order Characiformes; family Acestrorhamphidae; genus Astyanax; species Astyanax mexicanus. The sequence goes on from NC_064429.1 coordinate 35,615,196, forward strand.
AGATACGTAGTAGATCCGCCTGCAAGTCTTTTGGGGTTTGTCTCTACCAGCTTTCTGCATCTAGAGACTGATGAGAATGATTTTTCCTCCATTCTTCTTTATAAAACAGTTGAAGATCAGTCAGGTTGGATGGAGAGCGTCTTGTTGCGAGTTGTACAGCGGGCGGTGTTGTGCCGATTCTGTTTGCGAAGCGGAGTCGGATTCAGCAGGGAGTCGAATTCGGCGCAGCAGCAGCAGTGTGCGGCACCTCGCGGTCCGCGGCGTTAGTTCTTGTTTAAAGCGCTCGCACTAACCGCAAAATACGACAGAAAACACTGAGAAACTGCAGAATTCTGTATGGGATTACAATATGAGCGCGAGGAAGATGAAAGAGAAACAGGAGATACAGTGTGTGAGAACATTTACCTGTGAGTAGCTCATTCCAGAAATCTCTCTCTCTCTCTCTCTCTCGCACGTTTTTTAGATTGATCTCTCAGATAAGTTGTGTGAAAACTAATAACAACTAGCAAGCCCACCCTAAAAACATTTTAAAGCTCACCTTCCGCGAAAATCCGATTTTTCTTGTTTTTTGTGGAATACAGTAGGTCTCTCCGAGTTGAATGTGTACACCTGCACATTAAACTGTTTTGCAGCCCCCATTGTCTGCAGGAGCTAAGCAAAGAAATCCCCCCTCCCCCCCTCCGAAAAACGGGTGAATTTTGAATGATCTTTCTGCCTACGTAGGCAGAAACTCACAGACCAGCCCACCTTGGCTCAAGAAACTCCCAGAGGCGGAGCTGAAGCGACGCAACATCACCGCTCATCAGTTAGGAGGTGGGAGGCAGTGAGCGGCAGAGCGGCGGAGGGGCGTCGCAGTGCTCCTAGCCAATCAGAGGAGAGATATTTGCATGCTGTTTGCATGTATGAATATTCATGAGCAAAGCTGGAATCCGGTCATTTTGGACACACCCCTAAAACAGTCCATTAAAAAAGAGCTATACAGAGACACCTGAGCACTTTTTTTTTACAAAAACGGCTCACATGTCATTCATTCATACTAGAGACCACAACTAGACATTTTAAAATGAAAGAAAAAACCACGGAAGGTGAGCTTTAAAACTTACTGAACTGTTGGAGAAAAAATAAAAACAAAATAAAATTAAACTATAATTTAAAAAAAATGTAATCACGTAGCTCTGGGGGCACGTGAACTCCTCTGCGTTTGACTTGCAGCATTGTGTGTAGCTGTTCTTAAAAATCATTTTAATTAAATAATAGTTCTATGCTTCTATGTTACAGTGTTAATAAACATAATTCTGATCATATTTCACTCATTCAAACAGCCCGAAAACAGCCAGTTTATGGGGCGGATCGGGTCGGGCTCGGGTTCATAACGACAGTTCGTGGTTCGGGTTGGGTCGGGCTGGGGCAGAATGTGCACGGGCTCGGGCTGGGTCGGGTCAGATTTTTTTGGGTCCAATCTAAGCTGAGGCCTTCAGAGAACAGCTGCATTTATACTGAGACTAAATTACACACAGCTGGATTAACTCTATTAACTAATTAAGACTTCTGAAGGCTGTGAATTGAGTGCACTGGGTTTTTTTTAGGGTTTTCAGAGTAAAGGGGGCTGAATACTTTTGCATGTCACAATTTCCAGATTTTTATTTGATTAAAATTAAAAAATATATATATTATTTTCGTTCCACTTCACAATTATGTGCTACTTTTTGTTGATCTATCACTATTTAAATGATAATTTCACAGTTATTACTGTCAGACTTTGAAAGTATACTGTATATATTTGTATTTATTTGATTGATTAATTTATTAATTGATTGATTGATTGATTTTTGACCAGTGCATCACAGTAAGCTGAGTCCGCTGTATAAGGTCGTCCTGGGGAACGGGACACAGTGGCAGTATTACGGGACGCCGGGGGTCGGAGGGGTTTTACAGATGATTTGGATCCCCTCATTAATAAACGCAGAGAGAGTCAATATCGAACTGTGGGGCTACGAGGAGACCGGTGAGTATAACCACTCAATATATAATATCACAATACCTACATTTAGAGTGTTATTAATATTAATATTCACTCTAATAATGAGAAACAAACTGTAGCTCCGCCTCCTTTAGCAGTGTATAATATCACAATACCTACAATTAGAGTGTTATTAATATTAATATTTACCATAATAATGAGAAATAAACTGTAGTTCCGCCTCCTTCATCAGTGTATAATATCACAATATCTACATTTAGAGAGTTATTAATATTAATATTCACTCTAATAATGAGAAATAAACTGTAGCTCCGCCTCCTTCAGCAGTGTATAATATCACAATACCTACAATTAGAGTGTTATTAATATTAATATTTACCATAATAATGAGAAATAAACTGTAGCTCCGCCTCCTCATCAGTGTATAATATCACAATACCTACATTTAGAGTGTTATTAATATTAATATTTACCATAATAATGAGAAATAAACTGTAGCTCCGCCTCCTTCAGCAGTGTATAATATCACAATACCTACAATTAGAGTGTTATTAATATTAATATTTACCATAATAATGAGAAATAAACTGTAGCTCCGCCTCCTCATCAGTGTATAATATCACATACCTACATTTAGAGTGTTATTAATATTAATATTCACTCTAATAATGAGAAATAAACTGTAGTTCCGCCTCCTTCAGCAGTGTATAATATCACAATACCTACATTTAGAGTGTTATTAATATTAATATTCACTCTAATAATGAGAGACAAACTGTAGCTCCGCCTCCTTCAGCAGTGTATAATATCAAAATACTTACATTTAGAGTGTTATTAATATTAATATTCACTCTAATAATGAGAGACAAACTGTAGCTCTGCCTCCTCATCAGTGTATAATATCACAATATCTACATTTAGAGTGTTATTAATATTAATATTTACTCTAATAATGAGAGACAACTGTAGCTCCGCCTCCTTCAGTGTTTAATATCACAATATCTAGAACTGGCAGTTAGACAGTTGCACCACCCAGGAGCCTCATGTAGAGTTTCTGCTATATGGGCCCTTTAATCGAACTTTTAGAGAGTGGGGAAGAGTATTCTCATGTCCTTGAAGTTGTTATCTGTGTTCTGAACGCTCAGCTGTAAACCTCCAGACTGACCTTCGTATTGAAGACGAAGAGTGAAATAAATCTGATAGGAGCTGATAAGTGAGCAGTAAACACCAGTACAGACTCACTATTATAACACAGTGAATTCTAAAACACCAACATGAACTAATTATTTTATCTACATATTTTATAAGATTCTTTGTCTTTATCTGATTTTACATAATGTCACTGCGTATAATATACAGTACCAGTCAAAGGTTTGGACACATCTCTTCTTATTCAGATTTATTTGTTCTTTATTTTTATTATTAGTGTGTCTAAATCATTTTAAACTTCTTTCAGACTAACTGTTTTAGTTGGGATTTTCTTTTACCTTTTTTATCTTATTTATTTAGTCCTTTTATTTTTTATTTCTATCATTTACCTTCTTTATAATCTTAGTGTTGTTTTTGGCCACTTATGTTTTTTAGCCTTCTGTTATTTTGTATATCCTCTTGAGACCCTACGTCCTCATAACTGGACATTAAATTTCTGCTTCTCTGCAACATGATAATAAATTATTATAATATATTTTTTAAAACGTTGACCCTTTGGCCTCATATACAGATACTGTCCATAACAACCAGTGTTTACATAACAACATTGTACTCAATTGATTAAAAAAAGATGGTGGGAATCCCACTCAGAGGTTTTTACAGCCAGTCAAGGCAGATAAATGGTCCAGGTAACAATTCTCATTGAATTTTATGTTTAAAAGTAGTTAATTTTATTCTCTGTAGAGTTGGGTCCTTCTGTTCCCAAATGGCAAGAATAATTTTTAATCGGTTTACTACTGTCCCCATATAAGGACATTGTCTTTTGCAAAAACGATTTCCTGTACGTAAGTTGAAGTTTAGTTTTTATACTTGGTAGGTCCTGCTAATCTCAAATTGTTAGGATAAATTAAAAATAGACGCTAAGCAAAAGTCTGGGTCTCAGGAGGATAGGTGTTTATTTTATATTATTCTAATTATTAATCTGCTTAAAATTTTAGCCTGTACACTTATCCTTTTATTTTGAATTATTTTATTTATTCTTAATTAAATCATAAACTGCCTTTGGTATTTAATTATTAAGTTCCTTATTTTAGCTTAACCCGATTTAAGTACATGATTTTAATTTTGATTTTAGTTTTTTTTAGTCCCTTTAAATTGGAAATGCTCGCCTGGATTGAAAATGAGAGTTTCCCTCAATGTGTTTATAAATGAAAAAAAATGTTGATTTATTGACTATTGATTATTTTATTATAATTTGTATTAAATGATAAAAGAACACACATCTTTATACCATATTTTAAGAACTATAAGGTGCACCATATTATACGGCACCCTATCAATGACCGTCTATTTTCTGGTCTTTTTTTAAATACATAAGGCGCACCGGATTATGAAGCAGAGTTAAAAAAAATATTTTCTTTCAAAGTGAAATGAGCCCTGGATAATAATCTACACAGATTTCAATCAATCAACCTTTATTTAAACTCAGAGTACATCGAGGGTGGCCCTCATTTACAATGCAGCCAAGCATTTACATAGGGAAGGGATTGACAGAAACAACAACAACAAAAAAGTAGATAGATAGATAGATAGATACATACATACATACATACATACATACAGACAGACAGACAGACAGACAGACAGACAGACATACATACATACATACATACTATTCATTCATTCATTGATTGATTGATTGATTGATTGATTGATTGATCGATTGATCGATTGATCGATTGATCGATCGATCGATCGATCGATCGATCGATCGATCAATCGATCCCGGGGGGAAATTCTTGGCATACAGCAGCAGGTTACACAATACACAAAGTTAAAAAATATAAAGATACATATAAATACAATCAAATAAGAAATAGAATATACAGTGTAAATGTACAGTCTTTGTGTGTGTGTGTGTAATGGAGATGGAGAATGGAGGTAGTGCAGTTGAACACAATAGACAGGGAACACCAGTTGATGTGCATAATGTGAGGATAACTGATGTCAGCCAAACAGAAAGTGCAAATACACAGTTATATAATAATTTAAATTAAATTAAACAGTGCAAAAGATACGTAAACAGTAGATGACTTAACTAGTGAATGAACTACTAGTGCAAAATATGGTAGAACTATAAAAAGTGTTCTAGGCATCAGCAAGTCTGAGAGTGTGTCCATAGCTGGGGGTGTGTCCATGGTGTGGCCAGAGTGGCCGGAATGAAAAAGTTTCACAGAGTCTTTAGTTTGCTGTGCTGAGAGGAGTTGAACAGTCTTATGGCCTGAGGAACAAAAGACTTTCGGAGTCTGTCTGTGGAGCAGGACTGGGACAGCAGTCTGCCGCTGAATGAGCTCCTCTGCCTGGTGATGGTGCTGTGCAGAGGGTGGTGAACATTGTCCATGATGTTCAGCAGAATAAAATAGAATAAAATAAGTAATAAAAACAGCATTATAATAGGGTATAAGAATTATTTTAAAAAGAGGATAATAATAAAAATATATATATATTAAGATATAAAACAAAATAAGGTAAAAAAATAATAATTTAAGGGTAGGAATCATAAAATCAAAGGGAAAAAAAGGAAATAGAACTAATAAAAATTCACCTATAGATGAATCAATTAAAAAACTAAACACATAAAATAGTAAAATATAAACAAGCAATAACTATAATAAAAGGAAAAGTAAGAAACCAAAATGAAATAAAACCTACTAAAACAAACCAACATAAAAAACTAAAAAAAATATATATATATATTTAAATAATATATATATAAATAATAAATAAAGAAACTTAAAACATACCAAAGATCATAAAAAAAAATTAAAATGAGCTAAAACAGTGGCGGGCTGTCTAAAGGTGATTTAGTGACTGAAAACTCCAACATTGAATTATAAAGGGTTTTCTAACGTTTGACAGGTGTAAAATATTGGTTTACTGATTGATTGATTAATTGATTCATCGTCCTCTGTAAGCTGAAGAAAACCTTAAAAATTTATTTTATTTTTTACTATAAATGAATATAAATGATTATATTGGTATATGTGTTCTGTGTTGCAGGTGAGCCGTACTCGGAGCACTGGAGAGCAGAATGGACGTATTTATACACTGTAGGGAGGAATGTGAGTAATACTGGAGCCTTCAGCTTCACCCCGAGACCCTCAGAGAAACCGCTGTCTGACTGGCACATGGGCAGCATGAGGGTCAGCCCCAGCACCAAACCCGACGGAGCACGGTAACACCACCCACTACACCACTTTAGCCCCTCCCCTTTAAGAATACAGCAGTTTAGCTCCACCCCTTCAAGAATACAGCAGTTTAGCTCCACCCCTTCAAGAATACAGCAGTTTAGCTCCACCCCTTCAAGAATACAGCAGTTTAGCTCCACCCCTTCAAGAATACAGCAGTTTAGCTCCACCCCTTCAAGAATACAGCAGTTTAGCTCCACCCCTTCAAGAATACAGCAGTTTAGCTCCACCCCTTTAAGAATACAGCACTTTATTTCCACCCACTCAGCCTACAGCAGTTTTGCTCTGTATATGAATATGCAAAAAATAAGAAATATATGATAATATAACAATTCAATTCACAGGACTTACCATGAATTACTCAATATTTACTATGAATTGCTCAGTATCTACTATAAATTACTCAGTACATACTATAAATTACTCAGTATGTACAATAAATTACTCAGTATCTACTATAAATTACTCAGTACATACTATAAATTACTCAGTACATACTATAAATTACTCAGTATGTACAATAAATTACTCAGTATGTACTATAAATTACTCAGTATGTACTATAAATTACTCAGTATCTGCTTTGAATTACTTATTATCTACTGTGAATTGTTGAGTATGCACTATGAATTATTGAGTAACTACTATTAATTATTCAGTATCTGCTTTGAATTACCTAGTATCTACTGTGAAATTGTTGAGTATTCACTATGAATTACTGACCGACTACTATGAATAATTTCGTAAGTACTATGAATTGTTGAGTATCTGCTATAAATTACTCAGTATCTACTATAATTTGTTGAGTCTCTACTGTGAATTATTCAGTATCTGCTATGAACTACTCAGTATCTATTATGAACGATCTAGTGTCTACTATGAATTATTTAGTGTCTACTATGAATTATTTAGTAACTACTATGAATTATTTAGTAACTACTATGAATTGTTGAGTATCCAATATGAATTATTCAGTATCTACTCATGTATAGGTATTGAGTATTCACTGTAGATTACACAATATCTGCTATGAATTATCCAGTATCCATTTAGTGTGTGTGTAATTGGTAATGTGTGTGTGTGTGTGTGTGTGTGTGTGTTCGTGTGTGTGTGTGTGTGTGTGTGTAGGAATGTAAACGCTCTGTGGAATGGGGCTCATGCTCTGGCGTATCACCTGGAGGAGGGGTTTAGGCGGGACTCGGCAGGCTGGGCTCTGGAGAAATGTGTTCTGTGGGATAAAGAGGAGAAAATCATCCCCAGCTTCCTCCCCGAAATCACCGACTGCCCCTGCACCCTCGCCCAGGCCCGCGCCGACACCGGCCGCTTCCACGTCAGTGCACCAACACTGCTCACCAAACACCACCAAACACTACCGATCACTGACAAACACCACTAATTACTACCAAACACTACCGATCACTGACAAACACCACCGATCACTTACAAACACCACCAAACACCACTGATCACTTACAAACACCACCGATCACTTACAAACACCACCAAACACCACCGATCACTTACAAACACCACCAAACACCACAGATCACTTACAAACACCACCGATCACTTACAAACACCACCAAACACCACAGATCACTGACAAACACCACCGATCACTTACAAACACCACCAAACACCACAGATCACTTACAAACACCACCAAACACCACAGATCACTTACAAACACCACCGATCACTTACAAACACCACCAAACACCACCGATCACTTACAAACACCACCAAACACCACAGATCACTTACAAACACCACCGATCACTTACAAACACCACCAAACACCACAGATCACTGACAAACACCACCGATCACTTACAAACACCACCAAACACCACAGATCACTGACAAACACCACCAAACACCACCGATCACTGACAAACACCACCAAACACCACAGATCAATACCGATCACTGACAATTACCACCGATCACTGACAAACGCCAACAAACACTACCGATCACTGACAAACACCACCGATCACTACCGATCACTGACAAACACCACCGATCACTTACAAACACCACCAATTACTACTAAACACCACCAGTCACTGACATAATAACATCGACATTGTTTTCTACCAAACACCACCAGACACCACTTTTCACCACCACACACTAACAAACACTACCAAACATAATTTTCCACCAAACACCATCATTCACAGCCAAACATAATTATTTAATACCAAACACCATCATTCTTCACTAACGCTGTTGGTGTTATTGTTTTAGACTGATTACGGCTGTGACATCGAGAAAGGCAGTGTTTGTACATATCATCCAGGAGCTGTGCACTGTGTCCGATCAATACAGGGCAGGTAACTCCTACCTCACACATTATACCTCACACCAGAGTTCTGTTCTGGTTAAATATTCCTCCTACAAATCCTGAAGTAAATGTATCGTTGGAATAGCAGTACTATGGTAAAATATGATTTGAATAGCACTGCTGAGGTAAATGTATGGTTAGAATAGCCCTGCTTAAGTAAATGTGTGGTTAGAATAGCACTGCTCAGGCAAATGTATGGTTAGAATAGCAATGCTCAGGTAAATATTGAGTAAGAATAGCACTGCTGAGGTAAATGTATGGTTAGAATAGCACTGCTGAGGTAAATGTATGGTTAGAATAGCACTGCTCAGGTAAATATTGGGTTAGAATTGCACTGCTAATGTAAATGTAATATTAGAATAGCACTGCTTAGGTAAATGTATTATTAGAATAACACTGCTGAGGTAAATGTATGATTAGAATAGCACTGCTGAGATAAATGTGTGGTTAGAATAGCACTGCTGAGATAAATGTGTGGTTAGAAAAGCACTGCTGAGGTAAATATATGGTTAGAATAGCACTGCTAAGGTAAATGTATGGTTAGAATAGAACTGCTGAGGTAAATGTATGGTTAGAATAGCACTGCTCAGGTAAATATTGGGTTAGAATAGCACTGCTCATGTAAAGGTATGATTAGAATAGCACTGCTCAGGCAACTGTATGGTTAGAATAGCACTGCCCAGGTAAATATTTGGGTTAGAATAGCACTGCTAATGTAAAGGTATGATTTGAAAAGCACCGCTGAGGTAAATGTATGGTTAGAATAGCACTGCCCAGGTAAATATTGGGTTAGAATAGCACTGCTAATGTAAAGGTATGATTTGAAAAGCACTGCTCATGTAAAGGTATGATTAGAATAGCACTGCTCAGGTAAATGTATGATTAGACTAGCACTGCTGAGGTAAATGTATGGTTAGAATAGCACTGCTGATGTAAATGTATGATTAGAATAACACTGCTGAGGTAAATGTTTGATTAGACTAGCACTGCTGAGGTAAATGTATGATCAGAATAACACTGCTGAGGTAAATGTTTGATTAGACTAGCACTGCTGAGATAAATGTATGGTAAGAATAGCCCTGGTGAGGTAAATGTACGACTGGAATAGATCTGCTGGGATAAATGCACAAAATCTTTATGTTGGTGCATCCCTAACTAAAAAGCGAAGGTGCTTCTGTTTAAATAGATCTAAATCTTGTTTCTCTGCAGTCCTAAATATGCCGCCGGTCAGCAGTGTTGCTACGACCACACCGGAGCTCAGGTCCTGACCGGGGACTCCATCGGGGGCAGTACCCCCGACCGAGGGCACGACTGGGGGGCACCACCTTACCTGAGACCCCCCAGAATCCCGGGATTATCCCACTGGAAATACGACGTCATCACCTTCTACTACTGCTGTCTGTGGTCCGATAACTGCGACTATTACTTCACCCACCGACCGTCCAGCGACTGCAGGACCTACCAGCCCCCTAAAGCTGGTGAGATATCAGCTATCTACTCTGTACAGCTCTGAGAACTTCAGTTTCTGAACCAGTTCCTCTGATTTTGCTATTTATAGGTTTATATTTGAGTAAAATTAACATTGTTGTTTTATTCTATAAACTACAGACAATATTTCTCCTAAATTCCAAATAAAAATATTCTCATTTAGAGCATTTATTTATTTGCAGAAAATGAGAAATGGCTGAAACAACAAAAAAAAGATGCAGAGCTTTCAGACCTCAAATAATGCAAAGTTTTAAGAGTTCAGAAATCAATATTTGGTGGAATAATCCTGGTTTTTAATCACAGACCGGCAGTGGTCTCTTATTTTTTTCAGAGCTGTATATATTCAAATTTAATAGCGAATCATTATATAAATATATGTTTCAGACAGTTTAGAATGTACTTCAGAGGTAAAGACGTAATGTTGACAAGTTTTACTAAAGGAAATGTAAAAAGATTTAATTGAAAGTAGTTTTTGAGCATTTTTTATTATGAATTAATTATGAATTAATTTTTTTTTTACATATTTGGTTATTCTTATTCTTATTTTTATGCAGCCTCGGTGCTCGGTGACCCACATTTCATCACGTTTGATGGAACGGCGTACACGTTTAACGGTAAAGGAGAATACGTCCTGCTTCACTCTGAAAACTATAACCTCACCGTGCAGGGCAGGACCGAGAACATGACCTCAGAGAATGGTAAGATTATTATATATACAGTACACGGACTCTGAACACTCAGAGCTCCTGGGTTTAGTTTGGTTTAGTGTTAACCTGATTTATTCATTACACAACTTCCTTTGAAGGAGAACTCTTGTGTAAAATGGAGTTTTGTTGTAGTAAAACATGATAAAAAAGTTCTTACTTTTGTTGAAAAGCACACCTCCGCTCTCTAGCAGCTTTCCAAGATCCAGTATTTTTGTGCTTTTTGCCCAGCACTTAGATGCATATTTTACCCCTGCAGATAAATCGTTTTTTCCACAGTTATTCAGGCTCAAAGTAGCTCCACACGTCATTGGTACAATTATTATAGGTGTATTAAACACCTTCCTCAGTGTACAGTAAATAAATGCACTGGGTGCCAGTGCTACGCAAGGAGGCAGGCTACACGGAGTCTATGTATATATGTCTACGTCATTATCAGTACAGTAATGGCGGCGCTCGGAGCTGAAGCTAGCGTAATGGGATGTAAACAGTGTTTTTAATAAACTTCTTGTGCAGTTTTAAAGTTATTAATGCCTCATTTTAAATGTCATAGCTCTCCAGATTCTAGCAATCAGGGGATAAGCCTGGATAATGGTGTAAAAATGCCATTTATTGGGGCAAAATATGCCCCAAAGTTGGTTTTGTACAGAGAGCTGGGAAAAAAGCACAAAATTACTGTATCTCAGAACGCTGTGGGAGAACAGAGGTGTGCTATTCATCAAATATAAGAACTTTTTAAGAACTTCTTTAAGAAGCTTCCGGCTCCCTCTGTTTAAGGTTCCTCCATCATGGCGACTCGTCTGTGCTCCGTGGCAGCGAGGGAGAGGGACTCTGATGTAATGGAGGTGAGGCTGACGGACAGGCTGGATCACCTGGAGGTGTTAATGAACCAGCGGGTGCTGAGCTTCTCCGAGCAGAGCTGGATTGACCTGAAGGGTGAGAACTTCCCCTCGATCACTGTGGACAGGTAGCCTCTGTTCAGCAGGGTGTGGTCACCTGATCAGGTGTGGGAAGAGCCAAGAGTAGTAAGAGCTGAACATAGAATATTAATAAAATGTTAGACTAGATTAGCTCTGAGCGTGTAGCTTAGTTATTTATAGAAATAACAGGAACCCTGGATACCATATAAACATACTGGATACCACATAAACACACTGAATACCACATAAATAACAGAAACACATTGAATATCACATAAACAGACTCGATACCACATAAACACACTGGATCACACATAAACCACAGAAACACATTGGATACCACATAAACCACAGAAACACACTGGATACCACATTAACCACAGAAACACACTGGATACCACATTAACCACATAAACACACTGGATACCACATTAACCACATAAACACACTGGATACCACATTAACCACATAAACACACTGGATACCACATTAACCACAGAAACACACTGGATACCACATTAACCACAGAAACACACTGGATACCACATTAACCACATAAACACACTGGATACCACATTAACCACATAAACACACTGGATACCACATTAACCACAGAAACACACTGGATACCACATTAACCACAGAAACACACTGGATACCACATTAACCACATAAACACACTGGATACCACATAAACACACTCCATACCACAAACACACTGGATCACACATAAACCACAGAAACACACTGAATACCACATAAACACACTGGATACCACATAAACACACTGAATACCACATAAACACACTGAATACCACATAAACACACTGAATCTCACATAAACACACTGGATACCACATAAAAAAAACATTGGATATCACATAAACACACTGCATACCACATAAACCACAGAAACACACTGGATACCACATAAACCACAGATAGCACCAGAACAGTAAAGAGCGCAGTAGTTCAGCAGATACGCTGTGAGTAATTAGTGGATCTCTGCAGTAGATCTTCAATAATCTCAGGTTCTCGGGGTTCTAGGTGTGTTCGTGTTTTCGGCCGTTCCTCAGAACGTGACGGTGATGTTCCCCTCTGGAGCCGGCCTGGAGATCAGAAGCAGAGGAGGGGTCATGACCCTGACCGTCCTGCTGCCCCTGGAGTTTAACGACCACACGCTGGGGCTGCTGGGTAAAATGAACGACGACCCGAGCGACGACCTGACCTCCAGCGACGGAGCGACGCTTCCAGCCAGCGCCAGCCCGCAGGACATCTTCACGTTCGGGGCGAGCTGTGAGTCCCGTCTGAGGAACTGATTAGCAGTGATTAGCAGTGATTAACGGTGATTAGCAGTGATTGGCACTGATTAGCAGTGATTAGCAGTGATTAGCTGTGATTAGCAGTGATTAACGGTGATTAGCAGTGATTGGCACTGATTAGCAGTGATTAGCAGTGATTAGCAGTGATTAGCTGTGATTAGCAGTGATTAGCTGTGATTAGCTGTGATTAGCATGGTGGTGGTGTATGAGGTGTTAGTGAGTGTTGAGCTGGTGGTACAGTGAGTGGATCAGATACAGCAGCAGTGCTGCTGAAGTTCTTAAACACGTCCAAAACTCTATTCCAGCAGGATAATGCTTGTCTACTGCATCTCTAGATCTATAGTCTTTATTGTAAATGTATTTTTTACAGATTATAATAAAATCCCGATTTCTGAGATAAATGCTCTGATTTAACAGCTCAATAAACCAGTTTAATCAGATATGATCTGCGTAGCCTCATCACCTTCCATCAATCATCTTACAGCCTCTTTATCTCTTATCAGTTCAATCCAAGGTCCAATCTCCCGTCAGTACTGCTGTTCACACTCAACACTAACACTGAAAATATACTGAAAATATACTGTTAATACATGTACTGTTACACCCTGCTCTCCCACCGCAACCACATCACCACCATCCACCAGCTGCAGCCCGGTAAATACACTGAAAATATACTGAAAATATACTGTTAATACATGTAGTATTACACCCTGCTGTCCCACCGCAACCATATCACCACCATCCACCAGCTGCAGCCCGGTAAATACACTGAAAATATACTGAAAATATACTGTTAATACATGTAGTATTACACCCTGCTCTCCCACCGCAGCCACATCACCACTATCCACCAGCTTCAGCCCGGTAAATACACTGAAAATATACTGAAAATATACTGTTAATACATGTAGTATTACACCCTGCTCTCCCACCGCAGCCACATCACCACTATCCACCAGCTTCAGCCCGGTAAATACACTGAAAATATACTGAAAATATACTGTTAATACATGTACTATTACACCCTGCTAATTCCCCAAATTAATTTCTGAATAATACTATTATTAGAAACGGTTACATTTGAAAAGTATTACTTTTACTATAAACATTGTTACTTTACTTAAATTTAAACTTATACAGCTCTGAAAGAAATGAGTTTTACACTGAAGAATCAATACACTGTAAATATATATACTGTTAATACACTGTAAGAACACTGTAAATACACTGTTAGTACAATGTTAATGTACTGATAATACACTATAAATACATATACTATTAATACATTGTTATTACACTGTAAATACACTGTAAGAACACCTGTTAATACAATGGAAATTCACTGTTAATACACTGATAATACACTGCAAATACATGTACTATTACACCCTGCTGTTCCACCACAGCCACAGCACCACCATCCATCAGCTGCAGCCTAGTAAATACACTGTTAATACACTGAAAATACACTGTGAATAGACTGTAAATACATATACTATTAATACACTGTAAAATATTCTTAATATACTGTCATTACACTGTTAATACACTGTAAATACACTGATAATAAATAAATGATAAATGCTAATATCTGCTTTTACTAAAATATTAAATTATAAATCGATTATTATAAAACTCATCTCTGCTGGTGTTTTTCTCTCTCAGGGGCGATTAGTAACCAGTCCTCCCTGTTCACATACGACTCTCCGCGCCTCCTGAACGAGTATTATTACTCCCCCAAGCATGACCCGTCCTTCATCCCCGTCTTCACCATCACCGAGGACCCGGCGGACCCCCTGCTGCAGCCCACCCTCCTGCTCTGCTCCGGAACCGGAGACTCAGCCGGGGCCCAGTTCTGTAAATACGACGCTCTGACCAGCCGCAGCCTGGAGCTCGCTAACCACACCCTGCTCTCCCACCGCAGCCACATCACCACCATCCACCAGCTGCAGCCCGGTAAATACACTGAAAATATACTGTTAATACACCAAAAATACACTGTACTGTTACACCCTGCTCTCCCACCGCAGCCACATCACCACCATCCACCAGCTGCAGCCCGGTAAATACACTGAAAATATACTGAAAATATACTGTTAATACATGTAGTATTACACCCTGCTGTCACATCACCACCATCCACATTACATTTACATTACATTTATGGTATTTAGCAGACGCCCTTATCCAGAGCGACTTACAACAGTGCTTCAAAGTTACTTAAGATATCCAAAGCTAGTTTGTAGACTAGGATCAAGAGATCCACCAGCTGCAGCCCGGTAAATACACTGAAAATATACTAAAAATATACTGTTAATACATGTACTATTACACCCTGCTCTCCCACCGCAGCCACATCACCACCATCCACCAGCTGCAGCCCGGTAAATACACTGAAAATATACTAAAAATATACTGTTAATACATGTACTATTACACCCTGCTCTCCCACCGCAACCACATCACCACTATCCACCAGCTTCAGCCCGGTAAATACACTGAAAATATACTGAAAATATACTGTTAATACATGTACTATTACACCCTGCTCTCCCACCACAGCCTTATCACCACCATCCATCAGCTGCAGCCCGGTAAATACACTGAAAATACACTGAAAATATACTGTTAATACATGTACTATTACACCCTGCTCTCCCACCGCAGCCACATCACCACCATCCACCAGCTGCAGCTCGGTAAATACACTGAAAATATACTGTTAATACACCAAAAATACACTGTACTATTACACCCTGCTCTCCCACCGCAGCCACATCACCACCATCCACCAGCTGCAGCCCGGTAAATACACTGAAAATACACTGAAAATATACTGTTAATACATGTACTGTTACACCCTGCTCTCCCACCGCAACCACATCACCACCATCCACCAGCTGCAGCCCGGTAAATACACTGAAAATACACTGAAAATATACTGTTAATACATGTACTGTTACACCCTGCTGTCCCACTGCAACCACATCACCACCATCCACCAGCTGCAGCCCGGTAAATACACTGAAAATACACTGAAAATATACTGTTAATACATGTACTGTTACACCCTGCTCTCCCACCGCAGCCACATCACCACCATCCACCAGCTGCAGCCCGGTAAATACACTGAAAATACACTGAAAATATACTGTTAATACATGTACTGTTACACCCTGCTGTCCCACTGCAACCACATCACCACCATCCACCAGCTGCAGCCCGGTAAATACACTGAAAATACACTGAAAATATACTGTTAATACATGTACTGTTACACCCTGCTCTCCCACCGCAGCCACATCACCACCATCCACCAGCTGCAGCCCGGTAAATACACTGAAAATATACTGTTAATACATGTACTGTTACACCCTGCTCTCCCACCGCAGCCACATCACCACCATCCACCAGCTGCAGCCCAGTAAATACACTGAAAATATACTGAAAATATACTGTTAATACATGTAGTATTACACCCTGCTGTCCCACCGCAACCACATCACCACCATCCACCAGCTGCAGCCCGGTAAATACACTGAAAATATACTAAAAATATACTGTTAATACATGTACTATTACACCCTGCTCTCCCACCGCAGCCACATCACCACTATCCACCAGCTTCAGCCCGGTAAATACACTGAAAATATACTGAAAATATACTGTTAATACATGTACTATTACACCCTGCTCTCCCACCACAGCCTTATCACCACCATCCATCAGCTGCAGCCCGGTAAATACACTGAAAATATACTGAAAATATACTGTTAATACATGTACTATTACACCCTGCTCTCCCACCACAGCCTCCACACCACCATCCATCAGCTGCAGCCCGGTAAATACACTGAAAATACACTGAAAATATACTGACAAACTGTAATATTACACCCTGCTCTCCCACCGCAACCACATCACCACCATCCACCAACTGCAGCCTGGTAAATACACTGAAAATATACTGAAAATATACTGATAATACACTGATAATACATTGTTAACACATATACTAATAATACAATAAAAATACATTCTTAATACACTTTTTTACACGTTTAATACATATACTATTAATGCACTTGTAATGCACTGTTAATACACTGCTAATACGTTGAAAAACACATACACTAATCATGCACTGATAATACACTGATATTAAACTGTTAATACCCTGGTAACTTACTGATAATATACTGTTAATACATATACTAATAATACACTGATAATACACTGTAAATACATATACTTTTAATACACTATTAGTACAATTTTAATACACTGTGAATGCACTGATAATACACTTTTTAATACAATTACACTGTGAATATTTTGTAATATACTGTAAATACACTGATAATACACTGATAATATATATATGTTAATACCTAACACCTGTTAATACATATGCTATTAATACACTGATAAAAAACTGCTAATACACTGTTAATACATGTACTATTAATACAATACACACTGTAAATACACTGTTAATACGCTAAACCCAATGAAAACAATGTAAATACACTTTAAATACATTAAACACACTGTAAATGCACAGTAAATATTAAAATACTGTATACGGTAAATACATTATATAACTCTGAATACACTAATTGCATATATGTATAGACACTAAACAAACTGCAAAAAAACTGATAATACACCAAATACGGTTAACACACTACATGCACTGTAGATATACAACACTGTAAAAGCACGGAAAATACAGCAAACATACATCTAAAAAAAAATAAAATACACTTTTAATATACTGTAAATACAATAAACACACAGATATAGGAGTAAAAATATACACCTCCACCATGTGTCAGACTGTTAACCCAGATCATAAAATGTTTTTATCACACTGATAAGATTAGAATTTACAGATCCTGAGAAATCCATTACAGTTCGATACATCTGTGTCCTCTATAACCTTTTATATGAACTCATGTATACTAAAATACTGCAGTCTCAACATCCAATCAGTGACCAGTTCTCACACCTGCTCCTTAAATATACAGATGTTGGACAATGAAACTAAAACACTTGTAATTTTAGTGTGGGAGGTTTTTTTATGGTTTTATGGTTTTTTATGGTGTTCAATCTTTATTAATTGCACATTATTGCACCAGTAAGAGCAGAGTGTGAAGGTTCAATTAGCAGGGTAAGAGCACAGTTCTGCTCTAAATATTGCAATGCACACAACATTATGGGAGACATACCAGAGTTCAAAAGAGGACAAATTGTTGGTGCACGTCTTGCTGGAGCATCTGTGACCAAGACAGCAAGTCTTTGTGATGCATCAAGAGCCACGGTATCCAGGGTAATGTCAGCATACCACCAAGAAGCACCAACCACATCCAACAGGATTAACTGTGGACGCTGTAAGAGGAAGCTGTCTGAAAGGGATGTTCGGGTGCTAACCCGGATTGTATCCAAAAAACATAAAACCACGGCTGATCAAATCACGCAGAATTCAATGTGCACCTCAACTCTCCTGTTTCCACCAGAACTGTCCGTCACCAAAATAGTCCACAACTGTCCAACCCCTGTATGTGTGTATATATATATATATATATATATATATATATATATATATATATATATATATATATATATATATATATATATATATATTTATATATATATATATAAGACATTTAAGTAATTAACTCTTGATGAGTTTAGCACAGCTGTTAACTGAAAGCCTGAATTCCAGGTGACTCTGATTTTCTACACACGGAATAATGGTGATCTTGTGATCTGCAGTGGTGTCGTGTGGATGGCTGAAGCCGCCGAGTCACGGGCGGAAGGAGGGAACTCTGTATCTGAAGGACGCGAAGATCAGCTTCTCCTGTGATGCTGGGTATCGTCTGCACGGCTCTGAGGAACGCGTGTGTCAGGCGGACGGTCGGTGGTCGGGAGACGAGACGCACTGCGTAATGGGTAACATAATTTTTTTTATGTTATAAACATATTAAGGTGCTGATTTTATACAGTGTTTGTAGTTTTCTAGGCAAAATTAAAGAGTTGTTAATGTTGCAAAACAGGGAGACCAGCAGGCGGACGCAAATGCAGATAATACAGTATACATATAATGAACAAAATAAACAAACTGACAAGATAAACATAAATTTAACAAGAAGTAAACAAGGACAGAATACATGGAGACAAGCAACAGATCTCTAACAGACCTGAAAATGTACAAGAACAGACAAGAGACACTGAACAAAGGGGCAATAAATGCACACAGAGAACAGGAACAAGAAACAGGAAACACCCGGGGACAGGTAACAAGGGGGCAGAGTGACAAATTAACACATGGGAGGAACACAGAGGGCCACGTGTAGGAGAGCGCATGGCGAAAAACAGACAGCAACAGGCAGGAGAGAACATAATAAAAATAATGTTTTTAACATATAATATCATATAATTCTTAGAGAATACATTTGTAATATTTGTAGAATGAAGCTAGAATATATTTCAAAAAAATAAAGCTGTTATGTAGTGCCAGTCAAAAGTTTGGACACACCTCTTCTTTTCATTCATTGTTTTTTTTAATTCTCTTTAAAAAACAATTTACATTGTAAATTTAATATTAAAGACTAAATTAAAGTTATACAGGAAAACATGCTGAATTATATAATAATAAACCAGAATAGGTTAAAATTATACTTTAGGTTCTTCTAAATAAGTATCAGATGTATCTTTGAGGACAGATCTGCACACTCTTGGTGAGATTTTAATCTCAGTATCTTAATGAGGGAGAGTCAGTCTTCAGTGCTCCCACCTGTGTTCATTTGTAACTCCGCCCCCTCGTTACCTGTCCTAGGTGTTTTCTGTTTTCTGTCTACTTTCGTATATATTGCCCCTTTGTATCTATGTTTACTGATTGGTTCTTGTATGTTTTACTGTTTAATATATAATTCCATATGTGTCTTTTAATCGTTTTCATGTCTTTAATATCAATCTACAATGTAGAAAATACATTAAAAAAAGATAAACACTGAAGCACTGAATTAAAAGGTGTTCAAACTCCTGAAAATAATATTTAAATCTGTATTAAATCTTAAAATATTGGAATATTTTAAGATTTAAAAAGCTGCAATGCTTCAATAATACGTTCATAATATTTTGAGAATAATTATAGAGTGATGGTTTTATCCAGTATGAATCTGTGTGTGTGTTTTATAGTCTGGCAGGAGTTTAATCAGAAGTTCTCCAGTGTTCGCAGTCAGTGCTCTCAGTGTAATTTCCCATAGAAAACACTAGGTGGAAGTGTTTAATCACATTTATCACTGTTTATCATTGTTCACACACACTGAGTATCACTGTAGACATCCAATTTATTATTACAAAATACTGTGAATTTATTATTAGGTCTTATAGATATTAGAGGAGATTAATTCAATGTATAAAAGATATTTACTTCTAATATTATTCATTGTATAAAACTACCATACTCTGTGTATGAGTATCAGAAGTTGTATTATTTGCAGTCAGCTGCAAGTAAAATTGGTTGGTAATTATTATCATTAGTATTATTAATGTTGTTGTTGTTGTTGTTGTTGTTATTATTATATTAATAAAAATAATAATAATAGTAATAATAATAATAATATAGTATACAGTGATTGCAAACAGAAACACCACAGCAACCAAATTGGAGACTACACCTACCAGTGACCACCTACCAACACCTCAGCAGCATCCTGTGAGACCTTAGTGACCCCTTAGCACTATCATAACAACCACCTGGTATATTGTTGTAAGCACATAACAACACTGTAGCAACCACCTGGTATACCAGCGCAAGCATATAGCAACGCCCTAGCAACCACCTGGTATACCAGAGCAAGCATATAGCAACGCCCTAGCAACCACCTGGTATACCATAGCAAGCATATAGCAACACCATAGCAAACACCTGGTATACCGGAGCAAGCATATAGCAACGCCCTAGCAACCACCTGGTATACCACAGCAAGCACGTAGCAACAGTGTAGCAATCCCCTTGTATACAAGAGCAAGCACATAGCAACACCATACAACCACCTGGTATACAATAGCAAGCACATAACAACACCGTAGCAACCACCTTAAATACCAGAGCAAGCACATAGCAACTCTGTAGCAACCACCTTAAATAACATAGCGACACCATAGCAACCACCTGGTATACCATAGCAAGCACATGGCAATACTGTAGCAACCACCTGGTATACCAGAAAAAGCACATAGCAACACTGTAGCAACCACCTGGTATACCAGAACAAGCACATAGCAACTCCGTAGCAACCACTGGAAATAACATAGCGACACCATAGCAACCACCTGGTATACCATAGCAAGCACATGGCAATACTGTAGCAACCACCTGGTATACAAGAGCAAGCTCATAGCAACTCTGTAGCAACCACCTGAAATAACATAACAACACCATAGGAACCACCTGGTATACCAGAACAAGCACATAACAACACTGTAGCAACCACCTAGTATACCAGAACAAGCACATAGCACTATTGCAATCACTTGGTTTACCTGAGCAAGCACTTGGCAACCACATAGCAACACCAGGTAAACCACCTGCCTGTAAGTGGAATCCAGTGTAGTTATTATAAAAATGACTTGAAACAGAAGTTCAGCCCAGTTCAGTTGTTTTTCACTTTTGTACGAGTTGCTCAGTTTTGCAATGTTTATTTGAGCAGCTTCAGCTTTTAGTTCAGACATTTCTCAACACCATCCAGCCTCACCCTCTCTGCTCCTGTCCTCAGAGAACCTCAGAGATCTCACTAAATCAGGGGGAAGTTCAGAAATCACTGAGTTTATAGAGGCACTGGATCACTGTTTAATTAACGGTTCTCGGTTAAGTGTTCTCCTCCAAGCGTGTTGATCTGCAGTCATGTGATGTGTTTAGCAGCTGATTCAGTTTCTGAATCAGTTTCTCTGATTGTGCTATTTATAGGTTTATGTTTGAGTAAAATGAACATTGTTGTTTTATTCTATAAACTACAGACAACATTTCTCCCATCTTGGCATCATGTTCTCCTCCACCAGTCTTACACACTGCTTTTGGATAACTTTATGCTGCTTTACTCCTGGTGCAAAAATTCCAGCAGTTCAGTTTGGTGGTTTGATGGTTTGTGATCATCCGTCTTGCTCTTGATTATATTCCAGAGGTTTTTAAATATTTTTTATATCTCATTAAGGGGTGTGACATATCATATTGTTTCTTATGCAATAATAAAATTTAATTTTCATTTTGTTGCAGTAGTTTATTCTTGAAATAATTGTTTTAATTTGTTAGTCTCATTATTGCAAAAATGCCATGAAATATCGTAATCTTATTTTAGGGCCATATCGCCCACCCCTATAATATCTCGCCTTAAATATCATGTGATTCATTAGAGATACAAGGTTCCAGGTGTGAATGGGGAGCAGGGCTAGAAAACCTGATTTATTGGGTTCAATTCTCTCATACTGGCCTCTGGCCACCTCATGGCAAAGAACTCTCTGGGGATGTGAGAAACAGAATAGTTGCTCTATCTAAAGATGGTTTATAGGCTGTAAGAAGATTAATAACGCTCTGAAACTGAGATACAGCAGGATGTTCAATATCAAAACACAGTTTTTATCAGTTTTAAATAAAAGTACACAGTTTATATTTATTATTGGTCAGTAAAGGAAGTGTTTAATCGCTTTAACCATCGTTTTACTCTGGTTCTGAGGTCTGTTCTCAATTCTACCTTTTCCGTTTGTGTGTGTGTGTGTGCGGACAGGAGACTTGTTTTGAGGGTGTTTTTAAGCACCGTGTGTGTTGTCATTTGAGAGGAACCACACACACACACTCTACACACACACTACTCACACTCTACACACAAACACACACACACCCATACAGTCTGCAGGACGCATCCGTTCTCAATCTGATCTGGAACGTTTTTCCACCCAACACATACAAACACACACACACACACACACACACACACACTCTTATGCTGGCCACAGCTGCAGGAAGTTATCTGCTCTGACCCTCATCGTTCCTGCAGAACTCAGGGAGGTTAACGGTGTTCTGCGTCTCGCGTTACGGTTGCAACGTTCTGTCCGGTTAAAAAGATGAATATTATAGAAACACTAATAGTTTCGGTTCTGAGATCTGATTGGCTGAGCCATGACTGAAGCTGATCTCAAATAAAGCAGTAAAACATACATTACCAGGGCTGTTTTCCTTAAAGGTCTCTTTACGTAAAAAAAATCCACAGTTTTATATGGTGCTGCACATGAAACTGTTCTTCAGCCTCTATTGTCTGCAGTAGCTAGTAAAAGAAAAGCCTCGGAAATACGAGTTGATCAGAGAGATGTTAGGTAAATGTTATATTCGACATATTATATTAGACATAACACCGGTCAAAGACGACGCCTCGAGTCTGACGTTAAGGGAAGTTTAAGGGTTAACTTTATCTAGCGCTCAGCAACAAAGGTTGTATCTCTTATCTCTCTGTATCTCAAAACATTTTGTTCTTTGAGTTTTAGAGCTGTACAATTGTCTGTGTGGGGGGGAAGACAGGTGCTGCAGTGCTGTTAGCCAATCAGAGGCGATATGTTTGCACGCATGAATATTCATAAGCAAGAGCCAAAATCCTGTCTTTCTTCAGAGACCACTAATCCAGTGATCTAAAGCAGGGCTAAACAGAAACACCTGACTTTTCTTTTTTTTTTTTTACAAAAAAACGGCCTACATAGCATTAATTTATACAAAAGACACCCACTAGACTGTTTAAAATGAATTTTAAAAAGAAGGAATGGGATCTTAAAGGCAAATCTAAAATGATTACAGTTTGACAAATGTATAAAGCAATTGTCTTGTTTATTATCTCTACTAAAAAAAACCTTTATAGAACATTTAAAGATATTTAAATGAAGTCCGCTGTTCCTCTGCATCGCTAATCAGAACCGGATCAGTTTTGTAATCAGTGTCACGCTGCCAATAAGATGGATTTTATAAATATCGGGACGCTCGGGGCTCGTTACTGACGGCGGGACACTGATTACAGCCGAGCCGAGCTCTAATAACCTGCGCTTATGATTACAGCTGATGAGTAGCGGCCTCTCGGATCCGCAGCGGCGGTTCTGCTGCCCGGATCCGTACGGAACGTTTTGTTTCAGTTAGTTCTGGTTCCTGCGCCTGCTGTAACGGAACACTCGTAAAATCATTCCCAGAGTTCTGTTCCTGATCCGGATTTATATGTTTTTATTACATCAGCCTGTTCTGACTTAATCACTGCTGAGATGTTGTACCAGCACTGCACGGTTACAACAGCAGCACATGCAGTACAAGAGCAACTGTCGCAAGCAGTCGCAAATGTTTCAAAACAGAGATGCATGAGCCACAACAGAGGTGCATGCAATACAACTGAGGTGCATGCGCTACAAGAGAGGTGCATGCGCTACAACAGAGGTGCATGCGCTACAACAGAGGTGCATGCGCTACAACAGAGGTGCATGCGCTACAACAGAGGTGCATGCGCTACAACAGAGGCACACACATTGCAACAGAGACGCACACATTGCAACAGAGGTACAGGCACTACAACTGAGGTGCATGTGCTAGAACTGAGGTGCATGCGCTACAGCAGAGGTGCATGCACTACAACTGAGGTGTGTGCACTATGACAGAGGTCCATAAACTGCATCAGTAACGCATGCATTGCAACAGTGGCGCTTGCACAACACTGCAACAGAGTGGTAGCTGCAGAGTCGTAGTGGATACACCTCTGTTGTAACAGAGGTGCATGCGCTACAACAGAGGGGCATGCAGTACAACAGAGGTCAATGAGCTACAACTCGCATCCTTAAACTTCACCAGTAACACATGCATTGCAAAAGTGGCACAGGCACTACGAAAGAGGCACACACCACAACAGTGGTGCATGCAGTTCAATGTACGCAATACAGCCACAATTCATGTTCTGGAACAGCAACGCATGCAGTACAAGAGCAAAGCATGACCAGTAACAGCAGCACATGCAATATAGCAACAGCTAAGAGCAACGCATGCACTGCAGCAATTGCAAATGTTTTACAACATTGCAAGAAAAGTGCATGTACTACAACAGTGGTGCATGTACTGCAACAGCAACATGTGCAGCTGCAACAGCACCACACACAGTACCAAAGTGGCGTACACACAACAGAGGCATACACACCAACTAGTACTGGAGCTATGAAGCTAATGTAGCTAAAATGTTATATAAGCCTAACATGTCATACCCAACCAGTTAGCACTAAGCTATGATGCTATGTTGAGAAAGCTTGAGAATAAATCCATCCACAAAAAACATTTTTAGGTTTCGGGGACACAAAGACAGATTGATCAAAACATTAATTCTACCCACAGAGCGCACTGATTGGTCTAACACTAGAAGAGACCAATCAGGATGCTCTCTGAAACTCACGGTAGTCGGGGAGAAGTGGGATGTCTGGTTGTATTAATGCTTTAATTGAAACATAGCCAATAAAATATATATAAATAAAAACATAAAACGGTGGTGTGGATTAGAATTACAATGCAATGGGAATGAGGGCTCTTAGCCTCTCTCTGTTTTTCTCTCTTCCTCTCATTCTCTCTTTCTCTCTCTCTCTCTCTCTCTCTTTCTCAGTCTGTCTGTATGTCTCTCGCCCTCAGCCCATATGTATCTGAAGCGTATCGGGTCTGAGCGGGATCACAGCACTCACTCCATTAGTGTGTCTGAGTGTAAATAAACAGCATGCATTCCTACACAGTTTATAGGAGAGTGTGTGTGTGTGTGTGTGTGTGTGTGTGTGTGAGAGAGAGAGAGAGAGAGAGAGAGAGAGAGCTGTGGGTCAGATGGAGGGATGCGGGAGGAAATGGAAAGCAGAGTGTATGAAGTTCTATCTGATCAGATTTAATCTTTTAAAATATTCAGTACAGATCCATCTGTCCTGCTGTGTTTGTGTGTTTGTGTGTGTGTGTGTGTGTGTGTTACACAGTAAATTGTACTGTATTTAATATTATTTAATAATAATAGGGCCCTATCTTTTACCCTGCACAAGGCACGTCATGATGCTAATTGCTATCTTACCCCACCAACTTACCCCACCAGTCTATGTTCAGGCCTTCCCTTTGCATTGTTTAAATAGTGGTGGTCTGGAAATAAGGTGTGTTCAGGTAAATTTTAATTTAAAAAATTCTTATAGCACTTCACGCTTCCCTTTGCTGACATGCGGATTTCATTTTCCAGCAGGACTTGGCACACTGCCCACACTGCCAAAAAAAAGTACTAATGGCTCTTATATAATATAATATTCTAATTCATTTTTGGGTTTTCATTGGCTGTGAGCCATAATAAACGTTTAAAATAGATCACTCTGTGTGTGTTATACATCTATATAATATATGAGATTCACTTTTTTTCTGAATTACTGAAATAAAGTACATTTTTTTCAATGGTATTCATTTATTTATTTATTTATTTAGTTTTTCTGAATGTTTTGTATTAAAAAAATACATATATTTATTTGTTTATTTATCTGTTTTGCAGATGATACCTTGGGCATTGTGCTGGGAAGCCTGGGAGCCATACTGGCAGTGGCTATTATGGTCGTAGCGATAGTTGTTTACACCAGAAAGCAGAAAAGGTGAGTGTGATTTTGATTCTTATATAGTTGTATTGTTATAACTTGAGAAATATTTGTCTGATTGGTGAGAAAATTGGTGGACGGCATTGCTATTGGGACACGAGTAGATGACCAAAAGCATGTTCTACTAAAACCAGTGCAACTATGTTAAATATCCATGTTAGTGGTACAGTATTGGCTTGTGTTGACTGATTTACTGAGATATTGATACTGTCCCTCCTACAAAAGTTGGGATATCACAAGATAACACCTCACAGCTTAAACAGGTGTGGGCTTTCCCAAACTTACATACAGTAACACTTCATAATCAATTTAAATATCATTTGGAATATCAGTATATATCAAGAATAGTGTAGATATTCTGGTTAAAGCTGGTTAAAATCAGTCTTCTGATCAGTCTGACAGGATAATAAAGAGGAATTTCTTGATTTAGAGAAGAAAGGGGAAGTGATGTCAGCGGCAGGCCCTGTAGGTAAGGTCGTAAAACTCACCTGTGCAGGTAAACTGCCGCATCACCTGCACCTGCAGCTTCAGAGAGACCATAATCAGCAGCTTCATCCCACTGATCGTAACTGCTGGAGTTAAAATGGTTAATAAACAAAGAACCCTCCGGAAACAGCCGACAGCAGGTATGCTGGACCAGGTGCAAAATATATAATATAAATACTGAGACACCTATATATTACACCTACAGGAGCTTTTATTATATTTATTCTACACCTATAGGCATTAGTGTGGAGTCTGTCCCTGTTTTTTTTAAGTTAGCTACACAGTTGTTGAGTCCCTTTAATCACTTAAATTCTCTTTACTGCATTGTTTGTGTGGGAAAGCTCTTACTTTCACTATTAAACAACATATCCCTGAGTTCTAGTGCTGTTTACCTACCATTTGATTTATTTTAAAAAGATCAGTTTTCTCTGCATTATTGATGCATGACAATCATTTGATTCCTCTGAAACATTAACAGAGATTAACAGAGATCTTTTCTACGACCACAGGATGATCAGGTCTTTCCACATGGTTGTTTAAACAATTAGGAAGCTACTCCCTGCATCAGTTAGATTAGGGTTAAAAAAAACTTGTTGTCAGATGAAACATATTAATCACCCATGCAGTATCTTATTTTTTGCACTATAAGGCGCACTTTCAATAAACGTGTATTTTCATACATAAGGTTCACCGGTTTAAAAGGCACATTATGCGATACTAGTAAGGAACAGGGGTGTTCTTCCTTCTACTGTTTTCCTTCTAATTGGTGGTGGTGGGTGGGGGTAACTAAGTTAAGTAGAGCTAAACTAAGTAAACAACACTGTAATTCTTAAAAAAACATAATTCTTAAAAAAAAAAATAAGAGATCAACTAAAAATGATGAGTTTCTTTGATTTGATTACCGTTAATTAAAAACCTCTGGAATATAATCAAGAGGAAGATGGATGATCACAAGCCATCAAACCACCAAACTGAACTGCTTGAATTTTTGCACCAGGAGTAAAGCAGCATAAAGATATCCAAAAGCAGTGTGTAAGACTGGTGGAGGAGAACATGATGCCAAGATGCATGAAAAGTGTGAAAATGTGCTTTATTTGAGGTCTGAAAGCTCTGCATCTTTTTTGTTGTTTCACACATTTCTCACTTTCTGCAAATTTTCTGGAATTTGGGAGAAACGTTGTTTATAGTTTATAGAATAAAACAACAATGTTCATTTTACTCAAACATAAACCTATAAATAGCAAAATCAGAGAAACTGATTCAGAAACTGAAGTGGTCTTTTTATTTTTACCAGGGCTGTATCTAATTAATACATATAATGTATAACATGTGTTATAAGTGTTAATGGGAGCTTCCATTACTGGATATCCATATTAATGTTCTAGCACTCGTTTTAGCCCCCTCCCCCCTCAGGTGTGAGTTATCTTTAAACTCCTCTACTGTTACCCCTCCTCTCAGGATGAAAGAGGGATGGGGGGGGTTAAAAGCCTCAGTGTGAGATATGACCCCCTGTGGCTGTAACTCTATACTAGAACGTACCTGAGGGCGAGCGGGCCGTAAAACACAGGAGGAGAGAGAGAGACATGCGGTGAGGAGACGAGCTGATTAATGTTTTGACTGAGCTTTTTTTTTTTCTTTATTCGTCCACCCATCAAAAGTCTGGGGACATCTATAGAAGCAGCTTTACATCTATAAGAACGTGTGAAATTGTAATTTTATTTAAAAATAAGATAAAAGTTAGCAGGAACAATAAATTATTGTATATTTAGACTGATATAGGTGATATTTATTGAGCAAAAAGAAGTCGTAGAGGTTCCTAATGGAGTCCTGTGATCAACCAGGATCAAAGGAACACATAAGGAATCATGTAGTAACTTACAAGTGTTAAACAAACCAAAATATATACAGTAAATACTCTGTAAATATACGGTTTCTGAGGCTGGTAACTCTAATGAACTTATCCTGTACATCAGAGGGAACTCTCTTGCTCTTTCCTGGTCCTGATGAGTGCCAGTTCCATCATAGTAAAAGTTATTGTTGGTCTTTGCGGTGACTGCACTTGAGAATGCTTTTAAAGTTATTAAAATTCTTCTTAAAGTCATTTTTTTTATTTAGTTGAGTAGTTGTTGCTTCTCATAATCTGGATTAGAACATTACTCAAATATTCACTATTCACTGTATACCTGTAACTCTACCTCTTCACTACTTTACTTTAACTGATGCTCTCAAACACAAGACATTAAGAGACAAGAAATTCAAGTAATTAACTCTTGATGAGTTCAGCACAGCTGTTAACTGAAAGCCTGTAAACTGAATTCCAGGTGACTCTACCTCATAAAGCTGACTGAGAAAAATGGGAAATGTAGTTGAGTTTAGTATTAATCTGCAATGAGCATTTTAAAATAATGAAGAAAAAAAAACAATGAATTTAAGGTGTTTCCAAACTTTTGATGTGTACTGTAAATGAGTGTGTGTAATGTATGTGCCCGTACATCAGAGACAGACTGTAAGTGGTGTGTGTGTGTGTGTGTGTGTGTTCGTCCCAGACACTCTGGTACTTTCCAGCTATTGGGTTTCCCAGCATGCCTTAGCAAGCCCAGCTCCCTCTTACCACAGCACAGTAAAGTCATTAACACACACACACACACACACACACACACTCACACCCCTATCAGACATTAAAGACCCACATCCCCCCTCTGTCTGAACTCAGACCTGCTTCAATCTGTCCAAAAGTATTGGGACACCTGCTCTTACATGTGTTCTCCTGAAATTAACTGTATTGAATGGCTTTACATTACACTGCTAACAAGTCCAAACGGGTTGCTAAGGTGCTGCTAGGTGGTTACTAAGGTCTGTTCTTTTAAGATAAACTGTATTGAATGGCTAGTTGGTTGCTAAGGTGTAGCTAGGTGGTTGCTAACGTGCTCTTCCATCTGTATTGAACTGTGAACTGTATTGAATGGCTAGGTGATTGCTAAATTGATGCTAGGTGGTTGCTAAGGTGCTTTTCCATCTGTTCTTCAGAAATCAACTGTATTAAATAGCTTTACATTACACTGGTAACAAGTCCAAACGCATTGCTAAGGTGTTGCTAGGTGGTTACTAAGGTGCTCTTCCATCTGTTCTTTTAAAATCAACTGTATTGAATTGCTAGGCGGTTGCTAAGGTGTTGCTAGGTGGTTGCTACGGTGCTATTCCATCTGTTTTTTTATCAACTGTATTGCATGGCTAGTTGGTTGCTAAGGTGATGCTAGGTGGTTGCTAACGTGCTCTTTATCTGTTCTTCTGAAATTAACTGTATTGAATGACTAGGTGGTTGCTAAGGGGATGCTAGGTGGTTGCTAAGGCACTATTCCATCTGTTTTTCTTAAATCAACTGTATTGAATGGTATTACATTAGATGTTGGAACGCTGCTAACATATCCAAAGGGGTTTAGAGGGTGTTTTAAAATCAACTGTATTGAATGGCTAGGTGTTTGCTAAGGTAATGCTAGGTGGTTGCTAAGGTGCTCTTTCATGTGTTCTTCTAAAATCAACAGTATTGAATGGATTTTCATTAGGTGTTTGAACACTGCTAACAAGTCCAAGGTGGTTGCTTAGGTGTTGCTAGATGATTGCTAAGGTGTTGAACATGTGTTTCAAGAGGTTGTTAGGTGTTATGAAAAATGAATGGGGGTGAATGGTGGGATGGGCAATCATAGCGTGCTCCAAAGTATCCCAGTGACGCTATTGGTCGATACCCATAAGGTTGTATCATTAAATGATGCATACCTGCTCATTTTAGAGTTCTCCCCACATCAAAGAACATCAAAGAAAAACTGTAAAATGTAAGAAATGTTCTTTAAAAGTGAAGGTTAACGTTATTTTTATATATGTGTAAAAACGTGTTGCTACACAGTGTACATATATATTTTTTTTATTTTGCGACACAAAAGATACGGTATATTGATGTACATCCAGAAAGGTTACGAAGTATCTAACAAAGTCAGCATGATGGAGGTGTGGCCAGGTGTGGCCAGGTGTGTCCAGGCGTGACCAGGTGTGACCAGGTGTGTGTCGTTGCCAGGTAACATGCTGAGTGTTGTGTTTAGGAGTAATTTGAATATTCCTCGCTCGGTTGTACGGCAGGTTTAGGTCAGCAGTTTTCATGGTGAGATCTGTCGTCAGGGCGATCAGAGGCTGTTTATTTGAGTTAGCACTCGGCGTGACGCTGTTCCCTGTGGTAACGAATGGGAATATGGAGGGTGTGGGTGGTGCGGTGGTTGGTGTGGGTGGTGGGTGGTTGATTGGGCGTGTTGAATATGGTGAGCTTTAATGTTCTGGGCACTTTAGTCTGCGGTATCTCTGAATCAGGAGGCTCTGTTTCACCAACAGGTTTCTGCAGAGTCAGCATGTTTTCTTTTTATCTTGATTTTAATCTAAAACCTATTTTTTGATCCATGAAGATGCAGTTCAGCTCCAGTGAAGCTCTGAAAGTCAGGAAGTGAAAGAGAATCTGCTTTCAAATAATAAAAACTAAAATGTGAAAAGTGCATTTCCTGAACTGCTTCCAGCTTGTGGCATCTCAAGTGATTGCTAGATTGCTGCAAAGTTTTTGCTATGGTTTTGCTAGGTGGTTGCTCAGGTCTTGCTAAGGCAATGCTATGGTGTTGCTAGGTGGTTGCTAGCTGGTTGCTATAGTGGTGCTAGGTGGTTGCTAGCTGGTTGCTATGGTGTTGCTAGGTGGTTGCTATGGTGTTGCTAAGTGCTAATAGTGTTGGGGTGTTGCTAAGTGGTTGCTAGCAGGTTGCTGTGTTATTGCTAGGTGGTTGCTAAGGTTTTGTTAAATGGTTGCTATCTGGATGCAATGGTGGTGTTAAGTGACTGCTGTGGTGTTGATAAGTGGTTGCTAACATGTCCAAGGTGGGTGCTGAGGTGTTGCTGAATCGTTACCAGCTGGTTGCAATGCTGCTGCTAAGTGGCTGCTCTAGGTGATTGCTGAGGTGTTGCTAAACTGTTGCTAGCTGCTTGCAATGGTGTTGCAAAGTGGCTACTATTCTGTTTCTAAGTGCTAACAGTTGCTAACATGTCCAAGGTGGTTGTTGGGATGTTGTTAAATAGTTGCTAGATGGTTGCTTGATGGGTGC
Source organism: Astyanax mexicanus (assembly GCF_023375975.1). Lineage (NCBI taxonomy): Eukaryota > Metazoa > Chordata > Actinopteri > Characiformes > Acestrorhamphidae > Astyanax > Astyanax mexicanus. The sequence continues at coordinate 35,647,647 of NC_064429.1, forward strand.
TGCTAATTGGCTGCTGTGGTGTTGCTGAGGGGCTGCTGAGGTGTTGCTAAATGGTTTCTACGGTGTCACTAAGCGCATGCTGTAGTGTTGCTGAGTGACTGCTATGGTGCTGGCAAGTGGTTGCTAACATGTCCAAGGTGGTTGCTGAGGTTGTGCTAAATAGTTGTCAGCTGATTGCTATGGTGCTGCTAAGTGGCTGCTGTGGTGCTGCTAAGTGCTTGCTAAAATGTCCAAGATGGTTGCTTAAGGGGTTGCTAAGTTGCTGCTGAGGTGTTGCTAAGTGGTTGATAGGGTGTTGCATATGTGTTCTAAGAGGTGGCTAGGTGTTGTTAACGTTATTTATTATTATTTTTTCGTTTTTAGTATCTGTGTTTATTAATGCTGCTGTATCATTCTGTTTCTCTGCAGGGAGAGGATGAAGGAGAGGGAGGATACCGTGGTGTTCCAGCCCCACACTGTCAGTATCTGAGCCTCAACCAATCAGGAACAGACACTCCGTCCCTGCGGACTTAACCCCGCCCTGCACTGAAATCAGCACCAAAAAAAGTTTTAATTATTTTTATTTTATTTACACATTTTACCAAACGTCCCCCTCCACTGTTCAACACTGGCCACACCCACCCGCCATACACACTATGTTGGACTTTAGCCACTTATTTAGCCAATTTTTAAATTTTATTTAATAGTTAATTCTAAACTTTAATCCAAAGTACTTCAAATACTCACCAAAATATGCAAGTTTAAAATGCTTTAATCAATATTTCTATTATTATAAATAATAAAAAAACATCTAGTATGATTGGGGATCCTTTTATTGAAATTTATGTTCAAATTTCATACCAGATGGTGAATTGTAGTCTTTTTAATAGATTTATCAATAATTAATAAATCTTAGGAATATTATATTTCTGTAAAATGTATAGAAAAAAACATAGTTGTATAGAGTTTAAATACTTAAATACCTAAAAATGACTAAGTAAGACATTTTTAGGAAATGTTATTAAGGTAATATTATGATACTTAAGGCACTGAAAATCACAATTACTGTATTCACTCCCAAAAATTGTAGTGATTAGCACTTTAGTATCTGAAAGTCTTGCCTTCAAAACTCTAGTGTTTTAAAATGAATACTTTTATGAATATGAGCTCTGTGCACTGGATTGGAATAAATAATAAGTATATATATTTTAAAAGTCTGTTTTTAAATAACAAACTTTATTTTAAGAATTTTATCACCAACATTTAAAAGTCCTCAAATTCTAAGCTTTTGCTTTGCTTTTAAGTTCCAAATGTGAAAGTTTTTAACTCTTCAACTTCTTTAAATTCTAAACTTTTCAATTCTTAGTTTGTTTGTTTTTTCAAATCCAAAAATGTGAAAGTCTTTGATTCTAAGGCATTTTTAAGCTTTTAAAAATGTTGAAATCTTTTTTTTCTTATAAGCTGTAGAGTGTTATTGTCCAGAATGTCCTGTAGAATATGAGGCTTTGTAATTTTAAAAATTCTTAAATGCCAAATTGTAAAAGGTGCTACATTTTAGTTCTATATTTTTTAGCGTAAAATCTCAAACTCTAGAATTCTTTACTCCAGAAGATTTCAGATCTGTAAATCTAGATTGAAGAGATTGAAGAGATTTATGTGTTTTTGGAAAAATATGTGAAGTAATGTTTGTTTGTTTCATTGTGTATATGTGTATGTCCTGTTTTTGTGTTTTTTTGTAATTCTTTCTGAATTTAATTTGAAGAAACTATTAGAACATATAACAAACAAGCCAATAAAATGTTTTCAGCCTGTTTCATTGTTTAGAATTTCCCATTATTCCATAAAATGATGACTATATTATTCTATTAGCTCCAGTCCAAAGGTCACTGACACAATCCAAAGTTTTGTATTTAGTCTGATTTGTTTTGTCCATTCACATTATGATGCTCATTGCTATCTTACACCCAGCCAACAGTCTATTTTCACACCTTCCGCCTGCCTTGTTTAAATAGAATCAGTACTTCTGAATATATCTACACTGATGGGCGTGGTGTTCTGGAAATGAGGTGTGTTCAGGTACATTCCTGGTGTATTGCTATCTCGGCAATTAAAAACACGGTTGCACCACTGACTGAATACGTACATCCCTGCTTATTACGCACACATGGACACAATGCAGTGCACAAACCCAACTTTTCCATCAACAATAAACAGAATAAACGATGAACTGAGAAGCGTTTGTTGGACACGTCCAGGTAGCTGCGGCGTTAAAATAGCAATCCGCCAAAGTCAGAGCTCACCTGACTCTTAAAGAGAATGATGAGCAAGAGACACTCTGATTGGTTTATTTCATGTTATGCCCAAAACTAACCACACCCATGATTAATTAATAAAATAATTAGTACATGGCTTTTTTTGCACTGTGCAAGGTGTACTTTTCCCGTCGTTACGATAGCAAAGACACACTGACACGCCCATAGTATCACTTTAAGGAAAGTTCAGAGGTCATCATGAAGGCTGTGTGTGTGTGTGTGTGTTATGCGAGTGTGTGCTCTGTAATTGGGCCAGAGAGTTCTGGTTGGTAGTGTTTGGACGGCAGTGTTCCCGTGGTGTTCCTGTGTTGGGAACGCTGCCGCAGGGAAGCAGGAGGTTCCGATGGTTCTGAGTGATAGGTACCGGCTGCGTGCGGCCCGGCTGCTCTGTAATTGGAGTAATCTGGGCCGCTGGACCGGGCTTTTTGAAGTGTGTGTGAGACGGACCGGGGTAGAGCGGGTTCACTGCTGCCAGCTGTGCTGCAATGCTGAATCCATTAGCCCAATCTCAGAGAACACTAAACAACAACAAGCTGTGTGTGTGTGTGTGTGTGAGTGTGTGTGTGTGTGTGTGTGTGTGTGTGTGTGAGTGTGTGAGTGTGTGAGTGTGTGAGTGTGTGTGTGTGTGTGTGTGTGTGTGTGTGTGTGTGTGTGTGTGTGTGTGTGTGTGAGTGTGTGAGTGTGTGTGTGTGTGTGTGTGTGTGTGAGTGTGTGAGTGTGTGAGTGTGTGTGTTTTCTCTTCGGGATTTAAATCTGTCGTCCAAATTCTCTAAAGCAAAAAGAATCAAACAAAATGATAAAACTTTAAATCCCCAGTGAGCAAACAGTTGAAATCTGATTCAACTGAACGACTCCAGCAGATCTGACTCCAACTGCCTGAATAAATGGACAGTTTAGTGTTTGGTGTTGTGTATTGTTACAAGGATAAGCTATTGGATAGTGTTTGGTGATGGTGTCGTATTTAAAGGAATAGTTCTGATGTAGTGTTTGGTGTTGGTGTCGTATTTAGAGGAATAGTTCTGGTGTAGTGTTTGGTAATGTGGAATATTTGGTGTTGGTGTAGGGTTTGTTGGTGTAGTTTTAAGAGTATGAGCTCTTTGATAGTTTTGGTGTTGGTGTAGTATTTAGAGGAATAGTTCTGGTGTAGTGTTTGGTGTTGGTGTCGTATGTAGAGGAATAGTTCTGGTGTAGTGTTTGGTATTGTGGAATATTTGGTGTTGGTGTAGGGTTTGTTGGTGTAGTTTTAAGAGTATGAGCTCTTTGATAGTTTTGGTGTTGGTGTAGTATTTAGAGGAATAGTTCTGGTGTAGTGTTTGGTGTTGGTGTCGTATTTAGAGGAATAGTTCTGGTGTAGTGTTTGGTATTGTGGAATATTTGGTGTTGGTGTAGGGTTTGTTGGTGTAGTTTTAAGAGTATGAGCTCTTTGATAGTTTTGGTGTTGGTGTAGTATTTAGAGGAATAATTCTGGGGTAGTCTTTGGTGTTGGTATAGTGTTTGGTATTGGTGTAGTGGTTGGTATTGCAATAGTGTTTAGAGGAATACTTCTGGCTTACTATTTGGTGTTGGTGTAGTGATCGATGTTGGCATAGTGTTAGGTGATGGTGTAGTGTTTGGTGTTGAAGGAAGCTCTAATGTAGTGTTTGGTACTGGTGTAATGTTTAGAGGATGAGCTCAGATAGTGTTTGGTGTTGGGTCGTATGGTGTTGGTGTAGTATTTAGAGGAGTAGTTCTGGTGTAGTGTTTGGTATTTGTGTATTTTTTTATATTTGTGTAGTGTTTGGTGATGGTGTAGTGTTTGGTGTTGAAGAAGCTCTAATGTAGTGTTTGGTACTGGTGTAATGTTTAGAGGATGACCTCAGATAGTGTTTGGTGTTGGGGTCATATTGAGTTCCTGTGGTGTTTAGAGGAATACTTCTGGCTTACTATTTGGTGTTGGTGTAGGGTTTGTTGGTGTAGTTTTAAGAGTATGAGCTCTTTGATAGTTTTGGTGTTGGTGTAGTATTTAGAGGAATAGTTCTGGTTTAGTGTTTGGTATTGCTGTAGTGTTTAGAGGAATACTTCTGGCTTCCTATTTGGTGTTGGTGTAGTGATCAATGTTGGCATAGTGTTTGGTGTTGGTGTAGTGTTTATTGTTGGAGGAAGCTCTAATGTAGTGTTTGGTACTGGTGTAATGTTTAGAGGATGAGCGCTGAGATTATGAGTTTTTGGTGTTGGTGTAAAATTTAGAGGAATAGTTCTAGTGTAGTGTTTGGTATTGCTGTAGTGTTTAGAGGAATACTTCTGGCTTACTATTTGGTGTTGGTGTAGTGATAGATGTTGGCATAGTGTTTGGTGTTTGTGTAGTGTTTAGTGTTGAAGGAAACTCTAATGTAGTGTTTGGTACTGGTGTAATTTATAGAGGATGAGCACTGAGATTTTGATTTTTTGGTGTTGGTGTAGTATTTAGAGGAATAGTTCTGGTGTACTGTTTGGTATTGCTGTGATGTTAAGAAGAATACTTATGGCTTATTATTTGGTTTTGGTGTAGTGACCGGTGTTGGCATAGTGTTAAATGTTGGTGTAGTGTTTTAAAGGAATAGTTCTGGTGTAGTGTTTAGTGTTAAAGAAGCTCTAATGAAGTGTTTGGTACTGGTGTAATGTTTAGAGGATGAGCTCTGATAAAGTGTTTGGCCTTGGGGTCGAATGGTGTTGCTGTAGTGTTTAGAGGAATACTTCTGGCTTACTATTTGGTGTTGGTTTAGTGATCTGTGTTGGCATAGTGTAAGGTGATGGTGAAGTGTTTGGTGTTTGTGTAGTGTTTGGTGTTGGAGAATTCCTAATGTCGTGTTTGGTATTTATGTAGTGTTTAGAGGAATAGTTCTGGTGTAGTGTTTGGTGTTGGAGAAGCTCTAACATAGTGTTTGGTATTTGTGTAATGTTTGGAATGTGTGTAGTGTTTGGTTTTTGTGTAGTGTTTGGTGTTTGTGTAGTGTTTGGTATTTGTGTAGTGTTTGGTACTGGTCTTGTTCATCCCCTCAGCTCACATTAATTAGTGGAACGTACTGCTCTGTTTTGGTCTGTTTCCCTAACAGCAGGAAATTTTCCATTAAATCACGGCCGTGTTGGGGGAGGGTTAGAGTGCAGTGTTTGGCTGTGGGTTTGGAGTGCTGGGTGTCTCTCAGGTGTGCTACAGGTGTGCAGGTGTGCTCTGTTTGATGTAGAAGTCGCTGTTCCTCAGGTGTTTGGACTCTAGGCCAAGTTTAATAGTTGTTGATAGTTTGATGTTCCTTCATTCGCTTAATTACTGTGAGAACACTCGCTGGGGACAGATTTAACACACCTGGATTTCTGCAGAACTCCATACGCTGTCTGTCTCAGGCAGATATGTAAATGACTACAGGGGCGGAGTCTCTATGAGGGGGTGGGGCTTCGTTATTGATCTATGTTGATTGATAGCAGCTTTAGAGACGAACTCTTTGCGCTACGGTGGCGTCCACATGCCCGCTCTGTCAGATCATTACAATACACAGATTAACACAAGCTTATAGCGGGTTTATAGGGGGTTTATATGGGGTTTATAACGGATTTATAGGGGGTTTATATGGGGTTTATCGAGGGTTTATAGGTGTTTATACATGAAAGTTGATGTTGCTGATGATCCTGACTGATGTGGCTGCTTTATTCCATCCCAGAATTCCCCTGAATGTTCTCTATAGTCTCGATTCGCTCGCTGGTTCTGTGCACATTTTCTGTCATATTTGTTGATAAATGTATTGGGATATCTCCCACACAATTATTTCTTCTTTAATCGAGTTTATCCTGCTTTTGTATTCAGTAAAAATAAGATAATTAGTGAGTTGTTGGATGATAGATAAATAGATAGACAGACAGACAGGTTGTTTATGCTGAATTTAAACTAATGGTTTCTACTGATTTAATATCCTTTATTTTCTTTGGAATCAATAAATCAATTGTTTTGTGTAGTTTATTAAAGTATGGCATAGTACTGAATAATACAGTAGGTTAATATGGTATAGTATAGTATTGGGATAGTTTAGTATGGTATAATATAGCATTGAGCTAGTTTAGTGTGGTATACTATAGGATTGGTATAGTTTAATATGGTATAGAACAATATTAATGTTAGTATTTAGTATTTGTGTAGTTTAGTATAGTATAGTACAGGATTTGGTATAGTGTAGTATGGGGTAGTATAATATTAGTAATAGTATAGTATAATATGGTAAAATTTAGTATTGGTATAATTTAGTGTGTTATAATAAATTATGCTAATAGTAGTATGTTAAAGTATAGTATTAGCCTACCTTATTGTGGTATAGTATAGTATTGTCAGTGTTGTATTTCTTGTGTGTATAGTATAGTATAGTGTAGCATTGGTGTATAGTATTAGGATAGTTTATTATGGTTTAGTATAGTAGTAGTATAGTTTAGTGTGGTATAGTATAGTATTAGGATATAAGTATGTTAAAATATAGTATTAGCCTACCGTAGTGTTAGTATTTTTTAGTATAGTATAGTGTAGGAATAGTGTAGTTTAGTTTGCTGTAGTATTAGTATACTTTGTTATTGTATATTATAGTAGTGGTCAGTGTTGGGAAGGTTACTTTTAAAATGTAATCCCTTACAGATTACTGATTACATCACTCAAAATGTAATTTGTAACGTAATCAGTTACATTACTTCAAGTGAGTAACGTAATGTGATTACTTTGGATTACTTACAATATTGTTGTTTTTTTAAGCCTGAATGAATGTAGCAACCACATCTTGCATATTATCCTTTTATTTTTCTTTCCAGTTAACAAATAGATAAACAAATAAAACAGCCTTTTCAATCACTCTATAAAAATACTTATGAAACCATTTCATCAAACAATTTTATGAAACACTTCTATAAATTGATGATAAAACCATTTAAAACCAAACAATGTAACAACAACTGTAAGCTATCTATTTGCAGGTTTGCCACCAGTGTTAATTTTGACAACAAATTTTGATTTAGTCTTAGTTATAGTCTTGTGACGAAAATAGCATTTAGTTTTAGTCACAATTTAGTAATTTAGTCAACTTATTTTAGTCGACTTAATGTCATAAGAATATAGTCTACTAAAATTACAGTAAATTTAGTCGACTAAAATGTAAAGGGTGTAAATGTAAATGCTTTTTTCATCAGTTCCCTTGAATTATTAACTCTACACTTATACGAAATGAAACGTTTAATAACCACTTGAGTAATATTGTTAATGTTTGAATGTGAAATATATTTATATATGATTTAATGTATATTATTATTATTATTATTATAGGTGTGTGACTATATATATTTTACATTTAAAATTTTGCTCTAGAAATCATGTCATAAAACATCTGAATAGTTAAATTATAGTTTAAACAGAGCTGTAGATGCAAAAACAGCTTTTAAATGATCTAGTTTTATCTCCAGCACTAACCCAGCACACCTACTGGAGCTACAGTCTATAAATGAGATCAAAAACACACCTTCACACACTGTCCTGTAGAGATGCTCTCAGGATGTACTGAGAGACTTCATGAGTTAAAGTGAGAAACTTATGAGAAAGTGCTGTAAGGAATTTACACAGACTTTTGGGTTCATAGATTGACTTATTTTATTGTTTTATTTTGGATATATTATTGAGTTCCTTTCTGACCTGTTCCTGCTTTAACACTAGCTATATCTTTCCCACTGTGAGACTAAACAGATGATCTGATCTTAATGAGTTAGGGTTCTGTATCAGTTCTGTGTTTTAGTGCACTGCTGAGTGCACTAAAACATCAGCTCATGAAATAACATCAGCATTAAAACGCTGATCTCTGCATGGAGGAGATCTGTGTGACTCTGGTCTGCAGAAGCTGAAAGATTAGTGGTGTTTTTACCGGAGATGGAGTCGCTCCACACGGTTTACACGTTATCTTGTTTTTCGCGACGTCAAAAGAGAAATATATCGCCTCTCCCCTCTCTCTCTCCCTGCTGAACACTGTCGAGTTAACTTCCAGTCGAGCTCCGTAACGACAGTTTAATTCCCGGGTTTGTAACTGAGCGCGCGGTGCTACTCCACCTTCGCTAAACTAGCAGTGATTGGATCTCTTCCTAACTGGTCACTACCTTTCACAGAACTAAATCAGTTCTGATTGGATTTCGTTCCTGCCAAACATTTTCGTCTCGTTTTTATTCGTTGACCAAAATGTCAGTTAATTTTGTCTCGTCGTGTGTGCGGAGCCGCTGTCTGCCCCTCCTCCCTGTGTGTGTGTGTGTGTGTGTGTGTGCAGCGAGATGGGACGAGGGGCAGACAGTTCCCTTTCATATAAGAGCGATTTCACCGCAAAATGTTATTTGCGTTTTGTCAGTGTTGGAAGAGCAAAAATAGCAAAGTACCGCAATGTAATCCTTTAATTTTAGCAGAGTAACTGTAATCTGATTACCATTTATTGAAGCAGTAACTGTAACGGATTACAGTTACTTATAATTTGTAATCTGATTACGTAACGCCGTTACATGTAATCCGTTACTTCCCAACACTGGTAGTGGTATAGTTTAGTATGATATAGTATAATATTAGTATAGTATAATAAGGTAAAGTTTAGTATTGGTATAGTTTAGTGTGGTATAGTATTTGGATATTAGTATGGTAAAGTATAGTATTAGCCTATCTTAGTGTGGTATAGTATAGTATTGTATAGTTTAATATGGTATAGTAAAGGGTTAGTGTTAGTATTTATTATGTGTATAGTATAGTATAGTATAAAAATAGTGTAGTATAGTTTGGTATAGTATTAGTGTAGTTTATTATAGTATAGTACAGGATTTGGTATAGTATGGTTT